>NC_041736.1:37568092-37871122 GCF_004115215.2 Ornithorhynchus anatinus
CTCTCACATCCACGCACACAAATATGTTCTCACGTTGGCCAATATTCCCCACTGCACGAAGACACATTGGTCCCGCGCACATCCAGACAGTGTCTTGCTCATGAAATATCCACCGAATCTTTCGGATTTGCAGGGAATTTGCACCCTTTATTTGCCCTTCTCCCAGCCTGCCAACACTTGATTTGTCTTATGCTGTCGAGTCGTCTCCGACCCGCAGCGACTCCGTGGACGCATCGCTCCCAGGACGCCCCGCTGTCCATTTTCGATCATTCTGGTAGTGTATCCATAGAGTTTTCTTGGTTAAAAATGAGGAAGTGGTTTACCGTTGCTTTCTTCCACGCAGTAAACTTGAGTCTCCACCCTTGCCTCTCTCCCATGCCGCTGCTGCCCAGCACAGGGGAGTTTTGACTCGTAGCAGATGGCCTTCCACTCGCTAGCCACCGGCCAAGCTAGGAATGGAATGGCTATGCCTCTCTTTGACTCTCCCTCCCGTAGCCGAGACTGGTAGAGAACTGGAAACTCTCCGGGTGTGATCCTGAGAGGGGAGCATTTGTGTACGTGTCTGTAATTTATAGATATCGATTTCTGTCTCCCCCTCTAGATTGTAAGGTCCTTGTGGGCAGAGAACGTGTAGACCCACTCTGTTTTATTTGACTCTCCCAAGCGCTTAATTCAGAGCAGTGCACACAGTGTTTAGTAAATACCATTGATTGATCTTGCTCACTCTCATCAGTCTAGTTAGTCATACTTCTTGAGGGCTTACTGTGTGCTAAGCACTGTGCTAAGTGCTTGGGAGAGTACAGTGTAACAGACACATTCCCTGCCCACAGTGAGCTTACAGTCTTGTCGCTCAGTGGCCACTGCCTCACACTGACCTCCATGTAGTCTCTTTCAGTGACTTGCTACATCATAAACACACATTCAGTCACTCAATCATGATGGTATTTGTTTAGCACTTACTATGTGTCAAGCACGGTTCTAAGCACCGGGGTAGACAAAGACTAATTCGGTTGGACAAAGTCCATGTGCACATGGGGCTCATAGTCTTTACCCCCAGTTTACAGATGAGATAACTGAGGCCCAGAGAAGTAAAGTGACTTACCCAAGGTTACACAGCAGGCAACCTGGGATTAGAACTTAGAATTCAAGTCCTTCTGACGGCCAGGCCCGGGTTCCGTCCATTAGGCCGCACTGATTCTTCAGATTCGGCTGGTCGCCTCTCATCCAGTCACTAATAGAGTTATCGTACCTTCAGATTGCTAAATGGTTCCTTCTCCCTCAGACCTCTTCATTCATGGTGGCAGAGACAGAGGAAAAAGAGAGTTGGCTCTTGGCTTTCAGAGATGAGCCTATTATGATGAGATCCTATCTGTGGGTAATAATAATATTGGCAGTATTAAGTGCCTACTGTGTGACGAGCACAATACTAAACACTGGGGGTAGATATAGGATCATCTGGTTGGACACAGCCCCCGTCCCACATAGAGCTCACTGTCCAAAGGGGAGATAAAACAGGTATTGAATCCCACCGGTATTTGAGGAAACTAAGAGTCTGAGAAGTTAGGTGACTTGCCCAAGGTCACACAGCAGGCAAGTGGCAGAGTCGGGTTTAGAACCCAGGTACCTTTGACTCCCACGTCTGCTCTGTCTGTGCTCCTTCTCGTCGCTAGCCATGCTACTTGAGGAATACAGTTATCATCATCGTTATGTCTGGGGAGAAAGGTTTGGGGATTGATTTTAATTGGGGTTTCTGAGAGAAGACGTGGCTTTAGAATAGAGCTTGGAATTCATTTTGCCTTTGAGTTTGGGGTCAAAGTCCAGATCAGGTTGGCGTGTGCAGCTGGTTTGCATCTCGAGCAGAGAGCTCGGTCTGATTTTGGTGGGACTTTTGAGGCTTAGTTTAGATCATTTTTTTCTGGGAGATCAGCCCAAGGAGGGCCTGCGTTAGCCATCTGATAGCTTCCAGTTGCTTACCGAAGAAACAGGTGTCCAGGGAGGTTGAGGGTTTTTGGATGAAAATCTACATAGCCTTTGGAATCTCTTTGGTGTTTCGACAGGATTCAGGAAAGCTCGCCTCGCTTCACCGTCCCCTGTCCTTCACTGGCCCACCTCTTCAGCCACCGTCATGTGACTCCTTTCTTTCCTGGAGGCCTCTGTAATTACGGTTCTCGCCCCAATTACAGCAACAATTCAAGTTATGGTCAGGAACCCACCAGACCTCACATACCTGCGGCTTCTTGCCTGCTCAGAAATTTGAATAATCCACCTAGCCGATTCTTCCTTTCCACACCAGCAGCTTGGCTATTCCCTGGGGGTAGTTCTGGCTTATCAGTTCCATTCTCATCAGAGAAATTTCTCCGTGTTCCAGAGCACTGAGACGGGGGGGGGGAGAGAAATAGGTACGGTCCCGTCTGCCAAGACGCAAGTTTTCACGACAGATTTTGGGTAGAACGCAGCTCTAGGTAAGGGAACGCCCTTCCAAAGGTGTCAGTCTTTCTGGGTAGGATGGATGTGATTTCAGAAACAGCCGAGCGCATGTTTGCAGCACTGGATGCAGCAAGGGCACTTAACCACAAGTTTCCCTTTACAAGGAGTCCTT
Organism: Ornithorhynchus anatinus; assembly: GCF_004115215.2. Classification (NCBI taxonomy): domain Eukaryota; kingdom Metazoa; phylum Chordata; class Mammalia; order Monotremata; family Ornithorhynchidae; genus Ornithorhynchus; species Ornithorhynchus anatinus. The sequence goes on from NC_041736.1 coordinate 37,570,692, forward strand.
TACAAACACAACTCCCATGTTATAGGACTGACTGTAGACTGTAAGCACCTTATGGGAAGGAAACGCGTCTACTCTCCAAGTGCGTAATACAGTGCTCTGCGTACAGTAAGCCTCAATGAATGCGATTGATTGGTTGATATTTTACAGATGAGGACACGGGCCCAGAGAATTTAAGTAACTTGATCATCGTCACACGGCAGACAAGTGGCGGAGTCAGGATTAGAACCCAGACCTTCTAGCTCCCAGGACCCCTCCCCGCCTCTCTTTTTACTGTATTTGTTAAGCACTTACTATGGGCCAGGCAGTGCTGGGGTAGATACAAGCCAGTCATGTTGGATGCAGTCCATATAATAATAATAATAATAATGGTATGTGTTAAGGTCTTACTGTATACTAGACTTACTGTTCTAAGTGCTGGGGTAGATACAGAGTATTCAGGTTGTCCCATGTGGGGCTCACAGTCTTAATCCCCATTTTACAGATGAGGTCACTGAGGCCCAGAAAAGTTAAGTGACTTGCCCACAGTCACACAGCTGAAAAGTAGCAAAGCCAGGATTAGAAGCCATGACCTCTGGATCACAAGCCTGTGCCCTTTCCACTAAGCCACGCAGGCTCACGGTCTCAATCCCCATTTCACAGATGAGTTAACTGAGGCATAGAGAAGTGACGTGCCCAGGGTCACAGAGCAGGCAAGTGGCGGAGCTGGGATTAGAAACCAGATCCTGCTGACTCCCAGGCTTCTGCTCTGTCTGCTAAACCGTGCTGCTTTCTAGGAGTAAAAAAACAGCAGATGTTAGCAGACAGAGGAGGAGAGCGCATGCTCAAGCTAGGAAAACTCCCTGGAGACAGAAACCGTGTCTCTTTACCTGTGATGTTTGTTCCCCGTGTGGCAGGCACAGTGCTCCGTAACGGTTGCTCCATCAATGCCCTGGACGATATTAATGGTGAGAAGCCTTTGGAAAGGGTTATCTGGCCTCTGCTTGCATCAAATTGCTGCTCAGATAACCACCAACTCTGGTCTAGGGGATTTTACGCACCACTGTCTTATGGCAGACATAGAGGTCAGGAGTTCCTCAATTCTTTTTTGGAAGGGGAACGAAAAAACCGCACTGCTGTAAGAAGATAGGAGATAAGAGAGCCAGTTTGATTCGTTCCAGTCTCGGTGGTCAAGTCAAATTGCATCAGACTTCTACCTTTCGTTTCCACGCTAGGTAAAATCAATCAACCACTGGGATTTATTGAGGATTTGCAGTGTGCAGAGCACTGTACTAAGCACTGGAGAGGGTGCAATACAACAGAGTTGGTAGACATGTTCCCTGCCCACCAGGTGCTTACAGTCTAGAGGGGGAGACAGACTTTGAAATACATTACCGACTTGAACGTAGGTGTTGTGGGGCTTAGGTTGGGATGAAGATCAAGTGTTTAAGGAGTCGAGAAGCAAGTGCCTAGGTGACACAGAAGGGGGAGAGAGTAGAGGAAATGGGGGCTTAGCTGGGGGAGGCCTCTTGGAGGAGATGTGATTTTGAATAAGGCTTTGAAGGCGGGGAGGGAGTTCCAGGCCAGAGGGAGGATGTGGGCCTTTGGGCCAGTAGCAAGACAGATGAGATCGAGGTACATAGAGTAATTTGTTTTAGACGAGCAAAGTGAATGTGCCGAGTTAGGGTAGGAAACAAGTGAGGTAAGATAGGAGAGGACAAGGTGATAGTGTTTTAAAGTCAATTATAAGGAGTTTCTGTTTGCTCTGGAGGTGGATGAGTAACCACGGGAGGCTACTGAGGTATGAGGAAATAGGGACTGAACATTATCTTCGAAAAATAATCTGGACAGCCGAGAGAAGTAGAGGTTGGACTGTGGAGGGACAGGAGGCAGAGGGGTCAGGGAGAAAGGGGATGTAGTATTCAAGGCAGGATATGATAAGCACTTGCATCACCGTAGTAGTTTGGATGGTCTATTGGAGAGAACGTGGGCTTGGGAGTTAAAAGGTAATGGGTTATTATTATTATTATTATTATTATGAGAAGCAGCATGGCTTAGTGGAAAGGGCACAGACTTAGGAGTCAGAGGACGTGGGTTCTACTCCTGGCTCCACCACTTATCAGCTATGTGACTTTGGGCAAGTGACTTAACTTCTCTGTGCCTCAGTTACCTCATCTGTGAAATGGGGATTAAGACTGTAAGCCTCAAGTGGGACAACCTGATTATCTTGTATCTACCCCGGCGCTTAGAACAGTGCCTGGCACATAGTAAGCCCTTAACAAATACCATTATTATTTTTATCGTTATCGTTATTATTAGTATGGTATTTGTTAAATGCTTACTGTGTGCCAAGCACTGTTCAGTTCTTCAGAGGAAAGGGACGAAGAATCCCCTTTTCAGTTCCTCCCCCCCACCTTTCCTCCCTGGTCCAGCGATTCTTAATTCCTTTGTCCTCAAGTGAGGTCCTCCCTCCTGGATACATCGCCTGGGCTTGACACCAAACAAAACCTGTCCTCTTCTGAGAACCCCCAGGAGCCTGACGGTTACTTTTTTTTAGCGGCTGAGTGTTGTCAAAAGATCTTTACGGACCTCTTTTGGGAGTTGGGGGTATGAAGGTGGAAAAGAAGTTGGAGGGAGGGGGGAACAGGTAAATTTTTTTCCTTTACGGGAATGTAGTAGGATCACTTGATGTTACAATAAACCATTCTGCTGGCTCCAGTAAAGGATGAGGCACTAAGGTGTTGTAAAAAGACTTGGAGTCAACGCGAGGCAGCTGGTTGAAACATTTCCCAGTTTTTCATCTGACTCATAAATTTGTTACATGGTGAGGAAATTCTCTGAAAGCTTCTTGGCAAACTCCTCCTGTCTGACCAGTAGCTAAGAAACACATAACCTTCTAGTTAGAGACGGGCAGCGGGGGGAACCACACAAGGCTTTGAGTCAGGACTTAAATGTGGGGTCACTTTGAAAAGCATTCTTTCCATTGAGGTCAGAGCTGGACTTCAGAAACCTTAATGGATAGTCTTGCAGTTGTAACATAGCTGAAAGATGCCCCCCTTCCCTCTGCCCCCTCCCCCCCCCAGTATATTCTTGGAGTATGTCTATGTGAATGTGGGTATGTGTCCTGGATGTACATGTCCATTCAAAGCGTGTGAGATCCTAATTTAGGTACATAGGGGTGTGAAATACCTCACAAAATGATCGGAATCGTCTCCACATATGAATAGATTTGTAGTTATTTCTCCTACGGGTACCAATATTCATCCCAAGCGCTTCATGCAGTGCTCTGCACACAGTAAGCGCTCAATAAATACGATTGGATGAATGAATCTCTTTTGTGGAATGCAGAGAAAATGCAGAAGATACAGCACACACATACACACACGCGCGTCCGAAAACACCACGTAATGATAAATTTAAAGGAAGTTAATATTTTGATTGACCCCTGTTGCGGGCATGTGCCTTGTGGGCAGGGATTGTCTCTCTTTATTGCTGTATTGTACTTTCCCAAGCGCTTAGTACAGTGTTCTGCACACAGTAAGCCCTCAATAAATATGAATGAATGAATGAATGTGCCCTCCCACACTCTCTACCCAAAATGACGGCTTTTCCCTTGACCTAAAAATGAAGGCATTATAATTCCTGATTAGCCACCATGGCTAGTCTGGGCCCCTCTTTGAGAAATTCTTAAAAACTTGCAGTGGCAAGTCGAAGTTTTAATTCAGTGACTTGGACCGACCTACTCGTATGAGGTTCGAACAAACTGAAGTTTTTAGAGCAAAAAATAGAGGGAAGGATTTAAACTGGGCTCAAAATCTTCAGCCTGAGCAGTCTGCTCTTTTTTTTAAGAGACAGACATCTGACGCCCTGGAGAAAGGCATCGATGCAATGAGGAGTTTTAATGACCCCCCTTTGGGATGTGCAAAATTAAAGCCAAGCAGGAATCTAAATTGGTTGGCTGACCCAGCATTTCTAAGTTGCTGCTACCGCTATAGAAACCCTTCTCCATCTTTCTTCTTCTCTTCCCCTCCTCCACCGTCCCCCTCCCGACTCGATCCTCCTTGCCGATTTGGCTTCAAATGGCAGCAGGAAAACTTGTCCAATCAACAGGTTTAGCAGCATAAAAATCTCAGAATGCAGAAACCCAATCAAACCATTGTGACCGTGTGCATGCTTTTTGACTTGTTATTGTAGGGGGGGATGGAGGTTTGGGGGTGGAAGGGAAGGTCGGGAGGGAGGTGGGTTTAATTTAGCAGAGGAAGTTAAGGCAAATAGTTTAATCATAATAATCCCTAGGGGCAATTTGGAATAATTTTCTCATTAGAGATTATAACATGCAGTACTACTAATGTTCAATCAGATGGCAGCTAGAACTCCATGTGTTGCTGCTAAGGTTACATGCTCCCTTTGCTGTGATGAATAGTCTCGGTAGAGGGAATATCTATAATTCCTTTGCAGGGGTGGATTTGTTAGCTAGACTCACGGTATGGTCAGAGGACCTTAGGGGGAAGAAGGAGTGGAAAAAAAAAAAAAGGGGGGGGTAAGCAGAGAAGAAAGAAACCCGATTCACAAGCAAGATTCCTTTCAAAAATAAATGAGAGGGATGATATAATAGAACACTCCAGATTCATCAGGCCTCAGAACGGGCTTGATTAAAGCTGGAGGCTGTTTGGTCCAATCACTAAGAATGGAGTGATTTTTTTTTTTTTAATGGCATTTGTTTAGTGCTTACTATGCGCCAAGCACTGTCCTAAGCACTGGGATAGATGTGAATCAGCTTGGACACAGTCTGTCCCCCACTTGGGGCTCACAATCTTAATTCCCATCTTACAGATGAGGTAACTGAGGCACAGACAAATTAAGCGTCTTGCCCAAGGTCACACAGCCGACAAGCGGTGGAGCTGGGATTAGAACCGGAGTATTGTTACCGATTTGTCCATTCCAAGCGCTTAGTCCAGTGCTCTGCACATAGTAAGCGCTCAGTAAATACTATTGAATGAATGAATGAATGAATGAACGAACCCAGGTCTTCTGTTTCTCAGGCCTGGGCTCTAGCCACTCGGCCACATGAAATTTCTGCTCTTGTATCTATCGTTCTCTGCTGGGTGATTACCAGAACAGTTCTGCCTTGCTGTACCTTTCTCTCTCCGAAGAAGCTCTGCTTCTCTGTCTTGTGCCGCCTTCTGCTTCACTCTGCCTCTGTACACGTCATCCTGCCTCATTCTTCCTTTCTCTGGTGCTCCATTCTCCCTACCCAACGGATTTCCAGCTTTTGAAAGCCACAGTCACCAGAAGAGTCGTGAGCCACCAATAATCGTGTTTCAATTCTTCTCCCTCTTTTCCGTGAGGAAATGGCCGAATCAGAATCTTCTGAGGGAAAACAGGGGCAATTTGCCCAGCACTAAAGCCAGGTAGGTTGAAAAATGTCAGGAAGTTGGTATTCAGTGGCAGTGGCCTCTGAGAGAATTGGAGAGGGATCCCACTAAGCAAATGCCAGGTTGTGGGTCTGGTCTTCATCTGTGAGATGTGTGGGAAGGGGAGAGGAAAGGAGTTGTATTGGCCAAGAGAGATAATTCACAGATATCGTTTAAGCTTTAACAAGATAATGTCAGGAAGGTTCTTTGGCATCCAGTGTGCAATGTGGTCCACAGATCCATGATGCAATATTCATTTTTTCACCTTGACTTTAATAAGTATTCCAGGCTATGAGAGGAATTTTTAAGTCATCCCTCCATCTGAGACAATAGACGACCTTGTGTCTGCTCCTGAAAGTATCCACGGGAAGAACTTGCTTCTCTGGAAGCAGCGTAGCCTTGTGGAAAGATCACTGGACTGAAATTCAGAGGATCTGGGTTGGAGCTCCACCACTCATTTTCAGTGTGACCTTGGGCAAGTGACTTAACATCTCTGTGCCTCAGTTCCCTCACCTGCAAAATGAATGATGATTCGATACTTGTCTTCCTTCCTACTTAGACTGTGAATGTCATGTGGGACCTAATTATCTTGGGTCTACCCCAGTACTTAGTATAGTGCTTGACATTCATCATCATCATCATCATTATCATCATTCTTCTGGGCTGGTGAGGTGTAGTGCATAGAGCAAGGGCCTGGGAGTCAGAAGGTCGTGGGTTATAATCTCAGCTTTGCCACTTGTCTGCTGTGTGACCTTGGGCAAGTCACTTCACTTCCCTGGGCCTCAGTTCTCTTATCTGAAAATGAGGATTGAGACTGTGAGCCCCATGTGGGACAGGGACAGTGTCAAACCCAATCTGCTTGCATCAACCCCAGCTCTTAGTACAGTAGCTGGCACGTAGTAAGTGCTAAGCAAATACCACAGTGATTATTAAGTGTTATTATGAGGAAGCAACTTCCTTCTGCAGTTTAGACTAAAGTTGAGAGAAAATGGCATCATTCTCTTCAGAGCCACTGGTGGGATGCAAAAAAGAGAGCAGCATCCTCAGTTTTTTCATGGGCAGAGAGGGAAAGGAAACACGGAGGATGTCTTTCAATCAACCCCATTCAAGTTGATGATTATGGCCAAATGTCATCCAAGTTTTTCCCTCAACTCAGCCCTCCTCATCCTGGGCGGGGAATGTGTCTCTTCATTGTTATTTGGACTCTCCTAAGCCTTAGTCCAGTGCTCTGCACACGGTAAGCGCTCAGTAACTATAATTGACTGACTGGTAATAATAAGAATTGTAGTGTCTGTTAAGCATTCACTATGTACCAGGCACTGTACTGAGCTCCGGGTTGGGTACAAGCCCCTCAGGTTGAACACAGTCCCTGTCCCACGTGGTGCTCAAAGTCTCAATCCCCACTTTTCAGATGAGGTAACTGAGGCTCAGAGGAGTGAAGCGACTTGCCCCAGGTCACACAGCAGACGAGCGGCGGAGCCGGGATGGGAACCCCTGACCTTCTCACTCCCAGGCCTGTTGCTCTCTCCGCTACGCCGTGCTGCTGAGTCCGTGCAGCCCCCAAGCGTCACTGAGAGGAACGCTAAGTCTGCCCTCCCGGTGCCCTCATCAAACACCTACATGCGCGCACACGCGCGCACAGCTCCCCCAACCCAGTGGAGGAAATGAGGCCCCGTGTGTCTCCTTCGGAGAGGCCCCGGGAAGCACAGGACCAGTGTCCCACATGGATCCCATCACCAGAGTCAATGGGGACCACATGGCAGCTGTTCCCGGCAGCTTCCGTCAGTGGGGAACCACCGGGAGAGGAACCCCTCAAAGCCAATGGGAACCACATGGCTCCCATCAAAACCAATGGGAACCACATGATTAACCCTCTCTCCCCCCACCCCGCGTCCCTTCAAAGCCAATGGCAGTCAAGCAGAATAACCCGGGCAGATCTCATCCCCAGGGTCTCCGCTTGGGAACCGGAGTCAAATCTTTTGGCTTAACTCCTTTACCCCTTGCCACTCTGAGATCTTGCTGACTTCTTCGATGACCAAATTAGAACACATGGCCCAGATAGGTCTTTTGTCATTCCCTTCATCACCTCTCCTTTCCTCCCATCTCCTCACCCTCTTGTTGGCCTTCATCTCCCTCCTGACTCTACCTCCTGCAGTTTCATTTCCCCTCACTTTCTCCTGTCTTCTCCCTAGGTTCTGGCTCTTCCGCCTTAAAATATCTTTTTTTTCATGGGGCCATCATTTAGAGAAAAATAAGAACTTGCATTTTACCTTCAGCCTCATCAAAAGGCTTTTGTTAAGTGTTAAAGTCGCTTTGGCACGCTACAGAGCAGGCCCAAAGGAGGTGATGTTCTGCCCACTGTGAGCTTACGGTCTACCACATTGAGTCACATGGTCAATAAAAATGTTAATCAGACACAAAGCCAAACTGTCCACATGAAACAAATACCCTTGAATTGGCAAGACACTGAAGATTCCTCTTTATAACACCAGTACTAAATAGGGCCGTATTTTGGACTTATGCTCTTTAAGAGCTTGTCCTCTGATTTAGTGATGTTTCTCGAGTGTCATATCTGTTGAAATACCAAAGCCTATCTCTATATAGCATTTTTTGTGGTATTTGTAAAGCACTTACTATGCGCCATGCACTGTACTAAGTCTGTTTACTTAGAACGTGAGCCCTGGGTGGGACAGGGACTGTCCAGCCTGATTATTATTCTTATCATTGTATTTTTTAAGCACTTTATGTGTGTCAAATGCTGTTCTAAACCCCAGGTTATGTACAAGTTGATTAGGTCAGGCAAAACCCTTGCTCCACGTGGAGTCACGGTCTAAGAAGATCAGAGAACAGGTAATGAATCCCCATTTTGCAGATGAGGAAACAGAGGCACAGAGGAGTGAAAGGACTTGCCCAATGTCGCACAGCAGGCAAGTGGCCTAGTTAGGATTAGAACATCTCATCCTCGGATCCCCAGGCTCTTTCTGCTAGGCCACGTCGCATCTACCCCAGTGCTTAGTCCAGTGTTTGGCACAGAGTAAATACATATCAAATACCACAGTTGTTATTTATCATTAGCATCATCATTCATTCTTTGTTTTCCTAATTCCCAAATGGGCCTTTAGCTCTTAGTAAATGGCTTTTATGACTTTTCCAAAAGAAATAATTGCCTGCATGGACAGTGAACTGATGGTCCACATTCTCTAGCTTGAGAAATGCAGGAAGAATTTGAGCAAAGGCAGAGTGTCTCCTCTCCGTTACCATCTTTTCAGTCTGAAGAGTCCTCATCTTTTTGCTGCAGTCTCATAGCAAACTGCTCCGTGCTCCTAATCTTGGTTAATAATAATAACTGTGGTATTCGTTAGGCGCTTACTATGTGCCAAGCACTCTTCTAATTGCCGGGGTAGATACAAAGTTAATCAAGTTGGACACGGTCCGTGTCCCACATGGGGCTCACAGTCTTAATCCCCATTTTACAGCTGAGGTAACTGAGGCGTGGAGAAGTGAAGCGACTTGCCTAAGGTTACACAGCGGACAAGTGGCAGAGCCGGAATTGGTACGCACGTCCTCTAACTCCCCGGCCCGGGCTCTTTCCGCTAGGCCACGTTGCTTCTCCTCTCCCTCTCTGCAGCTTTTTCACTTCTTAACCTTCTTAAAATGTAGGATCCAGTCCTGAATACGGCACTCCGGGGGCAGACATAGCCGTGGAGGAATTTCAGGCATGTTTTAGAGATGAGACTGAGGTGGTAAACTGCCGGAGGGCGTTCTAGGCATTTTGGAAATCTTCCTTTGGGCTTCAAGGTGTCATGGCTGATGAGGTAATGGCATCTGTGAGGATTAGGTGTGACTAGTAAGGGAAATGAATGATCAACAATCTCTCCCATAGCGTGTGTACGGTCAGTTCTCCTCGAGCATGGGGGTTTCATTCTTTTTTTTTTTTTATGGTATTTGTTAAGCACTTACTATGTGCCAGTCACTGTTCTAAGTGCTGGGGACACAGTCCGTGTCCCACTTGAGGTCACAGTTTTGTTTTTCTGATTGCTTGGGAGAGTATAATACAACAGAGTCGGTAGACATGTTCTCTGCCTACAACAAGCTGACAATCAAGGGCGGGAGGGAGACGGACAGTGCCGTTATTTGGAATGGGCTGGTTAAGGAGCAGATCCTTGTAAGCGGGGGCAGCGGGTAGAGCATGGGAGTCAGAAGGACCTGTGTTCTAGTCCCGACTCCTCTACTTGTCCGACTGTGTGAATTTGGGCAAGTCATTTAACTTTTCGGTGCCTCAGCTACCTCAACTGTAAAATGGGATTAGGACTGTGACCCCGCCCTTTTGGGACGTAGGCCGTGTCCAGCCTGGATTATCTTGTTTCTACCCCAGTGCTTAGTACAGTTTGTGGCATACAGCAAGCACTTAACAAATACCGGGGCTCAGTGGAAAGAGCCCGGGCTTGGGAGTCAGAGGTCATGGGTTTGAATGCCGACTCCGCCCCTTGTCAGCTGTGTGACGGTGGGCAGGTCACTTCACTTCTCTGTGCCTCATTTCCCTCATCTGTAAAATGGGGATGAAGACTGTGAGCCTCACGTGGGACAGCCTCGTTCCCCTGTATCTACAACAGCGCTTAGAACAGTGCTCTGCACGTAGTAAGCGCTTAACAAATACCAACGTTGTTATTATTATTATTAAATACCACTTAAGTGTGTAGTACAGTGCTCTGCATACAGTAAGCCCTCAATAAATAGCATTGATTGATTTTCATTGCTCTTCTTGCTTGTGGTTGTCCAACTTCAGCAGATTTTGTTTTCATTTTTGTTAGTGCAGCTAGTTAAATGCTTGACCAGCAGAATTCTGTGAGACCCTACAGTTCTGACTCACGCTGGAAAATCTCCGATTGTGTGTAGCACTTCCTGAATGCAGAGTTGACCTTCAAACCGTTCCACCACAATAATTTGCCAGATCCTCAAAGTGGTTCATAAGCATTTAAGTATCTTCTGAATGTCCTTCTAGAATAGTCCTTACCATGCACGCTAAGGCACTCAATCACCTCTTTCCCCTCCTGGCTTAACTCGGAGATATGCTACAACCCAACCTGCGCTCTTTGCTCCTCAGAAACCAACCTGCTCATTCTACTTTCTCACCGCTGACGCCATGCCCGCGTCCTCCCCGTGACCTCCAACTCTCTCCCTCTTTATATCCGACAGACCACCACTCTCCCCACGTTCAAAACCCTTTTAAAAGCAGGTCTTTCGAGAGGCTTACCCTGACCAAGCACTCCTTTCCCCGGCCTATTCACCCTTCTGTGTCACCTCAGCTCTTTCAGTGGAAAGAGCACGGGCTTTGGAGTCAGAGGTCATGAGTTCGAATCCCGGCTCTGCCACTTGGCAGCTGTGTCACTGGGGGCAAGTCACTTAACTGCTCTGTGCCCCAGTTACCTCATCTGTAAAATGGGGATGAAGACTGTGAGCCCCACGTGGGACAACCTGATTCCCCTGTGTCTAACCCAGCACTTAGAACAGTGCTCTGCACATAGTAAGCGCTTAACAAATACCAACATCCTCATTATTATTATTACCCTTTAAGCACTTTGCTACCCAGCCCTTCAGCTCTTATGTACATATCCTCATACTCTCCACTTTCCCCTATCTGCAGTTGGTTTTAATGTCCGTCAATCAATCATAATTACTGCGTTCACTTGGGAGAGTACAATACAACCGACTTGGTGGACACGTTCTCCGTCCACAAAAAGCTTACGATCTAGAGGGGGAGACAGGCATGAAAAGGAAGTGTGGATATCTACGTAAGTGCCGTGGGCCTGAGTGGGGGGCGGTTTAAAGGGTACAAATCCAAGCGACAGGGCAACACAGAAGGGGGGAGTGAGTAGGAAAAGTGAGAGCTTCGTCGCGGAAGTCCTCTTGGAGGAGATGTGTGATCTTAATGAGACTTTGAAGGCGGAGTAGAGTGATCACCTGTCAGATGTGAAGGGGGATGGAGATCCGGGACAGAGGCAGGACTTGGGTGAGGGGTTGGCGGCGAGATAGACGAGATCGGGATACAATGAACAGGTCGGCGTTACAGGTGTGAAGTGAACGTGCTGGGTTGTAGTAGGAAATCAGCGAGGTAAGATTGAAGGGGGCAAGGTGAGTGCGTGTTTTATGACGGTAAGGAGTTTCTTTTTGACGTGGAGGTGGAAGGCAACCACTCGAGATTCTCGAAGAGTGGGGAAACAGAGACGGAACATTTTTTCTTTTTTAGAAAAATGATCCTGCAGGACAGTGGAGTATGGACCGGAGTGGACTTAAATACTTACATATTCACATATACCACAATTATTATTATTACAACTATTAAGAGTGTGAAAACGGCACCGCGCAAACCAAGAGCCCCAGAATTGATTCCTTTGAGCAGGCTCTTGGCCCCAGAGTCTCTTTTTTAGTAAACAGAGGTACATCCGGCATTTATCAACCAATCGGTGGTATTTATTGAGCACTTGCTATGTACGGTGTACTGTACCAAGTGCTTGCGAGAGCACAGTGCAGTGGAGTTGAGGGGCCTGTTCCGCAAAGATTCCCTCGGCAGCTGTTCCACCCAGCCAAAAAGAGTGGCATTTCTACGTTTTCCTCCGCTTTGGTTTCCTGCTGTTTCAACTCAGCTCACTGCTCTCCCCTTCTTCCTTTTGCTCAAACTTACAGCCTGGCTTCCCCATTCTGCTTCCTCCCATCTCTGCCTCTACCAGTGTATCTCTAGCGATCATCCCCAGCAGCGGTTGTTTATTGCTATCGTTCTTGTCAGTCCGTCTCCCCCGATTAGACCGTAAGCCCGTCAGAGGGCAGGGACCGTCTCTATCGGTTACCGATTTGTACATTCCAAGCGCTTAGTAGAGTGCTCTGCACATAGTAAGCGCTCAATAAATACTATTGAATGAATGAATGACTATTAAGCCGATGAGACACCACCTCTCCTTTGGAGATTTCCTCTGGTCTAGCCTCTGCGTTGGTTATGGGCTGCTTTTTCTGATGTACTGTACTCGCCCAATCACTTAGTACAGTGCTCTGCACGTAATAAGCGCTCAATAAATGTAATTGAGTGATAGAGCTGAGATTTGAGCAGCTGCTTGAGGGAAAGGTATCGTGATTGCTCAGACTCCACCAGTGGATGGTGGACCTCCAAATGGACAGTCAATGAGCTGAAGACTCTTATACAGCAGCTGGAGCCATTCCTTCCTTGGGCCAGTAATAATCATGATAATTATGGTATTCGTTAAGTGCTTACTATGCGCCAGGCACCGTTCTAAGCGCTGGGGTATATACAAGATATTTGGGTTGGACACAGTCCCTGTCCTACATAGAGCTCACAGTCTTTCTCCCCATTTTACAGGTGAGGGAACTGAGCCCCAGAGAAGTGAAGTGACTTGCCCAAGGTCACACAGCAGACAAGTGATGGAGCTGGGACTAGAACCTATGATCTTCTGACTCCCAGGCCCGTGCTCTGTAGGGGAATGGGAAGATAAAAGACTTGACGTAGTAAGTAGTTTAGCGCTGACTAAAGTTCCTATGCTTTGCCTGGGAACTAAAAAGAAGAAGAGAAAGAAAGAATCCAGGGTGAGTGCTCATCCAGCAGATCAAAGGAATGGACAAGGCGATTGTGCCAACTGAAAATCACTTGTAGAGACCAAATTGCATCTTTTTCTTGCATCTTGCATCTTCTTTTTCACTGCCAGAGGAATATGAGTAGGATTTGAGGGTCTTTTGTCAGAAGAGGTGTTTGGGGGATTGGGAATTTTGAGCAGTTTCCAGCATCTTTCACTTAGGAGAAGGAATGTTACGGGGCGGGGGGGGGGGGAGGGATATGGCTGCTAATTCTGGTGAACTCTCCCAAGCACTTAGTACGGTGCTCTGCACCTAGTAAGTGCTCAGTAAATACCATTGATTGATTGAGGACTATGCTTGCTCTCTGTGACATCTGAGAGTGTCCCATAATCCACGTCTGGATCCTTGTCCTAGTTCTTGGCGTCGGCAGTTGGATGGGAAAAGAGCGGCATTGGAATGGTTTTGGAAAGAAAAAGTAAGAGCTGAGAGAAGGCAGATCTGGGCCGTGGCATGTAATCTGCTGAGTATAAAATAACTAAAACTAATGGTAATCCCAATAAATGGAAGATGTCACCCTTCCATATCCCAGAAGGCCACTCTCCAGAAAATCCTTTATAAAGAATTGTGGGGAGGGAACGTGTCTACCGACTCTGTCGTACTCTCCCAAGTGCGTAGTACAGTGCTCTGCGCACAGTAAGTGCCCAATAAGTATGATCGATTGAAAGAGCCTTGTCCGGGACATGGTGGGAAGCTGCTCTCAGAAACTGCGGGGCTGTCTGTAAGACTGCCCTGTGGTATTATAAAGAAGATTTTTTTTTTAATGCTTTTTGAAAGCCAACGTCTAATTTCTACCGTAGCGTGTGTGCAGTGAGGTTGCATAGCTTAGTCTCTGAAATGCTCTAATGCCTTTGGTGTTGAGCGACGTTGTACATCCTATTGTGGAGAAGAAGCGCTTTAATCCCCCAAGATTTCCCTGTGCGGATTTGTAAGGGTGGAGCAGAGAGGAGAGCCAACCCCCCGCCCCACCCTCCCCCCGCCCCAACACCGTGTCTGTGCTCCAGGCGGTGAAGACGGGCAGCATTGCCCAAGAGACTCAGTAGAAGAGGGAGGGAGGGAAGAAGATGAAGAAGAAGATGAAGCCCAGACAGAAAATTGATTTCCCTTACCTCGCCGACCTGCCAGATCCATTCAGGATCCCTTTCTGGGGCTCTCTTTTCATCGTCATCATCATTATCGTCAGTGATGATTTTTCTTGAGTTCTTTCTGAGCGGGAATTACTGTACAAAGTACTCAGGATAGAGCGCTTGGAGCTCACAACCTAATGGAAGTGGACAGATAGATGAAATAGAATTGCAAAGAGCGGGGGGCAGGGGGAAGACCGAGGTCATTAAGGGAAGAAATATAAATAATGATGATGACGATGATGGTATTTGTTAAGCGCTTACTACGTTCTAAGCACTGGGGTAGATACAAGGTAATCGGATTGTCCCACGTGGGGCTCACAGTCCTAATCCCCATTTTACAGATGAGGTAACCGAGACAAAGAGAAGTTAAATGACTTGCACAAAGTCACACAGCCGATAAGTGGTGGATCCGGGATTAGAACTCACGACCTCTGACTCCCAAGCCCGCGATCTTTCCACTAAGCCACGTTGCTTCTATATTTGAAACAGTCTGGCCTAGTGGAAAGAGCTAACGGCTGGGAATCGAGACCTGGGTCCTCATCCCGGCTCCACCATTTGCCTGATGTGTGGTCTTTGGCTAGACATTTAATTTCACCCTGCCTCAGTTCCCTCACCTGTCAAATGGGGATGAAACGTGTGTCCTGTGCCTGATCTGATCTACAGTACCTCAGTGCTTTAGCACAGTATTTGGCACATAGTAAGTGCTTGGCTCAGAGTGAGGGCTTAACATTTGCTACACATTAGCATTTGCGGGGAGCAGCGTGGTCTAGAGAATAGAGCACGGTCCTGGGAGTTGGAAGAACCTGGGTTCTAATCCCAGCTCCATCACTTGTCTGCTGTGTGACCTTGGGCACGTCACATCACTTCTCTGTGCCTCAGTTCTCTCATCTCTAAAATGAGGATTAAGACTGTGAGCCCTGGGTGGGACAAGGGCTATGTCCAACCTGATTATATCATATCTACTCCAGAGCTTAGTACAGTGCCTGACACATAGTAAATGCTTAACAAATATGATTATTAGTACTAGTATGATTTGGGTATCTCCACCCATTTAGGTCCTCCTACCTGCCCAGGGTCGGTTCGTGGCACCAGGGAATTTAAGGGCTGTCCTTCCCCAAGCTGCTCAGACTGGCCCTTTCCAGCCAATTCTCCCCAAAGACCCCGAGGCAGCTGCCAACTGCGGTTTCCTCTCCCCCTGCTTCTTCTGCTTCCCGATAAAGAGATTGGCTGAGCCGTTCAGGCATCCGCGTGCCATCAGTTGAGCTAAATTGAGATACTTTCTCCTCCAACACCTTCTTTGTGTGTCCTCAAGGTTCTTCCTCATCTTTTAATAATTGTGGTGTTGGTTAAGCACTTGATCTGTGCCGAGCACTGTACTAAGCTCTGAGGTAGACACAAAATAATCAGATCAGACACATTCCCTGTCCCCAGTGGGCGCCCCTGTCTAAAGAGGAGGGCAACTAGTATTTCTTCTCCGCTTTACAGATGAGGAAACTGAGGCCCAGAGAAGGTAAATGACTTGTCCAGAGTCACACGTAGCAGGCAGGCGGTAGAACCGGCTTGTCTGTCCCTTCAGACAGTTTGAGGGAGAGCGGTATGGGAAGGAAAAATGAATCAGAGGCGATAATGCTGACTTCGGTATTCTTCGGGGCTTTGCAAATGGCGGTGCGAGTGGGTTCGAAATAGGGGAGGAGGGCCTGGACACACTCAACATTGTAGTCTAGGTATCTCTGGTGGTTTTTTTCCCTGGGAAAAGAGAGATGGAGCACAGGAGCCAGTGGAAATTTCAGCGGTGACACTGCTTCTGCAGCAGGAGTACTGATACTGGTAAGGATTCTACCTTAGCAGGGCTAGAGAAGGGAGAGCTTTTCTGAATCGCTCTTGCCATCCCAAAAGCAAACTGCTTCCCGGGTCTGTTCTGCGGTTCCTCCAAGGCCCCGAGCACCGAGAAATTCACAGAGCAGTTACATCAGCACAGGCCGTCTTTGTTTTTGAGGCGAAGCTGATTTTCCCACATGCGACTGAAATAAATTAGAACGTTTTCAACAGGGGCGGTTTAAAGCGGTGCTCTTGGAAAAAAAAATCTCTGCAGCTGCTCTTTATTGGATTATAACTAGAAGCAAACAATTGCCTGCAAAAAAATTCAAATCAAATCAAATGCAACATTGTTGCAAGCCGCTGGAAAATGTTACCCGGGGAAATAGATCCCGGGAACCTGTTCCACGTTCTCCTGCCCTGTTGCTTGAAGAGGCCGGGATTATTTTGGGAGAGGGCAGGTATACTTTATCCGGGAGTGATGCAGATAGAATCCACACGTCTAGACACGGCGAGGACAGAGCTAAACGAAATGAGCCTAAACCGCCGTAGAACTTAGAGTTGGGATGTGTTGGTAGTTCCTGCCGTGGATGTTGGCTTTTCTCCTCCTCCTCCTTCTCCTCTTTCTTTAGCCATGACCACTAAGAAAATTGTATTTGGGGCACATGGGATGAAACTAGCTTTGGAAGGGGTTTGTTGGGGGTGGAGGAAGTCTGAAGAATAAATTGTAACCTTCTTCCTAGGTTGGAAACTCCTTGAGGACAGCAGGAGTGTCTAATTACTTTATTGTGCTCTCCCAGGCGATCGGTATAGTGCTCACTCAGTAAGTGCTCAGTAAATACCACTGACTGATGGATTGAAGAGAAGGAGCGTGATTGTCTACACCCACAGTCACCCCCTTGACTGGGGCTGACTGGGTCCAAATGAAGGGGAGAGTGGTGTCGACGGTAGCTTTCGACTGTAGACTAGACTCTACAGCTGCTTGTGGGCAGGGAACGTGTACCAACTCTACTGTATTGTACCCTCCCAAGGGCTTAATACAATGCTCTGCACGCAGTAAGCGCTCATTAAATAGCATTAACCGCTATGAGCGAGGAAAACGGCAGCATTGCCATTTCCGTGGATCTTGGAGAGGATGCTCCCATGTTTTCTAGTTCTTGCGGGTCAAAGCCGGAGAGTAGCCACCCCAGACCGTAGACATCCTTCTGAAAACTTGTGCACTTCCTATCGGAAGGTGAGAAGGAGCGTGGTCTAATGGAATGAGCACGGATCTGGGAGTCAGAAGACCTGGTTCAACGTGGCCCAGTGGAAAGAGCCCGGGCTTGGGAGTCCGAGGTCGTGGGTTCGAATCCCGGCTCTGCCACTTGTCAGCCGTGTGACTGTGGGCAAGTCACTTGATTTCTCTGTGCCTCCGTTACCTCATCCGTAAAATGGGGATGAAGACTGTGAGCCTCACGGGGGACAATTACCTGTATCTACCCCAGCGCTTAGAACAGTGCTCTGCACATAGTAAGCGCTTAACAGATACCAACATTATTAATCACGGCTCTGCCGCTTGTCTGTCGCGTGACCTCGGGCAAGTCACTTAACCTCTCTGGGCCTCGGTTATCTCATCTGTAAAATGGGGATTAAATCCTCCTAATTCTGACTTAGATTGGAAGCCCTATGTGGGTCAGGGACCGTGTCCCACCTGATCGTCTTCTCTCTACCTCAGCACTTGGTATAGTGCCTGGCACATAGAAAGCGCTTAACAAATACTATTGAAAAAAATCTACCCCAGCGCTTAGAACAGTGGTTTACCCACGGTAAGCGCTGATTAAATACCATTAAAAAAAACTATACACTAGCCCCTGGGGCAGCTTAAAGCGATATTTCTTGGGCGATGTTCTAATTGGTCCTGGCAGTTCTACGCTCAGCACATCCTCCCGATTGACCCCGAGCGCCCTCGGAACGCATAGCTTGTCGCCACCGGGCATCACAGCTGCCGTGATGTTTTCTTTCTCTTTTCAATCATATTTATTGAGTGCTTACTGTACGCAAACCACTCTGCTAAGCACTTAGAATATGATACGATGACAGACACATTCCCTGCCCAGAACCAGCTCACAGTCTAGAGACGGACAGAGACAAGCACACCGACGGGATAGAAGGGAGAAAGAGTAGGGGAAAGAGGATTTAATCAGGGAAGGCCTCTTGGAGATGAGACCTTCCTAAGGCTTTGAAGGTGGGGAGAGAAGTGCTTAGTACAGTGCTCTGTACACAGTAAGCGCTCGATAAATACAACTGAACGAATAAATGAGTTCCAGTGAGCTCCGGTCCAGAGGGAGGAAATGGGAAAATAGCGAGAAGGAGACTGATTCCTCCCCTTGCCTCAGTGACTCTGGCGACATCTTCCAAGTTTTAATACATGGCCTCACGAAAATCCTGTCTCCTCCCAAAGGCTTTCCCAGGTTTCCCAAGTTTTCCCAATGCACCTTTGGGGTCTGCCAGGTCCAGCCGTGGCCTGGGAAGTCAAGCAGAGGATTTTGTGGAGCTGGAGGAAACAAGGGAAAATGACTGGAGACGGGGACAACTCTGCCCTAAGTGCTTAGCACAGTGCTTTGCACACAGTAAGCACTCAATAAATGCAATTGAACGAATGAATGCCCTTTCCCCGTCCTAGCCGTGACACTGATAAATATTGCCAGTGGACGTTTTTAAGCGGGATGTAGAGTCCTAGACAAAGGATAGGAAGTTGCAGGCAGGGTTAACTTAATAAGTGGTATTTACTGAGCTCTTATCACGTACAGAGCACTGTACTAAGCACTTGGGAGAGTGCAGCATAATAGTCACACTCCCTGCCCACAACAAGCTTACAGTCTAGAGGGGACGACTTCAATTTAAGTTTATTATGGGCAGGGATATGTGTGTGTGTTTGCTCTATTACATTCTCTTAAGCACTCAGTACAGTGCTTTGTGCTCTGTAAATACAACTGATTGATTAAAGCCACTTCCCATTTAGGAAGACGGTCTAGTTTGGACCGCATGAGGTTTCCGAAGTAACCGTCTCCGCCTGGGTGATTTACTTGAGGCTGGAAAAGAAATCCACTTAATAGTGACAAGCCCATTTTTAAGGCTAAGGGCCCTGCCAATGTTCAGGCTTCAAGGCTGGTGGGAGTGATTGGAGGGCTTTAAAAAAAAACAGAAAAAATTCAGTGCCGTTTATGCAGATTTTTCCAGCCCTTACAATAATCCCTCTGGGTTTTTTCACTAGCAAGTGTGGAAAATAGCCAAAACGTCAGTGGATCGTGCTGAACTAGTTTGGCTGTTTGGGGAGAACTTGGTTGAGGGGGCGGGGAAGTGGTTCTAATTCACTTTATCCTAAGGTGACAGTTCATTTCCAGCGTAGACCACAAAATGGTTGAAATAAAGGAAATGCAGGGATGAGCATCCTCCCGGCCGGGAGAAAGTAATACGCCGAGAGAAAGGCGCTAGCACGGACTCAGAGCGATGCTCTTTGTAAAAGTACTGTGAAGGCAGCCGGGAACCAGGAGTGCAAACTCACTTGAAACTCTCTCTGGTGTAGACTTGCTACCTGTGCTGGGAATTGGAGCACTTTTCCTGAGAGGCTTGTTCCTTCCAGCTGAAAGAATTAACCACTCACTGCATTATTCTCATTAGGGAATTTGGGCAATGGGGTCATTTTCACCTAAAAATAGGACGTTTTCAGGCGGGGCCAGTCGTGAGTTCTAACCCCGGCTCTGCCACTCGTCGGCTGGTGTGAACTTGGGCAAGAGGCTTCATTTCTCTGTGCCTCAGTTCCCTCATCTGTAAAATGGGGATTAAGACTGTGAGTCCCGTGTGAATCAGGGACGGTGCTTAGTACAGAGCCCGGCACGTGGTAAGTCGCTCAACAAATACCACAATCATCATCATCATCACAGTGGCCTTTAAGTTTTCGAGCTGGGAGTTTGCAGAAGTTGTTCTATCACGTGGGCAAAAGTTCTTTCTGCTCCAAATCAGTAGTCAGAACAGGAAGGTCTGACCTTTGCATTGAACTCCCCATTCCTTGACCCAGAGCTTTTTGAGGGTCGATTGGACGGGGTTTTTTTTAAAGAACCAAAGTAGGTTTCGGATCTCTCAATCTCCCGCCTTGCTCCCTATCCGTCCCAACTGAGGGAGTTTCTTCCAATCTCTTCACGTGGGCCCTCCTAAAAGAAGGTTTTGAAGAACCAGATCCATTCTCTTGCCCATACCAGATACGACTATACAGTGTCACCCGTCAACATGCATTCACTGTGAGTACTAGTGTTTGACGAGCGCAATATCCCGTAGCCAGCATTTGAGGAAACACCACAGATACACGAAGCACATTCCCTGCCAACCTGATGATCTTATACCTACTCAAAGCACTTAGTACAGTGCTTGGTACATAGTAAGCTCTTAGCAAATACCATAATTACTATTCATTATTATGAGGAGCCTTACGATGCAGAGGGAAGTAAATAGGAAACGGTTGGAATTTTTGGAGGAATGTAGAAATGTGCTAAACGATGCTCCGGGAAAATGATCCAGGCAACGGGGTAGTTTTTTGTGTCGGTTTGTTTCGTTTTTAACGGTAGTTGTTAAATGCTTACTATGTGTCGACCACCATCATTTTATAAGGTTGGACCCAGCCCAGATGGGGCTCAGAGACTAAATTGGTGGGAGGATCATTTAATCCTCATTTAATGTGACTTTAGGGGTCCAGTCGGGCCCAGAGGATCCACTGGCCTCTCATGTGACTTTAGGACAACCTGAAACACACTCCTATATTCCTCACCAAATAGTGGGAAAATCTCATTTCTGCATCCTACCTTAAGAAGTGATCACAACCTCCTAGGCCAGGAGGGAGTATGTAAAAAAAGGAAAGTCTGACGACTGTAATTTCAGAAGAGTCAACGCCGTCAGAAAAGAACAAAGAGGTTCGTTTAAGTTTGTTCCCTTTATTTATGTTCCTCGGATGGCAGGGGTGAATTCCGAGTGCTAGTTAGTGCAGGAGCACACTCTACCGGCTTGGGGAGAAATGAAACGGATTGATTTCTTGCCGGAGCTGGTTTTGGATTCCGGATCTTGCGTGGTTATGGATCGGCTCCTATTTTTCTGCTATTTAATACGTTGAGAGTTGATTTTCCTCTGGCCTTTTGAATGTATTGGATTAATAGGGTTCCCCTAGCCTATAACAATCCAAAGGTCAATGCGCCTTCTCCCTGGACATCTGGAGATGCTGTAATGATCTGGTTTGCTACAGGGATCAGTCTAGCGGCATAGCCTATGGCAACCGAGAAGCGGGAGACCCGGGTTCTAATCCAGGATCCGCCGCTGGTCTGCTGCGGGACTTCGGGCGACTCACTTACCCTCTCGGGGCCTCAGTTTTCTCAGCTGGAAAATGGGGATGGAATACCCGTTCTCCCTTCCCCTTAGTCTGTGAGTTCCACGCAGGACACGATGGTGCCCTGCCTGATATTTATACCTCTGCATTAGCATGTAGTAAGACCTTAGCAAATGCTATTATCATTATTATTCTTAGAAGAACACTAGCGAAAGTAGCTAAAGGAAAACGTCAAAGTGGAGAATCGTGGTGGACCTGGAAACCACGGTCGCGGCTACTGTCCAGAGGCTGTGCCACTGGCATCTTCAGGGTCTTGGTCCTCTCGTGGTCCATTTGATGCCCCACTGGAGGAACCGGTGCAACCAAACTGTGTTTCGTTCATTCAGTCGTATTTATTGAGCGCTTACTGTGTGCAAAGCACTGTACTACGTGCTTGGGAGAAGAGATGTCTGTCTTCAAGGGGCAGGGTAGGCTCCTCACTGTCAGTTTGGACGCACTGAGGGTGGTGCAAAACACAGACTTGAAGAAAGCCCCTGGCCTTTGAGAGGCCTCCTCTGACTAAGCCCACCTTTCCTCTTCTCCCACTCCCTCTGCATCGTCCCAACCTGCTCCCTTTATTCATCTCCCCTTCCAGCCCCACAGCGTAGCTGTAATTGATGTGATTCTATTAATGTCAGTCTCCCCCTCTGGTCCGTAAGCTCGGTGTGGGCAGGGAATGTGTCTTTTGCTATACTGTGCTCTCCCGAGCGCTTAGTACGGTGCTCTGCGTACAGTAAGCGCTCAATAAATACTATGGACTGACTTTGGACTAATACTTATGGTATGTGTTAAGCTCTCACCTCGTGTCAAGCACTGGGGTTGATACGAGGTAAGCAGACCAGGCACAGTCCTTGCCCACATGGGCTTAGCAGTCTAAGGTGGAGGGAGAACAGGTATCTTAGCCTCATTTTACAATGAGGAAACCGAGGCACAAGCTTGCCCACGGACACACAACAGGCAGGAGGGTTGAGCTTCGATTAAAACCCAGTTCTCCTGACTCCCGGGCCCGTGCTGAGCTCTAGGTTCCTTTGGCAGAAAAAGGTTCAGTAGCAAGATTTTGAACTTTTACTCTATAAAAATCAAATGATCCCTGGGGCTTAATGTGAGTTTATTGGGAGTGGGGTTATAACTATTTCTTCCTTTCACCCCCGCTCTCCATCTCCCTCTCCGGTAGGCGGGGGAGACAGGAAATTCGGGGGATGTCAGAGAAGCAGCACTGAGAAGCCAGTGGCTCAGTGTATTCACCAGGCGGGGGACCTGGGAGTCAGAAGGACCTGGGTTCTAATCCTGACTTGGCCACATGCCTGCTGCGTGACCTTGGATGAGTCACTTCATTTCTCTGGGCCTCAGTTACCTCATCTGTAAAATGGGGATTGACAGTGTGAGCCCCTTGGGGGACAGGGACTGAGTCCAACCTGATTAACTTATATCCACCCCATGGGCTTAGAACAGTCCTTGGCATATAGTCAGCGCTTCACAACTACCCTAATCATCGTCATCAACGCGACAGAATCTTACTGTAGTCTAGGCTCCCGCGTGGTTAATAATAATAATTTTGGCCAGGCACTGTTCTAAGTGCCGGGGTGGATGCAGACAAATAGGGTTGGACCAAGTCCCTGTCCCATGTGGGGCTCACCGCCTCAATCCTCATCTTCCAGATGAGGTAACTGAGGCCCAGAAAAGCAAATCGACTTGCCCAAGGTCACACAGCAGACAAGGGACAGAGCTGGGATTAGAACCCAGGACCTTCTGACTCCCGGGCCCGGGCTCCATCCGCTACGCCGTGCTCCTTCTCACTACGCCGTGCCCGCCCAGGCCGGAGATTACGATCCCGGGCAGCGGGGAAGGGTCACGGCGGGCCAGCGGCGTCTCAGCTCTGCCGGGTGTCTGCGGCTCTTCGGCTCCCCGCGCCGGCCGGCCGGCCAGCCTGGGCCTCTCCCCCGGCCGGGACGGTGGTGAGGCCTCTCGCCCGGGTCCCGGGGCGGCCTGAGGAAAGACTTGCCACGGTAGGAAAGGTAATATCCTGGTTGGGAGGGCTCCTTCCCGCCAGGAGCCAGAGTACCACCCGGCAGCGCTGCTCTTGGCTGCCATTTCGCATGGAAATGCCTCAGATACTTTTCCCCCTGACATTTCGCCACTTGGGACCTGGATACAGACGAGAGCTTTCAAGACGGATTTGGCCCCGTTCCTCGTTTCGGTCGCGGGCCGCGACCCACCTGGGGTTCCTCGTGACCCCGTCCCTCGGTAACAGTAACGGCGATGGTGTTCGTTAAGCGCTTACTGTGTGCCGCGCGCTGTTCCGAGCACTGGGGTAGATACAGGCTCGTCAGGTTGGACACAGCCCCGTCCCACAGGGGGCTCGCAGTCTTAATCCCCATTTTACAGCCGGGGGAACCGAGGCACAGAGAAGTGACTTGCCTGAGGTGACGCAGCAGGGAAGTGGCGGAGGCGGCATCAGAACCCGTGACCTCCCGATTCCCAGGCCTGGGGCTTTATCCACCGCACCATGCTGCTTCTCATTTCGAGGGGGACCATCCTGGGGAGGGACCGGTGACCGGCAGCGGGACGTGCCTAAGTCCCGATAGCGGGGCCTGGGGCCGGGGCAGATAGGAAGCAGGAAAACCGGAGTCTCCCCGCTACCCCTGCTAGCATCGCCGATGCTACCCAAGTAGCCGTCGGTCGATCAGTCGGCGGTATTTATTGATCGCTTACCGAGTACGAAGCCCCACGGGATACAAAAGAAGCAGCGCCGTCTAGCGGACAGAGCACGGGCCCGGGAGTCAGAAGGACCTGGGTTCTAATCCCAGAATCCGCAACTTGTCCGCTGGGTGGTCTTGGGCAAGTCGCTTCACTTCTCTGGGCCTCAGTTGCCCCATCTGGAAAATGGGGATAAAGATCGTGAGCCCCACGTGGGGAAGGCCCTGTGTCCAACCTGACAACCTCGTTATCCACCCCAGCATTTAGTAGAGTGTCTGGCACGCAGTAAGTGCTTAACGGATACTATTAAAAAAATGAAAAAGGGGGAGACCGAATCCCCGCCTAGAAGGAGTTTATAGTCTAAAGTTTAAAGTTAAAATAAATTACAGATGGCGGAAACAGCCAAAGCGTAAGAAGCCAGTCAGGGGGCAACAGCGGTGGCTGGAGGAGACTAGGTGGCTTTATTTTATCCTGCTAGATTGCAAGCTTCTCGAGGGCAGGATTCAGGTATACTCACTCTTTCGTCTTCATCTGAAGTGTTTAAACAGTGCTGGCCACCGAGTAAGCGGCAAATAAATGGCATTTATCAGGGAGCAGATGTCCTGTCTTTGCCGCTGAGCACCGGGCAAAGGGAACGGGCTTATATTGCCGCAGGAGTGATGTAGGGTTTAAAAATAATAATAATTATTGTGATACTTAAGCGCTTACTTTGTGCCAAGTACTGTCCTGAGCACTGGAGCAGATACGAGATAATCACGCCGGACACAAGCCCTATCCCGCGCGGGGCTCGAGGTCCGAATAGGAAAGAGAACGGTCACTGAATCCCCATTTTACAGATGAGGTAACCGAGGAAACGATAAGTGACTCGCCCTAGGTCGCACTGCAGGCAAGCGGCAGAGCCGAGATTAAAACCCGGGCCCGTGTTCTTTCCACTGGGACGCACTGGCTTCCGGTAGCAAGTAGCTGGGTGGGGGTTTTGGGTAACTGAGGATCTGATGGCATCTGCTGCAGATTTCTGACTACCACAAGGCCCCCTCTTTCCCTTGAGTGGCGGCGGTGAGGTGACGGCCTCCCTCCCCACAGATGCAACTTCATCGCCCTAAGGACCGAGAATGCGTGGCTGGTGTCGGGGAGTGGGGTCAGGGTGACAAGGACAAGCAGCCTGGCCTAGCGGAAAGGGCTTGGGCGTCAGAAGACCTGGGTTCTGATCCCATCTCCGCCGCTTGACTGCTGGGTGGCCTTTAATGAGTCACTTAGCCTCTCTGTGCCTCCGTCACCTCTTCCGTAAAATGGCGATTAAGACCGGCCCCGTACGCGGGCACCGTGTTCCGCCTGATTATGATCGTTCATCTAGCCCAGCGCTCAGTTCAGTGCCTGGCAGATAGCGAGCACTTGACAAATAGAATATATATTGCGTGTGTGTGCGTGTGCACATATATGTATGTACATAAATTGATCAATATAAATATATACCCATCTATCAAGATAGATGACTATGTATCAGCTTGACGTGTTGGTTTTCTCTCTAGGACAGATACACCTACGGCTCTGTTTCCTTACCTGGAAACAGCATGGTGTAGTGGATAGAGCACGGGCCTGGGAGTCAGAAGGTCATGAGTTCTAATCCCGGCTCTGCCTCTCGTCCGCCCTGTCACCTTAGGCAAATCACTTCACTTCTCCGTCATTCAGTTACCTCATCTGTAAAATGGGAAATAAGACTGTGAGCCTTATGTGGGACAGGGACTGTATCCAACCCAATTTGCTTGTATCCACCCCAGCACTTAGTACAGTGCCCGGCACGTAGTAAGCGCTGAACCAATGCCGTAAGTGTTATTATTATTTTATTTTTATTATTTTAACCCCATTAAAAAAAAGCCCCAAATCATTAACCACTGAATACAGCGTGGCCTAGTGGATAGAGCCCGGACCTGGGAGTCAGAGGTCGTGGGTTCGAGTCCCGGCTCCGCCGCTTGTCAGCTGTGGGACTGTGGGCAAGTCACTCCGCTTCTCTGTGCTTCAGTTCCCTCATCTGTAAAATGGGGATGAAGACTGTGAGCCTCACGTGGGACAACCTGATTACCCTCTATCTAGCCCGGCGCTTAGAACGGTGCTCTGCACATAGTAGGCGCTTAACAAATGCCGACATTATTATTATTATTATTGTTATTCTAACCCCGGCTCTGCCACCTGTCTGCTGTGTGACCTTGAACAAGTCACTTCACTTCTCTGGGCCTCAGTGACTTCTGTAAAATGGGGAGAGAAACTGTGATCCCAATTGGGACAGGGACTGTATCCAACTCAATATGCTTGCTTCCACCCCAGCGCCTAGTACAGTGCCTGGCGCACAGTAAAGCACTTAACAAATACCATTATTGTTATATTTATTATTATATGGAGCTGTCAGGACTGTGGATCCCAGGACAGACTTTCTGATACAGAATGTAATTAATTGAACAACAGGCAAGGATACATTTCCACCCCCATTTGCCCAGACCCGGTTTTTCCTCTTATATTTAAAAAAATAAATAAATAAAAGTCCCACTACTGCAGCCATCCTGATTATTACTATTTCGAAGCACAGAACAACATAGTTTGGTCATGCTTTTGGCTCACCAAATAAGATTAATTACCACATCCACTTGCTCCGTTATAAATAGATAAAAACAGCATGTGAGTCATGACACCAGTGAATAATGTGGGTCCAAATCTTTTCCTCCCCCACCCCCTCCTCCCGCCCCACCGCCCTCCCCTTCGCTGGAGTCGCGCCAGGGGAACAAAAGATGTGACTCTGAAATATGGTCTGATGCTATCTTTAGTACCTTTCCTCTGTTTACACAGCGAGAAAACCATTCCTTGGCATCGCCCTTAATGACTCGCAGACCCGGTGCACCGGGAAGACTTGAGGTTGGAGGCTGACGGAAATTTAGCGTTGCTAAAAATGATGGAGACGGGGGCCTTGCGGACACAGCCCGTGGGGTGTGTGTCCGACCCAGAGCCGACTGCGTTGGCATTAATGAATGGTGGGGGGAGAGGAGGGCGGGGGGGGGAGAAGAAGAGAAGGCTCCCTGGTGCTGCCTTCATGAGGTGGGGGGGGGGGGTGGGGGGAAGGTTCAGAAGGAGATGATGGAGGGGAAGGAGGAGATCTGGGGGGGAGAAGAGGCAGGATTAGCCCAAGTGGCCCCGGGAAGCTTGTCTGAGCTTTCTCCGGGACACCTTTCGGAGACTTGAAAATCACGCAAGGCAAGTGGAAGGCTGTATTCCTACCTGTCTCTGCGGATGGTAGGAAGTTCGTAGTTTTAGCGTGAGCGTGGGACCAGAGGGCGGGCTTGTCCTTCAGATGAATGATAATTATGGTAGTTATTCATTCACTCAGTTGTATTTATTGAGTGTCTATTGTGTGCAGGGCACTGACCTAACCGTTCATTTCAGCAACAGAGGCAATTCCTACCCAGCAACGGGTATTTGGTAAGCGCTTCCGATGGGCCGGCCACTGCACTGAAGCAAATCGGGTTGGACAGAGTCCCTGTCCCACGTGGGGCTCACGGGGCTCCATCCCCACGTTACAGATGAGGTCACTGAGGCCCAGGGAAGTGAAGCGGCTTGCCCGAGGTCGCACAGCAGACAAGTGGCGGAGCCTGGATTAGAACCCGTGAACACCCACGTTACCCCCCGGGCACTCTGGAGACAGGAACCTGTGTCTCTTCTCAGATCGACACCACGATTTTTCCTCCCAGAGAGCGTCCCGGGAAGGTGTGGCGGTCTGAAACACAAGAGATGCAAATCGGAAGCGTCCGGACCTAATCACGGTGCTCGTTAAAAGTCAGGGCTCATGAGTTCGAATCCCAGCTCTGCTGCTTGTCGGCTGTGTGACCGTGGGCAAGTCACTTCACTTCTCTGTGCCTCAGTTCCCTCATCTGTAAAATGGGGTTTAAGACTGTGAGCCCCACGTGGGACAACCCGATTCCCCTATGCCTACCCCAGCGCTTAGAACAGTGCTCGGCACATAGTAAGCGCTTAACAAATACCAACATTATTAACATTATTATTATTGTTAAGTGCTTAGTATGTTCATTCGATAGCATTTATCGAGCGCTTATTATGTGCAGAGCACTGTACTAAGCGCTTGGAATGGACAAATCGCTAACAGATAGAGACGGTCCCTGCCCCCTGACGGGCGCACGGTCTAATCGGGGGAGACGGACGGACGAGGACAGTAGCGATAAATAGAATCGAGGGGATGAACATCTCATTAAAACAATAGCAGATAAATAGAATCGAGGCAATGTACATCTCATTAACAAAATAAATAGGGTAATGAAAATATATACAGTTGAGCGGACGAGTACGGCGCTGAGGGGGTGGGAAGGGAGAGGGGGAGGAGCAGAGGTATGTGTGCCAAGCATTGCCTTAAGTGTTGGGTAGATAGAACTACGATCAGAGCAGGCACAGTTCCCGTCCCACGAGGGGCTTACAGTCGGAGGAGGAGGGAAAGCAGGTATTAAATCCACGTTTTAGAGATAAGAATGGGCACAGAGAAGTGAAGTGACTTGACCAATGTCACCCGGCAGGGCAGAAGGCAGGGTCCGGATTAGAACCCGGGCCATCCGCCTCCCAAGTTTGGACTCTTTGCACTAGACCGCATTGCCGCTCGCCCCCGGGCAGCCAGTCACTCCCCCTAGATCGGCTGAGTCAGATTAGCACGTGCCCCCAAATGCGGGAGCACTTTTGAGGGTCTCGAGGGAGCCCCTCTAGCCGAGGCAGGGAAGCAGCACGGCCTAGCGGGTAGACCACGGGCCCGGCAGCCAGAAGGACCCGGGTCTAATCCCGACTCTGCCACTTGTCGGCTGTGTGACCTTGGGCAAGTCACTTCACTTCTCTGGGCCTCAGTTACCTCATCTGTCAAATGGGGATGATGACTGTGAGTCCCATGTGGGACCGGGACTTGTGTCCAACCTCATTAGCTTGTATCTGCCCTGGAGCTTAGACACATAGTAAGGACTTACCAGATACCATCGTCGTCCTCATCGTGTCCTCGGGAGCATCTTCTGAGTCTCCTTCCCCTTTGCCTGCGACACTTAGGGCGGCAAGGACAGGGCCCGCTAAGGACAACGATCGGAAATATCGGCAGCGTGTCTTAAGCATCTGCTCCTTGCCCCAGGGTTCCGTCTGCTTCTGTGGGCCTTCGTTAAGTATATAGTTGGTTCAGCTCCATCCTCCGACATCCTCCCCGGACGATTAGTCACCCGGGTGCCCGACTGAGCTCGGAATCCCGGAGCCCACCGCTTCCAGCTGCGAGCGGCCGGAGGCTCCGATCCGCCTCCGCGGATGGACGCTGGGAGTCCCGGATGTTGCCGGCTCGGAGGACGCTCGGGGTTAAAGGCGAGGGGAGAGAGGAAGCCCTTAGTGGCGGCAGGGGCCGACCCCGTGGTGAGCTGGCTGAGCCCTGAGGTGATGGAAAGCTTCCTCGCGGCACCGCAGCAGGAGGGGCTCTCTGGTCGCCCTGCCGTGTTCGAGCGTTGACCGCCTAGACGCTTCCGGAGCGAGGCCTGGCCCTTTGCCTCTCTGTTTGCCTCAGGCCGATAGCCCGAGGAAGTGGTCTTCCTCTGAGGTTCCGATTCACGGGGGAGAAGGATGGGGTCCGGGTGGCCTCGTGGTGTTGGCAGCTGGCGTTGAAAGCGTGAGGGTTATCGCAAGAGAAAGCTTCTGGAGGGAATGATTGCAGCAGCCCTGGTGGTTGGAGTTTTTGATTCTCCCATAATAATAATAATAATTTTGGTATCCGTGAAGCGCTCGCTACGTGCCAGGCACTGTACTAAAGGCTGTGATGGATGCAAGCAAGTCGGGCTGGACACAGTCCCTGTCCCACCCTCCTAATCCCCATTTAAAAAATAATAATAATAACGTTGGTATTTGTTAAGCGCTTACTATGTGCCGAGCACTGTTCTAAGCGCTGGGGAAGACACAGGGGAATCAGGTTGTCCCACGTGGGGCTCACAGTCTTCATCCCCATTTTACAGATGAGGTATCTGAGGCACAGAGAAGTGAAGTGACTCGCCCACAGTCAGCTGACAAGTGGCCGAGCCGGGATTCGAACCCATGACCTCTGACTCCCAGGCCCGGGCTCTTTCTACTGAGCCACGCTGCTTCTCTGATCTAAGAGAAATGATGGCGATATTATTATCATCAATACTAGTGGAGAAGCAGCGTGGCCTAATGGAAAGAAAGAGCATGGGCCTGGAAGTCAGAAGGACCTGGGTTCTAATCCCAGCTCTGCCTCTTGCCTCCTGGGTGACTATGGGCAAGTCACTTGGCTTCTCGGTGCCCCGCTTCCCTCGTCTGTGAAATGGGGATTAAGACCGCGAGCCCCGTGTGGGACACGGACTCCGTTCAATCTGATTAGCTTGTGCCGGCCCCAGTGCTTAGTACGTACGGTGTCTGGCCCATAGCAAGCGCTTAACAAATACCAGAAAAGAATAATAATAGAAGTAGTAGCACCAAGAGACGTAGTAATAAGGAAAAGAGCCCGGGCTTGGGAGTCAGAGGTCGTGGGTTCTAATTCCGGCTCTGCCGTTCGTCTGCTGTGCGACCTCGGGCGAGTCCCCTCACTTCCCGGTGCCTCGGTTACCTCATCTGTAAAAAATGGGGATTAAACAATGCGAGCCCCACGTGGGACAGTCTGATTACCCCGTATCTACCCCAGTGCTTAAAACAGTGCTCAGCACATAGTAAGAGCTTAACAAATACCGTAATTATTATTATTATTATTATTATTATTATTATTGTTCTCTACAGTGTCTGTTTCCCGGAGAAGGGGAGAGGATTGGAGAGGGCGGTGTAGAGGGAGGAGAATCCACGGAATCTCCTTTGTCCTTCACTGTAAATGCGTTTCTGAGCAGTGTCACGTGGGTCAGACTGATGTTTCCAAGCAGTCCAGGCTTCTGGGAGCCCGTCATTGGGCAGCGATTGTCTCCATCAGTTGCCGAATTGTACATTCCAAGTGCTTAGTCCAGTGCTGTGCACATAGTAAGCGCTCAATAAATACTATTGAATGAATGAACAGTGGCAGCTGAAGCCTTGGAGGGGGTATATGCGAGTGACACTTGTCCTGATTGACTTTCCTCCTCCATTCTCTTAACTTTTCCCCTTAACACTCGTGGCTTTCCGGCTCCTGACTCATTAGGAGCCTACTACGGATGCATTTATCCAAACCCCTCTTGAGCTTTCTGCCCGTACAACGTCCTGTGGAAACGAATTTCCATCTGCTGGGTAAAGGAGCATTTCCTTTTGTTTGTTTTGACTCTTCCACCCGCAAGCTAGGAAGCAGCTTGGGCTAGTGGAAAGAGCCCAGGTCTGGGAGTCGGAGGATCCCGGGACTTGATGCAGTGCTTGGCACGTGGCAAATGCTTAACAAATGCTATTATTATTGTTACCGCTACTCTTATCATTATTATTATTATTATGTGTCTGAGGGAATTGCCCAGATGTTAATAATGCCAGCCTCCGGCTGCAGAAAACACCAGGTACTTCTGTGAGCAAGTAGAATGCCGACAGGATTATCGCAATGATTTCAGCTGCAGGATTCCATCTGCAGACTCCAAGCCTTTGGAAGCAACGTGGTCTAGCGGAACGAGGACGGGCCTGGGAATCAGGGGATCTGCGATCTGTTCCCGGCTCCGCCGCTCTACCTGCTGTTTGACCTTGAGCAAGTCCCTTCACTTCTCTGTGCCTCTTACCTGTAAAATGGAGACTAAATCCTACTCCCTCCAGTTTAGACTGCAAGCCCCATGTGGGGCAGAGTTTATGTCCAACCTGATTAGCTTGATTCTCCCCCAGTGCTTAGAATAGTGCCTGGCACATAGTAAGTACTCGACGAGTACCATAAAAAATGATTGTTATCGTCAGTATTCAAGACTGAGTTCCCAAGAACATGTAGCTCTTCCGCTTGGAGATGGCCTCCTTTTTTTTTTTTTCCACGGTGGTGGAGGAGATGGGAGAGATAGGGAGTCGGGAGAGAGATGTTACAAGTAAGATCCGTCGCAGATATTATAGAGTTGTAAGACAGAAAAGCTTAAGGAGTCACCTGGTTCACTCCCCTGCCTTTATAGGCTGGACCGTGCAGCCCTCAAACCTAAATTTACGGTGGCCTAGGGATCGGCAGGAAGGTCCTCTCATAAGTGATTCCTTACTAACTGAGCAGCGTAGCTATGTATCTGTTATTTATGGTAATGTCTTTATATCTATAATTCATTTATATTAATGTCTGTCTCCTCCCCTTGACCGTAAGCTCACTGTCAGCAGGGAATGTGTCTGTCAACTCTCTTGTATTGTAGCCTCCCAAGCACAGAGCGCAGGGTTTGTCACAGGGTAAGAGCTCAGTAAATAATAATGATGGTATTTGTTAAACGCTCACCGTGCACTAAGCACTGTTCTGAGAGACAAAGCGAGGTTCGAGTCCATCTTGAGGTGACTCATCTCACCTCCATCCAGATGTCATTGCAGTCAAAAGGGAGGCTGGCAAAGAAGGGCAGATAATAATAGCAGTCACTGTGGTATTTCTAAAGCGCTCACTAGGTGCCAAGCACTGAGTTAAGCACTGGGGTATAAGCGGATCGGACACTGTCCCTGTCCCACGGTCTAAATAGGAGGAACAGGCGTAATAATAATAAGGTCGGTATCTGTTAAGCGCTTACTATGTGCAGAGCACTATCCTAAGCGCTGGGGTAGATACAGGGTAATCAGGCTCACAATCTTCGTCCCCATTTTACAGATGAGGTAACTGAGGCACAGAGAAGTTAAGTGACTTGCCCACAGCCACACAGCCGACCAGTGGCCGAGCTGGGATTCGAACCCGTGACCTCTGGCTCCCAAGCCCATGCTCTTTCCACTGAGCCGCGCTGCTGCGTGTCATCCGCATTTTACAGATGAGGAAACTGAGGCACCGGGAAGGTAAGTGCCCAAGGTGATGCAGTGGACAGGTGGCAGAGTTGGGGTCAGGACTCCAGTTCCCCGTCCCCGAGGCCCAGGGCATCTCTGAACTGTAAACGTGTTGTGGGCGGGGGACGTGTCTACCGACTCTGTTATGTTGTACTCTCCCAAGTGCTTAGTGAAGTGCTCTGCAAACAGTAAGTGCTCGGTAAATACGATTAATTGATTGATTACATGCTGTCTTAGCTAGCAACTTCCTGTGCACAAAGAGGGGAATTGACAGTGGATTGAGTATCCAAAATAGGCTGGGTCTTAGAAATCTAGAGAAGTCAAGTCCTCGCCTATGGGGAGTTAGGGAGTCTCTACCTTCCAAGGTGACGTGGAAGATACGTTTTCTTTCGGGGGGGAGTTACGCTTCTTCCGCAGTTATTCATGCAGTTTAGGAGGTGAGGGTCCTAGGATACTGATTGTAGGGGTTAATCAGCCCAGTTAATCAGGTAGAATTCCTGGAAGAGCTAAGATCAGGTAAGCAGCAGGGCGTTGTGGATGGAGCATGGGCCTGGGGGTGGGGGGGGGGTCGGGTCAGAAGGTCATGGGTTTTAATCCTGGCTCCGCCACTTGTCTGCTGTGTGACCTTGGACAAGTCACTTTACCTCTCTGGGCCTCAGTTACCTCAACCGGAAAATGGGGATCGAGACCGTGAGCCCCACATGGGACAGGGACTGCGTCCAACCTGATTGGCGAGTGTCCACCGCAGCACTTAGTACAGTGCCTGACGCGTAGGGAGCACTTAACAGATGCCACAGTTATTATAATGATAACAACAATGATAATAATAAAAGAGATACGTGCTCCATTGAGCTTGGTACAGTGCTCTGCTCTCTGTAAGTGATCGATAACTGGCTGCCTCACCTTCGGTCCCCAGTCCGACTCAGATAAAGCTGTAAAACCTTTCCCTTGGTTTCTTCTAGGGGGAAATCGTGCCTCATTAACCTGCTGGAGTTCTGTAAACGGGCCAGCGGGCGTTTGGCTGGGGGGGGTGGGGGGCGGTTCCAGCAGGCATAGTACATTTACATTTTCCAAAGGCCTTTGATTAAGTTTCACCGTAAAGGGTTTTTAAAAAACACAAGATTATCAGGGATTGGAGGGGATGGTCTGACGTGAGTAGAAAATTGACAAAAATGTAGGAAAGAAAGAGTAAGGGTATAAATGGCTACTTTTCGGGAGGGGGAATAATAATCACGTTGGCATTTGTTACACACTCACTCTTTGCCAAACATTGTCTTGAACTGGTCTCATTCCTGACTTTGAGAAGCGGCTTGTCTTAGCGGATAGAGCACGGACCCTGGAGTCAGAAGGGCCCGGGTTTTAATCCCGGCTCCGCCACTTGTGTGCTGTATTTGGTATTTGGTAAGCGCTTACTTTGTGCGGGGCACTGTTCTAAGCGCCGGGGTAGACATAGGGGAATCAGGTTGTCCCACATGGGGCTCACGGTCTTAATCCCCATTTGACAGATGAGGTAACTGAGGCCCAGAGAAGTGAAGTGACTGGCCCACGGTCACACGGCTGACAAGTGTCAGAGCTGGGATTCGAACTCATGACCTCTGACTCCAAAGCCCGGGCTCTTTCCACCGAGCCACGCTGCCTCCCGTGAGACCTCGGACCGGTCGCTTCGCTTCTCAGTTCCCTCATCGGTAAAATGGGGATTAAGACAGCGAGCCCCATGTGGGACACGGACTGTGTCCAACCTGATTAGCTTGTAACTACTCCAGTGCTTACTACGGTGCCTGGCGCATAGTAAGTGCTTAGCAAACACCGTAAAAAAAAAAATAACGACTACTAGGTGGGAGGCCTGATAAGCAGTTCGGCCGCAGTCCCTACCCGCCAGGAGGAGAGAAAATGGGTATCTTTTCCCCATTTCCACAGATGAAGAAACAGAGATCTAGAGTAGTTGAGTGACTGAGAAGCAGCGTGGCTCGGTGGAAAGAGCACGGGCTTTGGAGTCAGGGCGCATGGGTTCGAATCCCAGCTCTGCCACTTGTCGGCCGGGTGACTGTGGGCGAGTCACTTCACTTCTCTGCGCCTCAGTTCCCTCATCTGTAAAATGGGGATTAAGACCGTGAGCCCCACGTGGGACGACCCGATTCCCCTATGTCTACCCCAGCGCTCAGAACAGTGCTCGGCACATAGTAAGCGCTTAACAAATACCAACATTATTATTATTATTACTTACCCAAGGTGACTTCTCTGGTCCAACCCTACCGTACCGAACTCTCTGGCAGTGCGCAGAGGAATCTCTGGGACCCTGCACGGGTCAGGAGAAGTTGTCTTGGGGCAGACCCAGCGGCTTACGGGGAGGGAGGAAGACCCGGAACTGAAGTCTTCGGTTCAGATAACCCCACCGCCCTCTCTGTAGGAGGTGGAGAAGCAAACAGAGGCCACTAGGCCGTTCATAATAATAATAATAATAATAATAGTTGGGGCATTTGTTCAGTGCCTACTAGAGAAGCGGCGTGGCTCAGTGGAAAGAGCACAGGCTTGGGAATCCGAGGCCATGGGTTCGAATCCCACCTCTGCCGCTTGTCAGCTGTGTGACTGTGGGCAAGTCACTTAACTTCTCTGGGCCTCAGTTACCCCCTCTGTAAAACGGGCATTTAGATCGCGAGCCTCACGTGGGACAACCTGATGTGCCTGTATCTACCCCAGCGCTTAGAGCAGTGCTCGGCACATAGTAAGCGCTTAACAAATACCAATATTGTTATTATGAGTATTATTACTGGGTGCCGGGCACCGTACCGCGCACTGGGGTGGATACAAGTAGATTGGGTTGGACACAGTCCCTGTCCCACATGGGGCTTATGGTATCTAATCTCCATTTTACAGATGAGGTAACTGAGGTCCAGAGAAGTGAAGTGACTTACCCAAGGCCACACGGCAGACAAGTGGCAGAGTCGGACCTAGAACCCAACTCCTTCTGACTCCCAGACCCGGGCTCTGTCCACTTTCCATTAGGCCACAACTTTGGGATTCCCTCGCTCCAGGTGACCACCCTGAAAGTCAACCTTCTACATAAGATCAGAAGATGGAAATCTGGAGGGCCGGACCTCCGGCCACCAAGGTGTTCTTGCCAGAAAACCCACCGTCTTTTCTGGCGGAGCCCTGCTATTTTTGTCGTCTTTTTCTTCTCCCCCTGCCTCTCCACCCAGATGCCAAATGAATTTCACAGCCCTCTAGCTCACAGCGGGGAAGAACGGTGCATACTAGCACCCCCCTCCTCTGCCCCCACCCGCCCCAGCCCGACCAAATTTTTCCCCACGTTTTCCAGGACCAAATATTATTTCTAATAGCGGGGCTTTCCCATTCCAGGTCATAATCACAAACCCCTCCGGCGGAAAAATGCTTACGGGGCAGCAAATGGCCTACCTAAATGTTTCAGAAAATTGCTTTTAAAAGACTCTTTGGAGTCGGCTACGCGGGGAAATTAAATAAGTATCATGTTGGTTTGCCTAAGTTATCACATATGCCCCACGAGCTCCGGGGCGTGTTATGAGAAGGCTTTTTTCCGCCGGTTCCAAATAACGGACAAATTGTTAATATAATGAGTGATCGAAGCGAAGGGCTGGGAGGCTAGGTTTGGGGCAGGAAAAGCTCAGCGGTGAGCGGAATATTAATCACCAAACTTTCCCTGGGAGGAAGGGAGCAACCAGATTTGGAAACAAACTTTGCCTTCATTTTAAGGTACCTTCTGTATAAGGCTTCCGCCTACGGGGTCTGTTGGAAACTCCTCTTTGAAAAGTCACATCTGGCAACTGCGGACAAAATCCCGGCATCCGAAGAACGGCCTCTTCCTGAAGAAATCTCAGCTGCATTAAGCATCCGGCACAGTCGGCCCTCGCCTCTCTGCTAGAGACCCGTGTCCTCTCCAGGTGCACGACGGTGGCTTATTCACCGTTCCGTTTTTTTCTTTACGGCATCTGTTAAGCGCTGACTCTGGGGCAGGCGCTGTATTAAAGCGCTGGGGTAGATACAGGCTAATCAGGTTGAACACAGTCCACGTCCCACGTGGGACTCGAAGTCTTCATCCCCATTTTACGGATGGAGGGCCTGAGAAGTGAAGTGACTCGCCCCAGGTCTCACAGGTGAAAAGCAGCGGAGCTAGGATTAGAACCCAGCCCCTTCTGATTCCCGAGCTCTGTCCACTAGGCCACCCTGCTTCTCGTGATCAGGAACGAGGCTAATTCGAGACAGATCTGGGCATCCTCTGATCCCAAAGCCGGTGCCCAAATCTCACTCGGATGCCCACGTGGCTTCATGGGTTTATCCTTGGGGCCGTTTGCCGGAACGTGATTGCTCTTTCACTAGATGTGGAGAAAACCTCCACGGGTCATCTGGTAACGCTCCTGCCTCCGGTTTTGCTTCCACTGAAATCGCGATGACTAGGTGTGGGCCGTGTTTCTCAAGTTTTCCAGCTAAAGAGGCTCCCTTTGCTCTTTTAACAACCTGCTTGGAAGTTGCTCAGTAGTCTTCCACGCAGTGAGTTCTTTATTTCTAGACTTGAGCTCACTGTGGGGAGGGAATGTGTCTGTTGCATTGATTGCACTCTCCCAAGCTCTTAGTACGGTGCTTCGCATACAGAAAGCGCTCAAATAATATGATTGAATGAATATCTCTAGCTTTAACTCATCTTCCCCACTTTGGGTCCTGATGGAGTTGGACTCTGGTGACTGTTTAGCATGGAGAATTTGCATTTAAAAAAGGAAAAAAAAAAAAAACCCCTAAGCAGGACAGAGTCGGGCTTGCGGGACTGGTGTTGCATTTAAAAAAGGAAAAAAAAAAAAACCCTAAGCAGGACAGAGTTGGGCTTGCGGGATTGGTGTTGAAAATCATTTAGGGTTAAGATAGAATTTCTGCAAAATACAAAATTGTTTGCTTAGACTATCCCATATGTAATCTTTGAGCAATAGAATTAGTATCAGTCGACCAATAGTATTTATGGAGCACTTGCTGTGTGAGTAAGCACTTGGAAGAATACAATACAGTAGAGTTGCTTCAATCAATCAGTGGTATTTATTGATTCCTTGCTGTGGGCAAAGCACCCTCATAAGTCCTTGGGAGAGTACAATAAAATAGAGTTGGCCTCAGTGGTGACCTTGGGCAAAGCACTTGACTTCTCTGTGCCCCAGCGACCTCATCTGTAAAATGGAGATTTAAGATTGTGAGCTCCAAGCGGGCCGGGAACTGTGTCCAACCTGATTAGCTTGTATCTACCCCAGTGCTTAGTGCCTGGCATTTAGTAAGTGCCTAACAAATACCGTTAAAAAATGTTATTTATTGAGTGCTTATCGTGTTCAAAGCCGTGTACTGAGCACTTGGGAGAGTTCGGTACAGTAGAGTTAGTAGGCTCGGCCACTTGTCCGCTGTGTGACTGCGGGCAAGTTATTTAACTTCTCTGTGCCTCAGTTCCCTCATCTGTAAAATGGGGATTAAGACCGTGAGCCTCACGTGGGACCACCTGATGACCCTGTGTCTATCCCAGCGCTTAGAACAGTGCCCTGCACATAGTGAGCGCTTAACAAATACCGACGTAATGATAATAATTCACAATCTCTACCCTCAAGTAGTAGGGGAGAGAGACATTAATATAAATTACAGAGAGGAGACCAGAAGACCGTAAGAATATGTGTAGAAGTGCTGTTGGGGGTGGGTCTACCGGAAAGAGCACGGGCCTGGGGGACGTATGATCTGGGTTCTGATCCCGACTCATTCGATCATATTTGCTGAGCGCTCACCGTGTGTGAAACACTGTACTATGCGCTTGAGAGAGTACAGTATAACAACAGACAGATACATTCCTGCCCACGACTCTGCCACTTGTCCGTTGTGTGGCCGGGGGCAAGCCGCTTAACTTCTCTGTGCCCCAGTTACCCCATCTGTAAAATGGGGATTAAAGTCGTGAGCCCTACTGGGGGACAGGGACTGTGTCCAACCTGATTACCTTGCATCTACCTTAGTGCTTAAAACGGTGATTGACGCGAGGCACGCGCTTGACAAATATGATTATTATTCGGATCCGAGTGCTTAGAAGATGTAGGAGGGAGGGTAAATAGGATGGGGAATTGAGAGGGTAGTCAGGGAAGGAGATGGGATTTTACTAGGGCTCTGAAGATAGAGAGGGGGTCTGACCAAAGTCGATATTGTCTATGTGAGCTTAAAACACGTAAATCGTTAGTCCAGAAATTCATTCATTCAATTCGATAGTGTTTATTGAGCGCTCACTGTGTGCAGAGCACTGTACCGAGTGCTTGGAAAGTACAATTCGGCCATAAAGAGCGCCAATCCCTGCCCAACCTCGGGCTTACAGTGCAGAAATCCCCTCCACACACAGAAACCGTGCTCTGTATGGCATTCGGGTCCCTCTGTAACCCACTGATAAAATCAACCCACTGCCGCCGTTATAATCGTGGCTGAATCTGAAACATCCTTCTTTCGTTTGGCAGGCCGAAGATTGTGTTGGCGACCCAGCGGATGTGCCATGCTCACCGCGTGGGACACGGCACCTGCTGTTTCAGTTGGTCAGCCCACGTGGTTTGACGACATCTCTCCAAAGGTGGGCACCGTGACCAAGCTAACCGTCGAAAGCTCCCGCTCTAATCAGTCGCTGGCGGGTGATTTTCCTGGGGTGAGTCCAGCCAGATATTTGTCAAGGCCTGTCTTTTATCTTTGGGCAGGCGGATATGCCGCTAACGGTGGCAAAGAGGTCTTGTGTCGGGAGGAGAAACTTGCATGGCCACACTCTGTCCAGTCCACTGAGAGCCACAAAGCATAGTTATCAGCTGAGCTGCTCAATGAATGGTACTGTGATCATTTTTAAGCGGGCAAAATGTTGAAAGAATTTCAGGAGCTGGTGCCGAACTGCCAGAATCTCCCCAACCCAGTTCAAAATCTTGCTATTATTAGGGTCAGTAAAGAATACTTTCGTGAGAAAGAGTTGGATTCTAAAAACTGGCCTAGTGGAAAGAGTTTGGGCCTGGGAGTCGGGGGACCCGGGTTCTTAATCCCTTCTCCCGTCTCTTGTCTGCTCTGCGACCTTGGACGAGTCACTTCAGTGCTCTGTGCCTCAGTTTCCTCATCTGTAAAATGGGGACCTGTTCTTTCTCCTGCATAAACCGTGAGCCCCGCGTGGCACAGGGACTCTGTCCGACCTGATTACCTTGTACTGTCTGACCCGATTACCTTGTATCTGCCGCCGCGCTTGGTACAGTGCTTGTCGTAAGCCCATCGGTGCTTATCATGATAAGCACAAACTCCACGGTTATCGTTACCGTTATTATTACATCTTCGTGTTTTGCAAGGGCTTCTCCCGCTACGTGACCTTGGGCGGGGCACTTAAGGTCCCCGGGCCCCGATTTCCCGCCGTCTTTTGACCGCATCCCCCACGTGAGACGGGCACTGTGCCTGTCTGATTCTCTCGGAATCTACCCCAGCGCTTAGCCCAGAGTCGGTGTACGTAGTGAGTCGTGATAATAATGCCGGTATTTGTTAAGCGCTTACTATGGGCAGAGCACTGTTCTAAGCGCTGGGGTAAATGCAGGGTAATCAGGTCGTCCCTCGTGAGGCCCACAGTTAATCCCCATTTTACAGATGAGGTAACTGAGGCACAGAGAAGTCAAGTGACTTGCCCACAGTCACACAGCTGACAAGTGGCAGAGGAGGGACAGATACCACCGTTTTCACTCTCACCGTGTTGGAGCCAGAAGTGGCGGAGGTCCTCTGGCGCCGCATTGAATGGAAGAACGGATGAAAGGGAAACTCCCCTCGCCAACCGTCAGGACGCTTAGGATTGGGTATTGCCCTGCGCCGGGCCACGGGCTGTTCTAGGCATCCCGATGGTGGCGGGGTGGTTACGTATAGGTACGTGTATGCAGATATATTTAAGCATATATGCGTGTTTAGACGGACTCAGTAGATATTTACTATTTACTGAGTGCGTACTCTGTGCAGGGCACTGAACTAGGTGTTTGCGAATGCACAGTAGATTTAGCAGGCATGCGTTCAATTCATTCAATAGTATTTATTGAGCGCTTACTATGTGCAGAGCACTGTACTAAGCGCTTGGAACGGACAAATGGGCAACCGGCAGAGACGGTCCCCGCCCACTGACGGGCTCACGGTCCAATCGGGGGGAGACGGACGGACGAGAACGATGGCGATAAATAGAGTCGAGGGGAAGGACGTCTCATTAAAACAAGGGAAAAGGGACGATTCCCGCCCTCAGGGAACATGAAGTCCTGACAAGGAGATGGGGGTTGAGGAGTGCAAGCGGATAGGAACACAAATTACGGGTCAGGGAAGCAACCCAATTTAAAGATCTGGCCTTCCGGGCTGTGGGGAGGAGAAGGTGGGATGAGTAGCTAAATGTTTAGGAGGTGATGCACGGGCGTAGAGCACTAATCCTGGCTCTGCCGCTTGTCTGCCGTGAGACCTCGGACAAGTCACTTGGCTTCTCTGGGCCTCGGTCAAGCTCACCTGTAAAATGGGGATTGAGGCGGGGAGCCCCATGTGGGACCGGGACTGTATCCAACCCGATGTGTTTGCATCCACCCCAGCGTTCAGTACGGTGCCTGGCACCCAGTAAGCGTTTAACACATACCACAGTTAGTATTCGTATCATTACTTGGGAGGGTACAACAGAGTAGGCAGACGCGATCCTCGCTCTCAAGGAGTGTAAAATCTACTGGGGGAGACACTTAGGAAAGCAGCAGATTATAAGGATATGTATATAAGTGCTGTAGGGATAGGGTGAGTATAGAAGCGCCTAGGAGGCATTCATTCATTCATTCAGTAGTATTTATCGAGCGCTTACTATGTGCAGAGCGCTGTACTAAGCGCTTGGAATGGACAGATCGGCAACAGATAGAGACGGTCCCTGCCCACCGACGGGCTCACGGTCTCATCGGGGGAGACGGACGGCCAAAACCAATAGCAGTAAATAGAATCGAGGTGTGGGACAAAGTGGGGTGGGGAGATGTGGGGCTGGTCAGGGAAAGCTTCCTGGAAGATATCAGTCGAATATTGGTATTTATTGAACGCTTACCGTGGGCAGAGCACTGTACTGAGCACTTGGGAGACTACCACAGAGCTGGTAGACACATTCCCTGCCCGCAAGGAGCTTACGGTGCTACCTCTAGACCGCTAACCTCTCCGAGACCGCAAGCTCGCCGTCGTAAGACGATGCGTCTGCCGTGTCGTACTCTCCCAAGCGCTCCGTACAGCGCTCGGCACACAGTGAGCGCTCAGTAAATACGACCGACTCCATAAACCCATTGTGGGCGGAAGACGCATCTTCCGTCCGATCGTATTCTCCCAAGTACGGTGCTCCTCGCAGGGTAAGCACTCGGTAAATAAGATTCATTGCTAGAAGAATGCAGGTGGCGGGCAGATCGCCGGCTTAATCCCCACCCCCTCAGGCTGCTGGTGTAACTGGGCCAACCGGGCTACCCCAGTTGGGAAAACTCAGCCCGGGCCGACGAACGCGTGGGGGGGGTGAAAGCTGTCGTGATCCGAATGCCGCGGACGGCCCCGGGGTCTCTGGAGGCCGGAGGCGGCCGAGCTGAGAATCGGAGGGGGGGGTTGTTCTTCCTTGATCCCTCTCCTCTCCCACCCCCCGCGACCTTCCCGCCCGACAGGCCCATCCGTCACGGTCAGACGGGAGATGTCGTAGGTGACGTTATCGGCCCGGCGACGAGACAGAAACGAGCCCACGTGTTTTCGAAGGGGAATGCGTTTTGGCCATTCCCCAGTGACCCTCACCTGCAGCAGAAAGTTGGCAAGGCTCCTGATTTATGAACTGGGGCAATAAAAAAAAAAAAAAAATCCTCTCCCCTTCCCCGCCTCGCAACTCATAAATGCCGTCGACGTACATAAATGATCCCGGGACGTGCTCGAGTTTCCCGCGAGGATCTGGAAGTAAC
The DNA here is from genome assembly GCF_004115215.2 of Ornithorhynchus anatinus. NCBI lineage: Eukaryota > Metazoa > Chordata > Mammalia > Monotremata > Ornithorhynchidae > Ornithorhynchus > Ornithorhynchus anatinus. The sequence continues at coordinate 37,613,644 of NC_041736.1, forward strand.
GCAAACCCATCAGAGACGCGGTTGCAACCGGTAAACATCGAGTGATCTAATCGGGCTGGTCCCGTTTGATCGGATAGATGGGGAACCTTTGACTTCGACTTGAAGGGGACTTTTTCCCGAGAAGCGGAGCGGGCCTGGCACGGAGCGCTCCTTTTACAAGCCCCGAGCCAAGAAAACTTCTTAATGCTCCGTCTTGGCAGTTGTCTTGGGTCAGCGGGCCAGGTGTTGCTCATCATCAACCGGCGAATGAGCTCTCCGTAGGCAGCATAAATCAGCCATGAAAACGGGCCCAGTTAAGCGGGGAGGGGAAAATAAAACAGGCTGTGTGCTTTTAAGCACAGTCATGCATTCTCTCCTTTCTGTTCCCTTTGGGATCCGTTTTCATGAGAATCTGGATCCGAGGGGTTGAATGGCCGGGCCCCCCCCCAAAAAAAAGACCAAAAATCACCCCGAACTGAAACAACCGGAGACGGATTCATTCGGTAGTATTTATTGAGCGCTTACTATGTGCAGGGCACTGTACTAAGCGCTTGGAATGGACAAATCCGCTGACATTTCCAAGGAGTGTACATATCTGTGATTTATTCACTTACGTTACTATCTGTCTCTCCCTCTAGACCGTACCCGCTCGTGGGAAGGGAATGTGTCGGTTATAGCAGTGCACTGGACTCTCCCAAGTGCTCAGTACAGTGCTCTGCACACAGTAAGCGCTCAGTAAATGCGACGGGCTGATGAAGGAACCGGAATTGCCTGGGGCCAATCCAAGCCCCCAACACAGAGCGGTGGGCGTGGGGTTAGGGTAGTGTTTGTTTTAATAATAATAATGATGATGGTATTTGTTAAGCGCTTACTACGTGCCAAGCACTCTTTAAGCATCTGATACGTGCCAGCTGCCGTAGTAAGCGCCGGGGGTAGATACAAGATAGTCCCCGTCCCTTGTCGGGCTCACGGTCTTAATCCCCATTTTACAGATGCGGAAACCGAGACCCAGAGATGTTAAGCGACTTGCCCGAGATCACGCGGCTGACGGGCGGCGGAGCCGGCATTAGGGCCCAGGTACGAATTCGTTAAGATTGAACAATCGATGAGTGAGTTGTTGACGGTGAAATGGGGGACGGTCTGGTCGCGGGAGGCGGTTTCAAAGGCCCTGGCGAATTTGGAGCCCGGCTAGAATTCGGGGCCCTCCGGCAAGACTGCATCAGAAAATACAGGTAGGTGTCCCGTACGCACCTGGGGAAACTGGTATTTATTGAGCGCTTACTGGGTACAGAGCACTGTACTGAGCGCCTGGGAGAGTGCAGTACTACAGAGTCGGTAGGGAGATACGTTCCTTGCCCACCACGAATTTACAGTCTAGAGTCTGACGATGATGATGGTATTTGTTCAGCGCCTGCTCTGTGCCGAGCCCCGCACTAAGCGCTGGATACAGACACAATCCCAGTGGGGCACCGGGAATGGGGATTGAACGGGGGAAATTGGCATCATTATATAGTTGAACTTGGTGATTTTTTAAAAAAGATATTAATACTACAATAATATTACTATATTTAATATTTCAGTTGGCATGTACAGGTGCTTTATAAGATTAATTTCGGAAATTTTCCAAGTACTAAACGCTAAGTACAGGCACACCCCAGTCCCTCAGAGGTCACACTAAGCAACACTAAGCGGACATAGGTCATACAGGGGTTGCCAGAATAATCCAATATATGTAATAGCAATTATGGTATTTGTTAAGCACTTACTCTGCGCCAAGCACTGTAATAATAATAATGATGGCATTTAAGCGCCTTCTATGAGCGACGCACTGTACTAAGCGCCGGGGGAGATACAAGGTGATCAGGTTGTCCCGCGTGGGGCTCACAGTCCTAACGCCCACTTTTACCGATGAGGGAACTGAGGCACGGAGAAGTTAAGCGGCTTGCCCAGTGTCGCACGGCAGTAAGCTCCTTGTGGGTAGGGACTGTCTACCAGCTCTGTTGTATTGCACTCTTCCAAGTGCTTAATAATGTCGGTATCTGTTAAGCGCTCACTATGTGCCGAGCACCGTTCTAAGCGCTGGGGTAGACACAGGGGAATCGGGTTGTCCCACGTGGGGCCCCCGGTCTTAATCCCCATTTTACAGACGAGGGAACTGAGGCACGGAGAAGTGAAGTGACTCGCCCACGGTCACACGGCCGACAAGTGGCAGAGCTGGGATTCGAACTCATGAGCCCTGACTCCGAAGCCCGTGCTCTTTCCACTGAGCCACGAAGTGCTTAGTACAGTGCTCCGTAAATACCGACGATTGCTGTGAGCCCCGCCCAACCTTCCGTTCAGTCACCGCAGGGAAATCAATTCCCTCCCCACCCTTTCCTCCCTTGGCCCCGGACTAGAGGAGGCAGGTTTTAAAATGGCTTTAATATTTCCCAAGCCCCAGTGGTAGCCGGGCCCGGGAGGGAAAGGCCTTGGCCAAGAGCTCCTACAACAGTCTCGGGGATCAGGATTTGTCTCGATGTCCATCTCCCCGCCCCCTAGACTGTAAGCTTGTTGTGGGCAGGGAATGTCACTATTTAGGGTTGTATTGTAATAATAATAATAACGATGGTATCTGTTAAGCGCCCACTATGTGCCGAGCACCGTTCTAAGCGCTGGGGGAGACACAGGGGAATCAGGTTGTCCCATGTGAGGCTCACAGTTCATCCCCCCTTTTACAGAAGAGGTAACTGAGGCACAGAGAAGTGACTTGCCCAAGATCACTCAGCCGACGAGTGGCAGAGCCGGGATTCGAACCCATGACCTCTGTCCCCCGAGCCCGGGCCCTTTCCACTGGGCCACGCTGCTTCTCTAACTCTCCCAAGCGCTTCGTTCGGTGCCCGGCACAACAGTAAGTGCTCAACAGATTCCCTTGAATGAATGAATGAATGAATGAATCATTGGGAGATCCTGCCTCTGTCCCCTTTGTGAGGCCCACTTTATAATCAGGGTCGGGATTTGCATTTTAAGAGATTATAATAATAATCGCGCTGTTCGGAAAGCACTCACTAAGCGCCAGGCACTCTACTAGTCGCGGGGGTGGATGTGAGCAAATCGGGTCGGACACAGTCCCTGTCCCACATGGGGCTCACAGTCTTAATCCCCATTTTAAAGACAAAGTAACCGAGGCACGGAAGTTGAGTAACTTGCCCGAGGTCACACAGCAGATAAGTGGCGTCAGGATTAGAACCCAGGTCCTTGTCACTTCCGGGCCCGTGCTCTATCCACTAGGCCACGCTGCTTCATAATATACACGGGAGGGTGTCTTGTATAATTTGGTGCCTCAGGTTTTATTTGACAACCAAATTTCAAAACTTGGTGGGGTTTTATTTTGGCTTTTATTCTTTGGATTCACAAAGAGCTTCGGTGTGGTTGCCGTCTGCCTGACCTTTGCAAAGGATGCTGATGGTTAAATGAACCCTCGACTTCATGAGCTTCTTTATCCCCACGGCAACGGTAAATTCACCTTGCTCGGTTGTGTATTGTGGACTACTGTGTCAGTCTAAAACTTGACGATGTCCAATCTTGGTTTTTGAGGTGAGGGTTAATAATAACTGTATTATGTTAACCGTGAAACAGTTAAAATGTATTTGTTAAACGCTTATTATCTACCAAGTGCTGCTGCAGATAGAAGATAGTCAGGTCCCACATGGGCCTCACAGTCTGAGGAGGAACAACACGTATTGAATCCCCATTTTGCAGAAGAGGAAACTGAGGCAGAGAGAAAGTAAGTGACTTGCTCAAAGTCGTACAGCAGGTAGAGCCGTCAGCTGTGTGACCTTGGGCAAGTCATTTCACTTCTCTGGGCCTCAGTTACCTCATCTGGAAATAGGGATGAAAACTTCGAGCTCCATGGGGGACAACTTCATTACCTTGTCTCTACCCCAGCGCTTAGAACAGTGCTTGGCACATAAGTAAGCGCTTAACAAATACTAACATTTCAGATGCACCGTTGGAGAAATACCAGATGCGATGAAAAAGGTGTTTGGCGAACACAGAGCTAGCGATCGGATGGTGAGTGGAGCTTATCGTCGGGAATTTGGAGAAAGTGAGGAGATTGCATGTGCTATCAATAGGCGAAACGGGAGTTTTTTTCATAAACATTCAGTAGCTGTAATTTTGCATATTTAGGCATTTTTTTTTTATATTTGAAAATATAAGCCCCTCAATGGCAGAGACAGGCTTTTCTCTATGCAGTAGTCACAGACCCCCCCCCCCCCCCCCCCCCGCTAAGCCGCTAATGATCTGCCCCAAGTCCCCAAGGTATGTGAGCCCTACGTGGGACAACCTGATTACCTTGTATCTACCCCAGCGCTTAGAACAGTGCTTGGCGCATAGTAAGCGCTTAACAAATACCAACATTATTATTATTAACATTATTATTATAAAAGTTAAGGCAACGAAGGAGGCAAAGGAATAAAGGAACTGCGGCAGGTTTTCTCCACGCCCCGTCTTTCTTTCAGAGGAAGCGGTTCGGTCTCCCGTGGCTTTGAGTTCACTTCTTTTCACCTCCTGAGATGGGCCCTTCGGAGGAGAGGTAAGAGGCGGCTTCAGGAAAACCCCAGAAGATCTATGGGACTTCCTCTCTTCTTGCCTGGAGGTGGGGAAGAGGAAAGCCTAGACACCTTAGACTTCATCCCCCACTGCGGGACAGGGGTTGAGTCCAACCTGATTAACCTATACCTATCCCAGCGCTCGACACGCTAAGTGCTTAATGAATAACGTTATTATTATTATGATTGTGCCTGAGCCGATACCGCACTCCTGGATAACTCGCTCACTCCTCACGTGTAACCTCACCTCTCTCTCTCAACAGAGTCAAGACAGGGGTATTGCTCAGTGATGACGTTTTTGTCCGACAATAAACCAACAGCCGATCACCCTTCAGAAAACAGAAAAGGTAAGTTATGACCGAGAAGCAGAATTAATCCTACGTGCCACCTTAGAAGGTGTTTTGATAGTAAGGGGAAACGGGAACCTTGATTAAGATTGGTTAATTTTCTAAGAATTTGGTATGCGAGTGAGAGAGATGACATATGGTCAGGGAGTGTGTCTGCTAATTCTGCTGTATCGTACTCTCGAGCGCTTAGGACAGTGCTCTGCACTTCATAAGCGCTCAATAAATACCATCGATGGACTGATTTGGGTCCGAGGGGCCGTAGCAACGGTCTTCCACACACCCTTTAAACCTGCAGGTCCTGGACTCGAAAGTAGCTTTAATGCATGCCGAACAGTTTCGTTACAGGAAGAAGACCAAAAATGTAGGTGAGTTTGAGTTATATGCTCTATTTTGGTTAAAGACTTTCCTCACACTTCTTACTCTTTTTGGAAAATATAATCTGTAGGTACTACTGGGGGCTCCAAACACCCTCCACGATCAAGTTCGGAAGATATCACTCAAACACTTGCACGTTCCGTATTTATTTGAGAGGCAAGAATCGTGAGTCATCACAGATTAAAAACACTCTGAACGGACATCTTCGTAAAGAATATGGAATTCAACTCATTTTATTGATGTAGATCTCAGAATGGTTCCTCACATTTTAAATCAAGGAAAAAAAAAAAAAAAACTGGACGCAGGCCTTTTTACAACCAGAATGTCAGACGTTGACAATTCACTGAAACAAAATACAGAGCAACCAATAGTTTACTTACAATGCTTAATTGGGTTTTTTTGTTTGTTTTCGTTTTCAGGTGTACGGCGATTTCCATGCACTGGAAGAATGATGTACCGAAAAGAGGAGTCTCGTGCTTCAAAATTTCGATTGAAAAGTCTCTTTATCCAGCATAAAGTCCGCGAACCTTTGCTGGAGCTCCTTTTCTCTTTCCTGTTGCCGCTGCACATCTTCCTTTAGACACTTGGTAAGAGAGAAAACATTGACAGTGTTTAGTTGTTTTTACATTCCAAAAGTCTTAAATGTCTGCTTTACCTGAGACGGGCAGGCAGCAGCCTTGCAATGGGCTCTTGGCTTATTCTGACTTTGGCTCAAAAATTTTGCTTCACTCCTGAGACAACATTCTCTCTGGCCCATGTAGTCACATAGAACACGCCCCCGCCCCCTCCCCCCCCCCCAACTCACCCCCGGCACCCTCTTCAACATGTAATTTAAGAGCAGGATTGGGGAAGCGAGCTTTTAAAACTAAATAGGATTGTCCTGCCCCACGTGCCTGTTTCCTTTTCCCCCTCAGATCTCTACAGGGCAAGTTACCTCCAGCCTCCTTGGAATAGCAGAGTCTTCATGTTTCTTGAGCTCCTCGAATGTTCGCAGTTCCAAGTGAGCTTGTTCTATTTGATCCCACAAGTCATTCAACTGCTTCATGAGTCCCATTGCTCGAGACTGATAACCACCCAGCAGAATTTTCATTTTCTTCTCCATCTTGGCTGCCCTTTTTGCTTCCGTTGTCATGTGGCCTCGGTTGATCTAGGAAGAGCAATACATTATCGCCGCACCTCTTCATAAAAGTGCGGTTCGGACCCATGGCCCCCAGCCCGTTCAGTTATATTGAGAGAAGCGGCGTGGCTTAGTGGGAGGAGGTCGTGGGTTCTAATCCTGGCTCCGCCACTTATCGGCTCTGTGACTTTCGGCAAGTCGCTTAACTTCTCTGTGCCTCAGTTACCTCATCTGTAAAATGGGGATTAAGACTGTGAGACAACCCGCTTACCCAGTATCTGACTCAGCGCCTAGAACGGTGCCCGGCCCATAGTAAGTGCCCAACAGAGACCATCACCATCATTACTATTATTATTATATTTGAGCGCTTACTGTGTGCTGAGCACTATACTAAGCCCTCGGGAGAGGGCGATACAACAGAATTAGCAGACACGTCCCCTACCCACAACGAGTTTACAGTCTAGAGGGGGACACAGGCATTAATATAACTTGAGTGGTTTAAAAATCTATAATGTAATTTAAAGATATGGTCACGGTGAAAAACTCCAAAGGTTGTGGGTGACGATTTACTGGTGCCGCTGAAATCCCGTTTGGCCAAAATGGAATCAGACACAGAAGGCTTAGGTACGACAGATCCGTAGATCTAATTATTTTAAAGGTGTTCCGGGGAAGGAAATGTCACCTAATTACACCACTTTCCTGTACCACTGGACCTCACCTCTGGGTAACGCTAGCTGAGGGCACCTCTGGGCCTTTCTGCACCTTCACATTACTCCACCCATCTCAAATGATGCAATGCTCACGGCTGAACTGTTTGGTTTTTTTTAAATGGTGTTTGTTAAGCACTTACTGTATGGTAGGCTCTGTACCTAGCACTGGGGGGTAGACACACAAGATAATCAGGTGGGACACACTCCAGGTCCCATGTGGGGCTCGCAGCCTCAGTCCCCCTTTTACCGATGGAATAACGGCCCGCGAAGTGAACTGACTTGCCTAAGGTCACAGGGCAGACAGGCCGCGGAACCGAGATTAGACCCCAGGTCCTCTGACTCCCAGACCCGAGCTCTTTCCATTAGGCGATGCCGCTTCATCAGTTAAAACTGCAATTCAAAATGCAAACAGTGGCTCCCCCAAAGCAGCCCTTTGCAAACTTACTGGACAGCAGAAGACCTAGGGTAAGAAGAACAAGGCACCGAGAAGGAAGGGGCCAGGAATTCCACCTGGTTCCTGCACCCCCAGGGAACACGGAGGGCCTTATTCCTAGGCTATCGCTGGAGGTGACGTCTGTTTTCCTAAAAGTCGGGAAATAGTTACGACGGTCAAGTGGCTTGAAAGGCGTGGCGTATTTTTTCAGGTCTTGCACAGGCTTAAACGGGTATTTATGTACCTCTCTTCCTTTACTTGAGGCCGAGAACCTGCTAGCTCTGGATATGAACCACAGTTCAGGCCGTTTGGAAAGTGTTCACGGGTAGCCAACATCTGGCCTCCCCTTGCGCCCACTGGTATCCAAGTTACACAGTTGAAAAAAAACTGCTATTGGGGGGGAAAAAAGAAAAAACTTACGTATTTGCCTCACTATCAGATATCCATCCATATCCCCGGCTAGGTGTGGCGTATTACATTTTTATGTATTTGTTTTATGGACATATGGATTTGCTTGTTGTTTTAGGCTATTTTCGTGGAAAATGTCAAGGAGCGTTCTCTCAGAGAGCCTAGCACACAACAGATGCCAAATTAAATATGGGGTAAAAGTTCACCAGCCCAGAATTTGGCTTCCCCCTGCTAAAGGTGCATTAGCAGGCACAGAGAGGCAGGAATAAAGGCTTCGTTATAGCTGGCAAGACAACCTGGCAGTGCTGAATTTCAACCGTTACCAGCTCAATCGGAGAACAGTGAGCCACCAGTACGGTGTATTTTCTTTTAGTAATCAAGTGCTTAATCAAAAGAGTACAAAATAGTGCAAACATCTCCTTCAACCATTACATGGCCTGCTTGACAAGGAACACTGTGTGATCTCAGAGCTAAATGGGTAAAGCAGAGCCATTCTCCCCCTCGGCCCATCTACTTCATCCTTTCTTTTTCCGCTTACGGTGCTCTTTGGATTGAAAAGAGTTGATAACCTTTTTCTTTCTCTAAAACCTTCTAGAGCTCACATTTCAAAGGTGATGAATTAGTAATCACTCTTCCAAACAAAAGCGGATGGGGGCAATTTGTTATCTGGGAGTTTCTTTGTTCGGGACTTCGAATTTGTATCAAATTTCACACTGAGATTTACGCCAAGTGGGCATAGGGGAAGTGTCTGTTAAAAAGAGATCTTGTAGGACAAGTTTTTACTGAATATCAAAGTGAACTGAAAAAGATACATCTGTCCTTTATGACACTGGGGATGGTGAAATATCCACCGCCTCCCCGCCAAACCGGGTGTGCGTTCGAGGAGCTGGTCTCTCCCCAGCCGACGGCGTCCTTATAAAAAGCAGGATGGGGATAAAGGCGACTTTACATCAAGCAGCTCCGAAGGAAGGCTACTGCCAAAAGAGCTGCTCTTTCACCAGCAGTGGAGGGCCCGATTCCTCCTCCTCTCCCCTACCTTGAAACAAAAATACAAATCAAGCATTTCCCTCTTATCGTTTCAAAGCACCCTGGAGTTTCAGAAAGTAACTCACGTGCACCTTCCACTACATAGTTTAGGAACTGCAGTGAGAGCTTAAAGATACACCTTCAAAACTCTGGGCAACTGTACTCACCGAAACCGCCTCGGTTCTTATTTGCCTTGGGGCTTAATTTTCTTATGTACATATTACAAATTTAATTTTACATTCGTCTCTCTAAACTTTCCTTTCTCTTCCCCACAGCTTTATATGGAGCAATCTCTCAAACGTTTTACAGTGTTGACATTTCCCCCGCCTCAAGAAGTTCTTCCAGGAGGTCTACTCTACGCTACTTTCGAATCCCCCAGTAGTGAGCACCTCAAAATACCGCACTCACCTACGCTATCATTCTCATCTTCCCCGAATCTACTTGATACATTACCACGGCTCTTCCACGTCCTGCCTGGAAGATCCAAATACAGATACTCCTCGCCTAAATTTCTATATTTGCATCCTGTTTCAGCTTTTTGAACTAGTCTCCTTTATCGTACTCGGGTGGGGGCCCAGCGTTGCCATGGGCAAATTTGCAAAACCAAAACTGAGAGGAGAAATGGTGGGAAAAGTTTAAAGAGGGTGACGTTGGGAGAAGAGTAACCTGACAGCTAAGCAGCATCACCAGCTAGTGAGAGTCAACTGCCCTCTCATGAAACCTGACTCAGATAATTAATGTACTTGTATTACTCATCTGTAATGGAAGTACACAAGTCTGGGTAATTTTCAGTAAAAATAGGGTATCCATTCTTGGTTCAAAACCGACATCATTTATAACATTGCTCCTATGAAAAAAATTGGTCCTTATATTGAAACATTTTACGCTGCAGTTTTCGGGAAGCAATTGTGTCCTATGTCCAACGACTTTTCGAGCCAGTACTTTGGTAGTAAATGCATCCTAGATCGCAGTCAGTGCATGATGACCCTGTTTCTTGGGTCATCATGCACTGACTGCGATCTAGGATGCATTTACTACCAAAGTACTGGCTCGAAAAGTCGTCTGCCCCTCCTTTTCCACCCACGTCATACCCCTTCCCTCCTCAAAAATCCCCAATGGCTAACTGTTGCCCTGCACATTAAGCAAGAAGGCCTGAGCACTGGCTTCAAGGCCACCCAAGCTCATGCTCCTTCCAAACAAACCTCCCTCATGTTCCTTCACCTTTGCTTGTGCCCTTCCTCCACTCTGGACCTCCCCTCCCTGCCCCGCTTCAAAACTGCCAACCGACGGTATTGAAGAATACCTGGAAAATCCAGAAGAACTACTTTAACTGTCAAGCTAAAAATGACTATTATTAATCCTACCTTTTTTTAAAAAAAAAAATTACAGGATTCTTGATTCTTAAACTGCAGAATAATTGGACTTCCAATACCTGACTGTACAATGATCAGGGGAATGAAAATAAAATTCACAACTAAATCTCTCCGGAAAAAGAAAACTGGAAAAATCTGAGGCCCCCTAACATGGCGACCAAAATTGTTTAAGCACCTAGTAAGAACCTGGGGAGCATCCAAAAGAAATGAAAACACTACTCCCTACCCTTGAGGATTTTATGATCTTATGGCTTTTAAGACTTAAAGGTCCTTGAGGGCAAGGGACATGTCTACTAACTGTTGTATTGTACTCTCCCAAGCACTTGGTATAGTGCTCTGCCCACAGAAAGCACACAATTAAATATCATTGTTTGACTGATAATTATCATGGGACTCATTAAGCGCTTAGTATGTGCCAAGCACTGTTCCAAGTACTGGGAGAGATACAAAGTAATCACGTTGGACAGTGTCTCTGTCCCACAGGGGGCTCACACTTTTAATGGAGAAGACAGGCAGACATAATAGTTGACAGCCACATACATGAGAAGCCTATCAGTTGTCAGGTCATTCTCACCCAGAGAAAGCATCTCAAAGGAGCCCAGTACCCTTTGTGGTCATATTGCCCTCCTGAAGGGAGATAGAAACATTAAAAACATTTCCTACGCGTATCTTTGAAAGCCTCTAATCCAAAAACTAACCAACTGAGCTAGCGCCAAGGATCCACTAATACCAAACATTCTAATTCTCATCAAAAGGACATCTGAAAGTCTGCAGAATTCAGGACGCTCTAAAACAGTGCAATTTACACCACTTTAACAACCTATTGTTTAACACTTTGCCCACACAGGTGGTCCAGAACCCATGACTGTCAGAGTTATGATGAGTGGCCCATCCCAAGTCTCCGAACTGAGCCTTGTCGGATAAACAACTTTACATCGACGGGATTATAAGGTAAGAATCTGTGGCTCGCCGATCCTTCGGTGTTGTTCCTTTTGCCTCCCAGAACTGGTGGTGGTAGCTGTCAAATACGGACAAATCTCCAGAAAAATCTCCAGCCAAGAAATCTTCTAAAAGGCTCGTCTTGAAACCTCACCTAATCAGATACAACCGTGAATCCCCACCCTTTTTTTTTTTTTTAAACAAAGGGTTTTGAATTTCTCTCTGCTTAAAATCGCGTGTAGGTAGAAGTAATGCACATTGTACGGCCTAGTTGGACACTACGTTTCTTTGATTGCTATTTATAACATAAAACACATCCACGTGGCTATATTATTCCCTTTAATTGACCGCGCACCCAGTTCTAGGGAGCGTGTCGGACCTCGGTTCAGGAACCGATCCCCCATGCAAATTTCTGCCGGCCCGCTACGCTTCACTAACCCTTCAATTAGCCAGTGTCAGTCAGTCGTATTTACGGGGCGCTCACCGTGTGAGGTGCTCTGTACTAAGCGCTTGGGAGAGTACGACAACAGTGTAGCAGACACCTTCCCTGCCCCCAACGAGCTTACGATTACGAATGCAGATCAAACATTTGCACTTTTCTTTACCAGGGCACAGAAAAGGGGAAATGCAACTTTTTTTTTGAAACTCCACTGACGAAGTACACCAGAATTCAGGGCTATATCCGTTTGCATGTGGAGTCTTTTAAAAAAGGGGAGGGGAACCTTGCCGGATTACTGCCTTCTTCCCATACACACGGCAACATGCTCCAAACGTGCTCTCCGATGGTCTGAATTACACCTTGAGTTACAGTTTATGCCCCGAGCTGCTAAAGATGTGAGACTGTAAGCTCCCCGATACCTTGCCTCTCACCTAAATCAAATACAAAGAGAACCATAGGTCTCTTCTGAGTTCCTGTCCGAAGAAAAATACAAGTTGCGAGGTCTGGCCTAGCCAAGATCCTTAACTGCTTAGTGCCAAACTGTTCTGACTCCCCTTAGGAAAGTGAGATTCGGAATAAGCATTTTCTAGATTAACGGCAATATCCATAATCTATTTTTCACAGTGGTTAGTTACTTGGCCCGTATCAGGAAAGGGCCTGCCCTTATAGAGGGGGAAAAGCTTTAATAATGGCTCAGGGCTGAATAAAACCTGACTTGTGCTTTTCTCCCCGCGTCCCCGAAAGGCAGGCTGCTCTACGCTCCAGGGCTGCTCGGTGCTACTGCGGAAGCCGCCGGCCCCGGTGCGCTTTAGGGCGCCTCGGTAAGGCCGGAAGCGAGATGACTGTAGGGCTGCAACGCTGGGGTCCTGAACAGAAAACCAAGCAGGCTTCCCATCGGTTATTCTTTTCTCTGACAAAACTTCAATGGGGACAGGCACCGTATCACAGCACACGATAACCGGACCTTCCCTCCTTGGCGTGAAAGGGTGGAAGGAAGGTAGCGTGGCTTTGGTGGAAAGAACAAAGGCTTGGGAGTTCTAATCTGACTAACCCCAGGTTCTAATCCCGGCTTCGCCCCCTTGTCTGTGTGACCCTGGGCATGCCACTTAACTTCTCTGGGCCTCAGTTACCTCATCTGTAAAATGGGGATTATAAAACTGTGAGCCCCTCATGGGACCACCTGATTACCTTGTACTCAGCCCAGCGCTTAGAACAGAGCTTGGCACACAGTGAGCGCTTAACCAACACCGTAATTATCATTATTATTAAGAAAGAGAATCCAAGAACATGCGATGGCATGCTGTCAAAAATCTGACCCAGAACTCGGAGAGATTCAGTCCTGCACTATTCCGTCACGCCACAGCGAAGTCAGCATTTATGTAAGCCCTTGGGAAGGAAGTCCCTATAAACCTCACTTGCCCATTCCCTTTCCCATGATGTGCCGTTATTGCCGACGTCACACAGAAGCTCGTTTACAATGAGCTCCGCCAGTAACAGTGGCCCTTTACGGAAGGAGGGGCACGTGAAATTCATGTTGCAGAGCCCATCGTAGAAACTTCCTAGGTTTAGTGGTAGGGCTGTTTCGGTCTTACTTTCTGGCTGCTGGGAAGGAGCCGGACAAGGCCCTATGCGCTTTCCTTCCTAGCCTTGCCTGGTGTGAAATCGAAAAGTTCACTGGTAGCCTGGGAAAGTCACAGGCCAAACTAAACGAACCGGCCAGTCCTGCAAAATAACGTGCCACCAATCTGAATCCCCTTCTTAAGACTCAGAGGTAACTGTACAACTGCACGCGTCCAAATCTCCGTTAAGCAGTAATTCTGTCGGGCGAAACTGTGACGCTTACGTTGCCCTGTCACTCAAATAATAATAATAATGTTGGTCTTTGTTAAGCGCTTACTATGTGCCCAGCACCGTTCTAAGCACTGGGGGAGATACAGGGTCATCAGGTTGTCCCACGTGAGGCTCACAGTTACTCCCCATTTTACAGAGGAGGGAACTGAGGCCCGGAGAAGTGAAGTGACTCGCCCACAGTCACACAGCTGACAAGTGGCAGAGCCGGGAGTCGAACTCATGACCTCTGACTCCGAAGCCCAGGCTCTCTTCCACTGAGCCACGCTGCTTCCCTGAGATCCGCTACTACTCTCTCTCGAGGCAATGGATACACCAGAATTTGAGGGCCAACCTTTGGCTCCTCTCCTGGCCTGCAAATTTTCTACATCACAAGTGCCAGGTTCATTAAACTACACCGGTGATCTGCCCGAACAGTTGCTGGTTAACTAATGACATTGCTATTTATTTCAGGGTAGAGTTTCTGTGATTAAGAATGAGACTGAGACCGCACGGTCCTGTTTCCTCAAAACCGATTACTAATTTCAGTCCGTAAAAGGTGCTTTCGAAAGGTGCTCCAGAGTAAAACCTTCTGTTTGCTCACTCTACTTCACGTCCAAAGGTGCAAAGAAACACTAGCTATGTAGCCATCGTGCCTTGGTCTTATTATGCTACTTCGTGCATGCAATGTCACTGAGGTTCCCCCCTTGCCCCACAGACTTTAAATAATGTTTCTAATTTAGCAATCAACGGAAATGACAAAAGAATGACCATGACTGAAAATCAAATACTTGGTTTCTGAGATTTAAGAATCGAAGCTTGTCCGGTCAGAACCAGTTACTGAGATCAGTTGGGAATATTAATAATACTAGTACTACTACTAACACTTGTTGAACTCTTACTCTGTGCCAAGCACCGAGCCCTGGGGTAAAGACAAGCTATTCAGGTTGGACACAGTACCTGATCCTCATGGAGCCCACAGTCTTAATCCCGCTTTTCCTGATGAGGGATTGGAGGCCCAGGGAAGAAGAGAAGCAACCTGCCCAAGGTCACACAAATGGGACTAGAACTCACGTCCTTCTGACTCCCAGGCCCGTGCTCCATCCACTGAGCCACGATGCTTCTCTAAGGAGAAGGTGCTTAGGCCAGTGCTGCCGATTTCTACGGCTCGCGAATAGATTCGGCCCGCGGTCCCCGCCCTGCAGGAGCCTCGCCGACCTCCGGGTCGTTCTGGTCTTAGCACCAGTAGCTGATGAAGCTAGCGTATCTGTGTCGAGGGCTCAGAGATATTCTGCTCCGGGACCACAAGTGGCCTCCGTTCCTTTAACTAAGGTGCACCTCCATGTGTGCCGCTGGGCACCGGAGGGTGGGGCAGAGAGGGTGGTTGGTTCAGCACCAGCCTTCCCCATTACTGCAAGGACTTAGAGGAGAGGTGTGGCCTGGTGCAGAGAGCATGGGCCTGAGAGGCAGAGGCCCCGGGTTCTAATTCTGACTCCACTGGTCTGTTGTGTGACCATGGGGAAGTCACTTCGCTTCTCTGGGCCTCGGTCACCTCATCTGCAAAATGGGGATTAAAACCGTGAGCCCCGTGTAAGCCGGGGACTGTGTCCAACCGGATTAAATCGTATCTCCCCCAGGCCTTAGGACAGTGCTTGGCGCATAGTAAGCACTTTACAAATACCATAGGAAAATAACACAAACGAAACCTTAAGCACGTGTCCCGCAGGCAGTGGGACATACCTTTTTCCCCTTTGAACCCGTGATGTCTGAGCAACGCTTCCCCCACAGGGCAAGGAGCCAGGAATGGTGTCCGACTATTTTTACGGAAAAGGGTGCTAGGCAGCAAGAGTTTCACATCTGGCAGGATCATCTTCAAACCAAGTGCTCTACCATATTGCTTCCCCAAAGATTACTGACGATCTCCTTTCTTCCTTTGTGGCTACCAGTACATTTAAGTACCAAATGAACTCCTATGAAGGTTTTAGGTTTTTTGGGGGGGGGGGGTGAAACTAAGCAATACATTAGGGAGTACATTTTTTTCGCTCCTAAACGGTCACTTTTTTTTTCCAAAAGAAAACGGTTTCCTGTATGCAAAACCAACCAGACAGTCAAACACCGTCAGCATTACTTTCACACCTACTTTCAACCTTTCCAGGCATACTTCTTTGAACAGCGTTTTGGATATTATTACAAGTCAGGTTTAAATTTAGACTACTCTCATTTGAACAACTACTGGAAATTCCTTCCATCGAACGAACATACAAGTGTTTGGTTCCCTAATTTTTGCTGAAAAAGCGAATCTTTACCAACTTCAGATATTTCAAATTCTTTCTGCGCTTCCTGTTTCCTAAAACGGAGATACTGTAACAAGGTAACGCCGGCCTAAGGTAGTCATCAGTTTAGACTCTGAATGTCAAAACCAAGAATGGACGATTTTTAGTACATGGACTGAAACAGAGTACTCCTTTCGTCAACTTCTACCAGAGACTACAGGCAGAGCACTATTAGAAGAAAATCAATTTAAGAAGGACATTACCCTTTGGGTTTTCTAGAGAACTTTAATCCGGGCTATCCCGGTACCCTAAAAAGCAAAATGCTCCAGGATTCTGTTCACTCCCTCTATTTATATACAAGAGTTCAAAGAAACGCTAGTGAACGTAGCCATCGTGCCTTGTGCTTACCCAGCAAGTGTTGCATTTGGAAATCTGACTGGGGAGTGGCTAACTCATTTATGCTCCTTCGTGTATACAATGTAACTGGAGGGTTCTTTTCCCCTCCCACACTTTCAATAATGTTTATAATTTAGCAATCAACTGAAATGACGAAAGAACGACCACAATTGAAGTAATATATTTACGCACAGCAAGCCAGCATTAACTTTCTCTTCAAAGCTAAAGTTGGCAGAAACCTACTTGGGCTGCATTTTGGCAAGAAAGCCACTTAAAAAAAGAAGTCACTAACTTTCCCTTGAAATGTAACGAGTGTGCCATTTTAACTATCTTCACTTTTTCAGCCAGCACCGGACCGAACCCAATCCAAAGAAATGAGAATCTACTTTATTCCGGTCCACGGCACCGCCAGCCAGGCAGCCCTCAGCTCTCTCCTCCGCTGTTGCCGTCTCCGTGGAAAAAAGGAGCAGGAGGACAATTCCACCTCTGGATGTGGCACCAAGGAGAATGCTGAGGTATTTCTGTGTTCTAGCTCCTGTGAAACTCTCCGTCACTGTGGACTCTGAGGGAAAGGGAAAGTGCCACTCTGGGAGGTCCTGGAAATGAGATTGTTGGTAACCTGGCTCAACAAGGCATCATTTTAAGTCCCTGTTTTTCTTCTAAGCTAAGCTGTTAAGAACTCAGGTACACAAGCTGAGGATATAGGGGACCCCTCAGCATTCTCCTCTGCCCACCTCAAAGTCAAGCGCAGACAAGGGAGAAGTATTCTGGCATTTAGATATCTCTGGGTGCTGCTTTCTGTCTAATTCAACCTGCCTAGTCCAGTTTCCCCGAAGATCCACACCGCAGGAGCCGGAAAATTAAGGTCCTACCGAGTCTCGTTAAGAATACAAGAAAGACATTATTGAGGAATTAAAAGGGGCTAATCGCTTCGGAACATCTGGCGTAGAGGGCTGTTCTGAAGTACGTGGCAACACAGAATTCCAATTCCTGGTATCTCATGTTTTTCTTGGTTGTCATCAGAGTAAACTGAGCCAAATTCACAGGGGGTGGTGGGGAGGGTGGGTGGACAAGCCTCCCCCGTGGGGTTTTTTTCCCTTGTATTTTTCCACCATAATTAGCAAGACAACTGGGGACAAATATTTTACTGTTCTTTTGAATCGATTACTCGTCTCATGCAAACACGCTGCTTACTGTAATGCTCAGCGTAATGTTTTCCAGGAAAGGTTGATAGGGTGAAAAGCCACTTTCAAATGACACTAATAATCATAACAGAATCTTAAGCACTTAGTACGTGCAAAACCCTCTGCAAAGTACTGGGGTAGACTGAAGATAATCAGATCGAACTCAATCCCTGTCCTACCCGGGGCTCAGAATCGAAGAGGTGGGGAGAGTGTGTGTCTTATCCTCACTTTACTCTTGAGGAAACTGAGGGTGAGTGAGTTGGCTAAGGTCACACAGCAGGCCACTGGTAGAGCTGGGATTCGAGTGTGACTCCTGGTTAACACACACATCCTACTGGGCCAAGCCACCTAGCAGAGACCTACTTAGCAACACTGCATATGAAAGCTTCGAATATCACGAACAAAAAGCGAGCCCTGCATCCTCACTCTGGCTTTCCAAAGCCCTGGGCCTCACCTTTGCTCCGAATCTTAATCTGCCCTGCATTAACACGTTGACCGTCCATTGGAAAATGATCGTTGCACAGCTGAACGTACAGTTTTAAAGATCCTAAGTCCAATTTTGTGTTCCACATTGTGGTACACGGCACGGCACAACAGTGCGCTCTGCTGGAAGTCCCTGAATACAACTAGGGTAACGTTCGTTACAAATATGAAAAAAAAAAACCAACTGCACACAGATCGACAAATAAGGGTTCACGAAAGTAAAAATGGGTGCGCCAGGAGAAATGACTCGGTGCTCCACTACTCCACTGCTCATCAGCTAGAGTCCCTCAAGCCTTTTAAACCCAGACATCAGTGGTTTATGGATGCTTACCAGTTATTGTGCCATTACTGATGAGATTTTGAAGGCCAACTTTGTTTCTCTTTT
Organism: Ornithorhynchus anatinus; assembly: GCF_004115215.2. NCBI lineage: Eukaryota > Metazoa > Chordata > Mammalia > Monotremata > Ornithorhynchidae > Ornithorhynchus > Ornithorhynchus anatinus. The sequence goes on from NC_041736.1 coordinate 37,631,927, forward strand.
CACTTACACACACCCGCTTCTCCCATCCCTCTGAATATGATTTTAACTATTTGGGTTTCTAGTGACATTTTCGATTTGCCCATTGTACAGAATTTGGGCAAAGCACAAAGAATGATTTGGGGTATCGCTTAGATGGTTTAATCTCCATCCGGCAGAAGTATCCCATCAACTTCCCAGTAAACAATTCCCTTCTTTGTTAGAGGGATCACTGGAGACCACCACCACCAACTCCTAGGCAACCTGACAGTCTGCAGAGCATAGTTTGTGTACCCCTAGCATAAAACTGATCTAGTTACAGCACTCTGGGTGCCCAAAACACAAAACATTTAGACTGTATTCAGACACCGCATGCTACGACATTCCGGTTGGAACGTTCTAATTTCCCAGCCATGGAAAATTATTAAACTGCAATTCAGATAACAGATCCCTATACTGCATTACCATTTAAAATCTGTAGGAACTACAGAGAGGATTTGAGAGAGTTCAAGTTTTATGGCTCCGTTTTCCAGTTCTGCTCTCATGGAGAGTGAAAGGAAGATCCCTACAAGCAAATCTATTTTCCCCAACATGCTTTTGAAAGTTCCCAAATTACTTCCCTGTGAAAAATCCAAACAAAGGGGAAAAAGAAAACAATAAAAGAACAGAAGCAGTACAGAGTTTGTGGGGAAAATATCGTCTATTTGATCAGCCTACCTATCATATTGCCAACACCTGCCAACCCAATTCCTGCCACACAAGCAACAAAAAACCCCAAAGAACACAACAGTCACGCTGCAACACACAACAGAGCTTCTGTTCTGTTTATCTTATATCCCCACACTGTTTTCCACTGCTCCGCCAGATACCAGAGTTATGTCTAAGTTCCATCTAGATCTGACAGGAGTGCAAAGGGTATATAGTGGGTAGGATAGATTTAAGTTTCTGGGACTGAAAAGACGAGCAACTCTTCTTCATCCGAAACAGTGCTGAGGAGAACTAGTTCGGTCTAGTTCATGCACAGAAAAACACGCTCCACGAGTAAGGGCTTTAAGGAATAAGAGACGTGGCCCCATCCAGGTCTGGCAAGGCGGAGAGAGTGGCAACGTAGTCTAGGGTAGCCGACGCGAACCCTGGCTCAGATTCGCTTGTCTCCTCTCCCACCTCAGATCCTTTGGATCAGGGAAGATGAGAGTCTCCCACTATCACATCTGAGAGAAACCTCTCATATTCAGATGCCTACATAATAATGACGCTATCTATTATGCGCTTACTATGTTCTGAGCATCCATTTGGACCGCTCCAGACCAACCACAGAAGAAGTGTGGCTGAGTGGAAAGAGCAGAGGCCTGAGAGCCAGAGGACTGGGGCTCTAATCCAGAGGCCACCACTTGTGTGCTGGGTGATTTTGGGCAAGCCACTTTCCTTCCTCTGGGTTTCAGTTACCTCATCTCTAAAATGGGGATTGAGACTGTGAGGGCTACGTAGGACAGGGACTGTGTCCGACCTGATTTTTGTGTCTCCCGCAGTGATGAATACAGTGCCTGAATCATACTAAGTACTTAAATGCAAATTGGGGGGCGGGGGAGGCATGTCTGGTTGAGTTCGGCCACAGTCTGGGATTTTGGGTTCAATACAGCTTTCACTCTGGGATTTAGGAATAATATTCTAATTCTAAATTTAAAGCACCGTGTGTATGTGTGTTTGTGTGTGTAAACATATATTATGACTGCTTATTCCTGAGACTAATCAGAGAACTGAACAAGCACTGCATAGTACCTTTAAAGCGGTTAAAAAAAAAAGGGCACTCACCTCTAATCTCTTCTCAAATGATTCAATTCTGTCCTTCTTGCTAGCCAGGTTGGCTCGTGTGTAGCGGCTCTGTCCAGGTAGATATAAAACCTGGCTGTAACATTCTTCCCACACTTGGTTATAGGCTTCATTTGAGAGCTCCCCATGGCTCATTCCTTGCTTCACCACTTCCATTTCCTGGGCCAGGAGGTCTTGAGCCTACAAGAGTAACGGGGAAACCTGAATACCATAAATATGACCAAGGTAATATGAGCCATTCTGTACAATGGGCAAAAATCAATCACTAATTTTTCCAGTGCCTTGTGAAAGCAAATATTTCCGGTTAAAAAAATTATATACAAAAAAACAAAAAGCACAGGGATTGATGAGCTAAATGCTCAAAGAAAGGTACTGAAAAGATAAACTCTGACACTGCCCAGGTAAGTTTAGCTTCTACCACTCCCATGCCTATAACATCCCCAGACTGCTATCTCCTCTTCATCAACTTCCTCTAGACTGTAAGGTCATTGTGGGAAGGGAGCATGTCTGCCAACTCTGTTATACTGTCCGCTCCCAAGTGCTTAGAACAGTGCTCTGCACACAATAAATGCTCAATAACTACGATTGATTCCTTTCACCCCCAGGTGTGTTGGAAAGATGAATGAGATTCTTTTTTTTTTTTTTAAACACACACCCATTTCAGCTCATTTCTGCTGAAAGGATGAGCAAAACTGACCCAGGAGAGAGGCCAACCGAAAGGCAAAAATTGCCAGTACTGAACTGGTAAATCTATCTTTTGAATCATGAAGCTATCATCTCTGGCCCCCCAACGGACATTTTATAGCTCACTTTTTAAACAAAATGATGTGTAACCAACCACTCATCAGTGGTATTTTTTGAGCTCTTACTATGTGCAGAGCACTGTCCTACAGTTGGGAGAGTACGACAATACAACCGTAATGCACAGAACTAGAAAAACTTTGCCAGTGAAGTCAAGATTTCAGTTGGCATGCAAGCTGGTCTCCTCGAAGCAAAATCTCCGTTCACTGAAAAAGAAATGTTCCTGTTTTGGTTTTCGAACCTGATCAGCCGACAGTGGATAGCAAAAAGGCATCATGTTGGCGGGGGGGGACGGACCCCAAAACTTACGATTTCTTGATACGACTGCAGAGTAGCAGGTATTCAAAATAGCACCGTTACTATAAAGTGTGCACAGAGCAGACGTTGCAGTGTTCACGACACTGAGCTCTTCCCCACAAAACCCCAGGACGGAATTGTCATCAGCTACAGTCAGTAACTGCTCTCTCATCTGTGCGGGTGTGTTTCTCCCTGGCAGGCATTCTCAACTGCTATGCACAATGTCAGCGCTCAATACCACCTCAGAGGAATGTGAGATTTCAAAGGCTTCCACCAGAGGAGGCTCCCTGTGAACCCAACTAGCTTCTAGAAGCGGCGTGGCCTAGTGGAGGGGGCCTGGAATCCGGGAGTCAGAAGGACTTGGGTTCTAATCCCGGCCCTGCCACTTGTGACCTCGGGTAAGTCGCTTCCCTTCTCCGGACCTCAGGTTCCTCCACGGTAAAATGGGGATAGCTGTTCTCCCTCCTACTTAGGCTGTGAGTCCCAAGCGGGACGAGGATTGCGTCTGACCTAATTAATGTGTATCTACACCTACCCCGGCACTCAGATTGGTGTCTGACACAGTGAATGCTTAACAAATACCATAAAAAAGCTTAGAAAATAGAACGAAGGATATGGAACGTCACGAATGCAATTCTTTCTTCGAGGCAAACGGCACGGAGGCCGAGACACTTCTACCCAAGATACAGATATCCAGCTAAAGCCATACCTTCCTGAGATCCTCTTTGGAGAATTTTTCATAGGGAGTGCTTTCTAGGTAAGTTACATGCTCGGTACTGTTAGTTCCGAATCCTACGCTTTTCCCTTTTTTACCGGCAGCCTGTTCTCCGTAAGGATGATGCAGAAGATCGTAATGAAGCATTGTGATCATCTCCTTTTTAATTAGTTCTTCACTCTTCTGTAAGTCTGTTAGAGGCGGTTCCACATTTAGGGGTCTTAGGATAGTTTCATTGACCTAAACAAAAGGGAGGTATATTTAAAACAGGAAAAAAAAAAAAAGTATCTGAGAATTGTCTAGACTGTCAATGTGTCTTTTTCAAGCAACTCTAAAATCTAATCCCAGTTCTAATTCAAACAGAACCAAATGTTTCTCTTTCTAATAAACTGCCGTGAAATGCTGTGTTACTCTGGAAAATGATGTTTTCCCATTATTTCTAGATTTTGCTGTTTAATAATGGGAGCTGCAATATGAAAAAATATTAGCAGGGGCGTTTAGCACTTTGAAACACTGTAGCACTTATGTACATATCTGTAACTTTATTTGTAATCACGTCAGTTGTCCCTCCCCCCCCTCGACTGTAAGCTCGTTGTGGGCAGGGAATGCGTTTGCTTGTCGGATTATATTCTCTCGAGCGCTTAGTGCAGTGCTCTGCACCCAGCAAGCGCTCAATGAATACAGTTGTATGAATGACTGACTGTAGCAGGCAGGGGCTTGGACAGCATGGCCTAGTGGCAAGGGCACGCGTGTGGGAGTCACACTTGTCTGCTGTGTGACCTTGGGCAAGTCACATCACTTCTCTGTGTCTCAGTTACCACATCTGTAAAACGGGGCTCAAGACTGGGATCCCCATGTGGGACTGTGTCCAACCTGATTACCTTGCATCTCCCTCAGCGCTTAGCAACAGTGCTTGGCACATAGTAAGCGCTTAACGAATGCCTTAATTATTATTATTAGAATACAGTCTCTGCTCAGGGGAATTTTTTTCATCTGTGATACATTCCTTTACAAAACAACTAGCAAATCATTTCCTGGATGCATTAACTTTCAACACTTACTTCTGAGGGCCGGGGCAGATCTTTCTGAACGGCTTTGTGCATCCTCTTTAGCTCTTTTACTCGCTCGGCGTCTCTGATAGCCTAAAACATTTTGTTCAAAACACAAAAAGACATGACTCCTCAATATGATTTTTAACACCTTTTGAAACTTCTTACTGTGATTTAAGACTGCAGTAAAGTTGGATTCAGGGAAGTACCAATTAAGCAACTAAATTCGGTCGTAAGGGGCATTGGCAAAAATGCTTGTCAATTTTTAATTACCTGCCATCTTCACTTTGCCCACCACTCTGACCTAGTAATAACCCCATTAGCTGGGGGGCAAGAAGTGTAGTTAAGGGAGGGGAGGGGGGCTTCTGAATCCAACAAGCACAAGGGCTTTGCCTATCAACACAAATATGTTCAACTCCTCTGATATGAATAACTTTCAAAACAAGTCTCCCCTTGGGCCACTGAAAATGTAATAGCCCACTTAATGCACACTTAAAAAAATAAATAAAATTTAAAAAAGGAATGTACGCTTAAAAAAATAAGAGTAACTGGGGGCCATGTGCTTTTACGATAGTAACCACTGAGATATAACGAACCAAATTATTTAAAGACCCATATTAATTGGATAGTTTAACACGCTATGCATTTATCCCCTCCATACTGTTTAAAGGTTTTCTCGATTTCCTTTTAGGGTTTTGCTCTCCAGAAGAAAGAGGCATTACAAACCAGTTTTCCTACCTGCTTGCGAGCATCTACATCGGCAGCATCTTCTACATAAGTGTCATCGACCTCATGGTCTTCTAACTCTTTCTCGGCATTTTCCGGTAAAACAATTTCAAAGTCATTCTTGGGAGCGGGAAGGCCCATCAAGCCCATACGTAGATGTTCTCGGGACTCTCTCTCCTGTTGAAAGAGAACGAGATAGTTTATCGGTCCTTTTTAAAATCCCCGCCTAGACCGCTAACCGATTTTGTCTAAAATTTTTAGGGGTCATCATTAGTGACCCATTTCCCACAAAGGCGACAAAATGTCTGTTTTGATGAGCAAATGCTGGGTCAGATCGACAGAACGCCCAAACCAACATTCCGCTTCTGCCGGCAACGGGATGCTCCGAGGCGCCTTAGGATGGTTCCGCTCCTACACAGAGATCTTCCGAATTTGGGTCGTGCCCCCCCACACCCCTAACCTTCCCTTTAGTCCCTCATTTGGGGTTGTGCTCACCCCCTAACTGACTTATCCAAATCCCTCTTGAATCTGGTGCTATTTTCTCTCCAAGCACTGGAGTCGGTACACGGTGGATGGGCTGCATTTCTTCCCCAGCTTCCCACCCTCTCTAAGAGGGTGGCCTGGTGTCGGAGGAGGAGGAGAAGACTCCCTCCTTGGTCGCTTTCTGGGGACCCCACAGAGTCCGGGCTGGTAACGGCACCAGTTGGGGTGAGGGAGGGAGGCAAAGCCTCCCTAAAGGCAGAAATTCTGACCCTTCCCACAAATAGGATCACTGCCCTAGAGGTTTCCACTGTACTAGACGGCCTCAAGATACCCTTCCCCTTTCGACGGTCTTTGTGAGGGCGCGCGGAATTTCACCACAGGCAACGGGGAGAACAAAATGGAAAAGACAAAACACCACCCGCCCTTCTTTACCCGCTTCTTACCATCTGCTTGGCATAAGAGGGATCGTTGTAATCGGCCATCCCCTCTTCAGGATTTATGTTCAATTTGTCCCGCAGAGGAGTTCTGCCTGGGGTAGTGCCGACTACCGGTTTAGGTGTCATTCCTCCCCGGGGAGTCAGGCCTTCTGCTCCATGAGAAGGAGTCCTTGGCAAGAAAAGCAGAGGGAACGGAGAGGGAAAGATCGAGTTGCAAAACTGCCCGTTATGTTAAGACTTGAATTTGTAGTAAAACACCGGAAAGAGCCGAGACATTATACGGGACTGTACATCAGCAGCAGCAAGCTACTCCCCTTAATTCCTCACAGTATTCTGGACAGTCTCTTTAGGAGAAAAGTATTTTTCTGTCAACACTGATAGAAAACTCTCCTAGTAAAAGGCTCACTATCTGTACCATGAACACAAGAGGCGGTGCGCTGAGTTCAATGGCCTTGGCTGAACACCCGATGTCTGGGTCAGTGGCTTTCCCTCAGGTCGGCCAGTCAGTTGTATTACTGAGGGCTTAACTGTGTGCAGAGCACTGTACTAAACTCTTGGGAGAGTACATATAACCATACAACAGACACATTCTCTGCCCACGACGTACTCACGGTCTAGAGGAGACCAGGAGGTTTATATGGTCTCCCTCTATTTGCTCTGCAGCTTTCTCAGCCGAAGCAATGATGTTGTTTACGTACTGAGGTGTATGTGCGGGTGTTCGGGTGTGGGGTGGAGGCGTCTGTGTGACAAGTGGATTTCACCCCACCTAAATCTCCTGACCTCTAGACTGAGTGGAAGTCAAGTCGCCAGCTAAAAGGGCTAGGATATTTTTGGCCCAAGCTTCACAGCTGCCGTCTCTGAAAAAGAGATCGTACGGTGCTGAGTAATTGCTCCTCCACGAAAATGTACATTCCTGATTTCAGGGTCTATTCACAATCATTGACCGATTTCCAACTGTCCAGCGGAGACATTACTGCATGTCTACATGAACTTCATGGACGAGCCAACAGTTCCTTCTACTAAATTTCGAGCCTTCCTCTATCTAGACTTTGCAAGGCCTCCGAAAGAGCAGCAAAATCGACTATCTCCAGTTTCACTTCCTCTCCCTTTTCTTGGCAGTGGTCTGGCAGGTGTCCATACGCACCAAAATAACCAAGCGCTTAGCAAGGCGCTCTGCACTCAGGAAGCGCTCGATAAATACCACTGATGGATTGACGGGAGGGTAGGAAGGTGCCAAAGGGAGCAGCAGAGGCAATTCTCATACCAAATCACCTGTAGGATCCTTTATATGATAGAGGAAATGGATGCAGGTATTTTTGTTTCAGAGCTGGCCCAGATTGTCCAGAGTGCGTGAGGATTATTTTGGCAGTTTGGTTTTCCAAGTGAAAATTCAAAATTCTTCCATTTGTATCAAGTAACAAAAAGAAAATTAAGGCTAATTCCTCCCCACCAGATATTTTTAAGAAGAATGGAAATAAAGGAAGGCAAGCTGAATGACACATTAACTTTCTATCACTGGACCGTAAACTTTAAAAAAATGACTCAAATCCTGCCAGTTCCTGTACCTGAACGGGGTAGAAAGGACGGTATTCGGCGTCTGCACTATCTGGCGCTGTGGAGTCACGCCAGAGAAGTCACTTTCATGCAGGGGAGTATTAAGACCACCTTTCAGTGGGGTGTCCACATTGGTGAGAGCCATCAAATTCTGGGCTTCCTGTTAAACCACAAAAGTTCCAAGAGGTGAAATTAAAGTCCTTAGCATCAAAAACAAGTCATGCAATTAGTCTGCACTCAGCAAATTACAACGCTTAGGCTGATAGATGTAATTTAATTATACCTTCGCGAGCCAAAACTTTATAATCAGTATTTTATTGAGCACCTACAGTGTAGTAGGTACCTGGGAATATGCAACAGAAGTAAAGACCCTGATTCTTTCTTTAAGGAGCTTACAGTCAATGAGGGAGTAATATACTATTATTAGCAAATTATCATCATCATCATCTTGAGAGCAAGTCACAACTCTTTGTGCCTCAGTCTTCTCACCTGTAAAATGATGGTAAGGTACCTATTCTCCCTCCTCTGCTTGAACTGTGCCCAGTCTGCTTATTCTGTACGAGCAGCAGCACTTGGTACAGTGCTCTGCACGTAGCAAGCACTCAACAAATACCACCGATTGGCTTGTAAACAAAGACAGTTGCCTGGAGCAGAGAGGAACATGAGGACTCTTCCTTCCTTCTGGGTCTAGCAACCATGCTTAACTTATTGATTTTGAAATTAACCGTTGCTTTCTACTGCACTGTTATTCTTCTGTATCTGTTGACCTCCATTTAGATTATTCGACCCATAGGGAAAGGGACTATAACTATGTCCAATCTGTTTACCTTATAATTATCCCAGCGCCTGGCACCTAAAATACATTTAATAACAAAGGAAGCCGTAGATTCAGTTCAATTATATATTTCAGCTAAAACGGACCTTTCTCCCCAAAATGGCCACGAAAATCGAGAGAGTTACTCTTCCAAATCAGGAAGATTAATTCGATAAAAAGGTCCATTCGACTAAACTAAAACTGAAGCGTACTTATGGAACACACATTTAAATAAGGAAGGACATAGGTAGCTTTGCATAACTATATATTAGAGCCTAAACCAAGTTCTGGACTAGGACACGGAGACAGAACTGCAATCTAGGCATTCGGGATTCCATTTGACAATTCAGGCCTTATTCTATACATGATAATTTACCTTACCTGCAGGATTCTATCCTGTGCAGCTGGGGTTTTGGGTGTCCTAAGCGCAATGCTGTTGTTCGTGACGTTATATTCGGACAAAAGGGTACTGGAAGCCGAATTTGTGATGCCTGATTCCTCAGCTGTCTGACGTGCAATTTCACTTGCTTGGCCTACTTTTACTACTTCTTCCAGTTCTGTGTCTGAAATCTTGAAGAAGAAAAGAAACGTATAAGTAAGGTTCCATTTCTGGAAGTCACAATAAATCCAGCACATACTTTTGTCTAAAAGATTTACTCGCATTCAATTTAAAGATTCCTATTGTGCAATAAGGGATATACTCGGGTTATAAGATGCTTTACCCAACTGAATGACACTTCAGAATGTGCTAATAAGAAATCCTTTTACCAAAACATGGTCAAACAATGAAATAGGCATCTAAGAAAGGCACTGTCTTGCTGAGGAGAAAATTTCAACGACTCCTTTTTTCACCCCTCATACAAGAAAGGTCCACCTATCCTCGCTCTCCCCTTTTTTCCACTATTATTTTACTGTTTTCTGGCCTTAAATAATTTTGGTTTAACAATTCCCCATAAATTTCCTGGACCTATTCTCTATTCTTCCCAATTCTACATCTGCAAGCCTTCATTTCAGATTAAGGAATACCATACAAATCACTTTTTCCTCTATGTTACATGTAGATAAGAAGAATGTTTAAGTATATACAACCCGGAATGTATACTGCTCTTCCCAGAAAATTACCTAGTCAGATGGAATGCTTATAACGCTCGCTTCCCACCCACAAAACGACGAGTAATTTAATTCCTTCCAAAGATGTTTATGGATAAAATACTTAATTTTATAAAATCAAATCTGTAAAATTCTGAAAACACAGAGTACCAACTCTCTGGTATCTGAAAGGTTCACAATCGAAAATTTTGGGTAACTGAAAGGAGGGGAGGGAAATCCGTGTCCTTTTTCTGATTCAGTGAAGCAGTGTAGCTTAGTGGATAGAGTGGCCTAGGAGTCAAAAGGAGCTGGGTTCTAATCCCCTCCCCACCGCGTCTGCTGTGTGACCTTAGGTAAGTCGTTTCACTTCTCTGGGCCTCAGATACCTCATCTGTAAAATGAGGATTAAGAGTGTTAGTCCCATATGGGACAGGAACTGTGCGCAACCTGATTAACTTGTATTTACTCCATCACTTGGATTGCTTAGCACGTGGTAAGCGCTTAACAAGTACCATTATTATTATAATTACTGTACTCAAAGCATGTCTCTCGACACAATCCCAAGGTATCTGCCTCTCTTGCCTGCAGCTCCAGTGCTGGAGTCAGGGAAAATTACAGTAGCCCAACCTTGTGCTCTGAGTTCTTTTCCTTCTTAACCAAAAAGGGACCGTTGGTCATTGCGCTAGGTTTGAAATCAATTATTCCTATTTTCCATTATCCAAAGAAGGGGGGAAAAAACAGGATACCTGAAAATTTGGATAGAAGACATTTAGGAATGTAGTAATGTGGTATTCTTTGATGAGTACACCGTATTAAATTAATTAAATGGAGTTTTGCTTATATTTGTAGGATGAAAAAATAAGCTTAGAAGTTTTCATTAGATTACCTGAGGTGCAGGAAGCACTAATTTGCTCCTTTTTTTGGTAAATTCCGACACTCCACTGGTCTGCAGAATAGCTGATGGCAAATCTGACTCCTTCTTTCTTTTCAAATGTTGTTTGTCTTTCTTCCGATCCCTTCCTTCCTTTTCCCTGCATGGAGAAAAATATATATTCAAGAATGATCAGTAATTCCAAAATAAGTAGGAGGAATCTAAGCTGAGTCTCATTTTTTCGTTTAGTGATCCTCCACGCATCATCCCCACTAGCACGTTCACCCAGCTTCTCCACTTCCTCCTCTCTCAATCCATGAATTGCAGCAGGAAACAGATCAAATTCACAAGAGCGTTATGAGCCCCTCCGACGAGTTATGAAATTTGGCATTGGCTGCTCCTGTGAATAACGCCGGGCAAGCAAGTCAAAGGCACATGGGACAGGTGCAAAGGCAAGGGATTTCGTCATGAATCTTTGGTCAGTGCAAGAGCAACTAAAAAAAAGTTAAAGGATCAAAAATGGATAGCAAGGATCAAAACAAAAACTGAATGCGGGATTCCCTAATTTTACACTCTTCTTATAGCCCTCGTTTACAATGATACCATTAAATGAAAAATTTATATTTGAATGCTGGTGTTTCTAAGAACATGCTGGTTTTACATTTATTATTTTGGTCGCCTTTTGGCTTTTGAAAAAACATAAATGAACTTTACATGGTTCCTTATGGGAAAATAGGCTGTGTTAAATATGCTTTCTTTGTCTCATGACTATTTTCATGGAACCAATTTAGAGTGCTAATTGGGAAGTCCCTAAAGTAAATTATATTGACTGCTAATGCTGAGCTTTCTTGTCTATTTAATCTACTCTCTCAAGTGCTGGGTACAATGCTCTGCACTCAATAAGCACTCAACTATTGATTGATTCGCTTCTGAATTATTTTACTGAAACTGAATCTAATGACTCAGGCATCGACTTCGAGATGTTTAAAAGTTTCTCGTGATGAAACTATAACTGCGTAGTTTTTTTTTTTACTTTACACATGGTCTACTGTAGGAATAACCATAAAAATGAAATTGCCGATGATACACTCTCTAGGCTTAAAAAATGATGATGATGATGATGATGGTATTTGTGTTAAGCGCTATGTGGCAAGCATTGTTCTAAACGCTGGGGTAGATACAAGATAAATCAGGCTGTCCCACGTGGGGCTCACGGTCTTCATCCCCATTTTACAGATGAAGTAACTGAGGTTGAGAGAAGTGACGTGACTTGCCCAAAGTCACAAAGCTGACAACAATAATAATAATGTTGGTATTTGTTAAGTGCTTACTATGTGCAGAGCACTGTTCTAAGCGCTGGGGTAGATGCAGGGTAATCAGGTTGTCCCACGTGAGGCTCCCAGTCTTCGTCCCCATTTTACAGATGAGGTCACTGAGGCACAGAGACGTGAAGTGACTTGCCCACAGTCACACAGCTGACAAGTGGCAGCGCCGGGATTCAAACCCATGTCCTCTGACACCCAAGCCCGGGCTCTTTCCACTGAGTCATGCTGCTTCTCTCTTTACTACTGACTTATTCATATTTGTTTTTCAATTTATGATTCTAATTGTGAAAGGACGAAGTGCACTATTGCATTTCGTCTTAATAGATACTCAAGAGAGACCTAAGAACACACTGACTAAGTTGGTTACTAAGTACTCCCTGCTCAAACACTTAAAAAGTACTGAGTTGTTCCCCGGGGCAAAAACCGGAACCATCACTTACGATCTCAACTCTCCATCTAGATCTTGTTGGCGTAACTTCCTGAAGTCAGCGTCCAGGGCCTGGTAGTTTTCCTCAGACGTATCGTAGAAACCAGGCGCGGGCTTTTTTTCAAATGGGATTTCTGCATTGTAGTCTACTCCTCTCTTCTTTTTCCTTTTCTTCTGAATTTCAATTCCAGCAGCTCGCAGTTCCCTTCTTTTCTGAAGGGCTGCCAGGCGCCTGAGGGAGTAGGAAAATGAGATTACACAGAAAACTGGATGTGAGTCTCCGATTTTTAAAAACAATTAGCCAACGGACACAGTTAATGACATCTGAATGTCTCGCGTTTCTTCGGCTGAGCCCGTGATTCTAACCCATGATTTTCACAATCCAAGTGTGGGGTGGGGAAGAGTAGTGATTGTTCCCTACGATTTGAAAATGGAGACTGGTAAGATGAAAATGAGATATTCATCGGACCGGTCAACGGTACTTAGTAAGCACCCACCCTGTACAACGATTAAAACGTGTGACTCTAGACTGTTAGCTCCTGGCGGGCAGGGAATGTGTCAACCGACTCTCATATAATACCCTCCCTAATGTTTAGTACACTACTCTGCACGCAGTAAGTGCTCAATAAATACGATTGATTTACTAAGTGCTAAGTACCGGGGCTGACACAAAATAACAAACTGGACAGTCCCTGGATGACCCAAGGCTCTCGCGCTGTTGTACTGGACGCTCTCCCAAGAGCTCAGTACTGTGCGCTGCATATAGTAAGTGTTCAATAAATTCCACTGATGATGATCACAGACTAATAATTATAGCTATTTTACATCAGACTGGTTGTGACTTGCCCAAGGTCACACAGCAGGCAAATGGGAGAGCCAAGACTAGGACCTGAGTCTCCTGACTCCCAGTTCCCACGCTCTTTCCACCAGGCCACCCTGCCCTCCTTGAGGCCGCTTAATTCTTGCTCGTTAAGCGTTTTTAATCTAACAGGGTAGATCAGTTAAAACACAAACATACAAGAGGCGTACTGGAACATATAAAACAACCTCCAGAAATTTGGATTTCACATTTACTGGCGTGAATGAGATGATGGGCAAATGGAAGCGTGCGGAATCCAGAGACGGACGTCCACAGAGAGGAGGTGAATTTTAATAGTTCTGAAAAAGTATTCAGATGCAGTGGCGAGGACACACGAGAATCTCTTATGGGGGCAAGGGCAAGCAGGTTTATCTGGCTTTAATGGAAAGAACGAGGTGAGGGAATTGTGGGCAATGACAGACGGGTGAAGGACAAGTGGATGGGGGAACTTGAGAGGACATGGTGAGGTCGGTGAAGTTAAAGTGTTGTTGGAGTAAACGGCAGCAATAATTACTTAATCCGGTGATACCCTGAGGAGATGGCTGAATTGTCATAGGGTCCTTGAGACTGAAGAGGCCGGTGTTTAGGAGGAAACACTGGAGTGTTGTATCGATAAACCCAAAAGCCTTCAATCGAAATGTAATAATAATGCAGTAGCTTAAAGATCTCAACAGATAAAACAGATAAATGTTAACGCACGTGAACCCACCTAGCTTCTTCCAACTGCTTCTCTCTTGCTTTCCTCTTGGCCTTTTTTCCCTGGGTGTTGGCTAGACGAGCTCTAGCTTCAGAAAGCATCTCTAGCTCATCTGCAAAAAATGACGTTAACCATAATATCGCTCAATTAGAAATCACTTGAAAATGCCACTTCCCCCTGTCGATGAAGTACATGTCCCTCTCCCCAACGGGAAAGTTGATCCCTGAACCAATTAAAAAGGACACTCGTTCAGGCAATATTAAGTTTGGAGAACCAAACAAAATTAGGTGTAGCTCATATAAGTATGTCTATGGAGTTTTTAACATGAATCTCAATCGTAGAAATCATGGCTAATTCTGATAACTGGATAATAAGCACAAGTAACAAATTTCCTCTGCCCTAAAATGGGCCAACAAACAGGAAAAAATGCCCAATGTGGGGCTTAGTTATGTCCACGAGTTTGGAACATGACCTTATTTTTTCCAAATAAAACCGATCGTCTTTAGTAAAGCCTTAAAGCGCATCGGTACATCTAGTCGACTCAAAGAAGAAGTTCAAACAGTAGAAAATGCTAAACTATTCACTGAAGGTATTTTTTAAATCAAATGTCCTACATTTCCCTACTTCCCTCAGCTTATTTAAAGATGAGTTTCCTTAGGAGTATTATTTATCTCCACTTTTAGTTGAAATGAATAAACCAGCTAACAGCTGGTCCTAAGCTGGCGTTCTACATGTAAAAAGAAACATCAGAATTACTGGAATTTTACCAGATGGTAAAGAGGAAAGACTTGTCAAAAGAACCAAGCACCAAAAGAATCACATAAAAGTCGATGGTGACTTCAGAGATCTAGCGCAAAGCGAAAGTGAACCCAAGTTCAAAAATGCCGATGGGATTTTTTTTTATAGAGAATTACCTTCATCCATATCAATAGGATCAGGCCGGGCAGGTTTAGTTTCTGGATTTGGATCGATTTCTCCAGGTTTCAGTTTTCGGGGATCATCCGCTGTTTCTTCCTCATTGTCTCTCTGAGCAGCTTTATCCCTTTGTGGAGGAAAGGAGGGGAGGAAAAAGTCGGACAAATCGGATAAGCAGAGAGCTCTTAGTCCTGAAGCCCTCTCTCCACAAACATCTCCAAAAAGTCCCTAAAGGGAGATCTAAATCACAAGATGCCTCCACAAAACATAACGCATCCATCACTCCTTCCGTCTCCCCAAAGTGGTGATGGCAGTTATTTTACTGTTAATGCTGAAAGTTGTGTCTGAAAAATCTCAGCTCGTGGAAACGGAATTCAGAATTCTAATTAAGATGAGACAAATGAGTCCCTCAACCGAGTCCCAAGTTCCACTGACTCTAAATGTTTTAACTGAAAAGGGCGTCAGCTTTGAAAATCTATTCCCAGACATTCAACGGATTACTCCAACTTGTTTCCAAAAGGCACTGTAGCCTTCAAAATTTGCATTCCCAAAGAACCCAGACTGATTTTGAGAACACAAGTAACTGATGCATAACTTTCAAGAACTCTATCTTCTACCCCAAGGACTGTACTAAAAATGCATTCTATGATGTAAGAAGATATTCTCCCTAAGTTGATATTTTCTTCAGTGTTCAATTAAATTTGAGACTCTTCCATTTTTAAGCAATCCTCAGTAATGACATCCAGACAGCAATCAAAACAGAAAAACAAACAAAAAAACAAGCAAAAGGAAACCCAATGCCGTAGACGGACTCTGATCGGCCATACCTCAAGTTACACAACTGAGATTCCTTAGTTTTGGTCGGAATTACGATTTAAATTTAGGAAAGTGAGCCGAGAGCATTTAAATTCCACCCGGCTTAACGTACGCATATTTTCACAGGTTCCCATTAGTTGTTTTTTAAATTTTCACTTACAGAAGGAATTCGTAATGTTCCAAACACTGGGCAGCTGTCCTGCCAATTATTGGTGCAATGGTTCTCCACTGAGTGGGCATCAGCTTGGCCAGATGCAGTAGTTTCTCCTCCTCTTCGCGTGACCACTCTGTCTTCTTGATGCTCGGATCCAGCCACTCGTACCTGTTTTACAAATCATCAATCGATCAAATTTACTGAGGGCTTACTGTGTGCAGACTACTCAACCAGTTGCTTGGGAGTACAGTACAAAATAGAATTTCCCACATTGGTCATCTGAGATTAAATGTTTCAAGTTCACAGAATTAAAACCTAGAATCCACTGGTCACCACCCACAGCCTTCGTATCTTCAAAAGGCTACTGACTGACTGTCCATCCATCTTAACCTTATTAAAACTGAAAGGTTTTGTAATCAAGGTACCTGTTCCATGGGAGTGACGGGGAATTGCGTGAGCTACTCCCAAAAATGCCCACCCCAAGTCTCTCATTAAGTCCTGGGCGGTTTCCATCCAAAATGATGGCTTTCTAAGCCGTTAGCTCTTTGTAACCTGTCCCTTTCTAGTCGGCCTCCCCCTCGAAAATCCCCACTTTTTCACCCGCAACCTCAAACAGAAAATCTGGCTCCTTGGCTTATAAATATCAGTGCATATCTATAGATTTTCTTTCAAAACTCTGCCCGCAGCTCTGCCAATTTTGCACTACAACAGTGAGAAGAAAAGATAACTGTCACTCTGCTCGTCTTTCCGCTAGAGAAAAGGACTTAACTCTTTAAAAGTGTGTTTTTATGTGGTTTATAATTTATGTTTACTAAAAGGGGCCCACAGTCAAAATGCCTTCGTGTGTGTCTTAAGAGATTTGTGATTATGAACTATGGCATCTTGGACTGCCGTTTGATTTATCTGTTTTACTGTGACCCCTTTCGAATCATTATTTTTTCCCTTTTCTTTGGTTTTTTACAATAATGGTGGCTGGAAGCTAAAACAACAGGTGGCATATAGAATTAAATCTAGAAAAACTGTTTTTAAATACGATTTCAATCCTATCTAATTTGGTCATACTACTCATTCACAGCCTCCCCAACACAACTGAAAACCACAAAAAAGATTCTCTGCAACTCAGTGTTGAGTTCACATTAAAGTTTTCCCTTTTTTTTTTTTTTTTTAAAAAAAAACAGGCCCTGTTCGGTACTTACCATCTGGCTTTGCATTGCTTTGCGGATTTTCTGTGCAGCAGAGAGGCAATTCGAGACCACTGGTTTTTGCCATATTTCATAACAGCCGCTTTAAGGATTTCATCCTGAAAATGAGAAGAGGAAATAATGTTACTCTGCTCAACGTCATTACATCTTGCAAGATCCAAAACTTCGCTTTGTTTTGAGTGGACTGCCACTGACCTTCCAAACAGAAGAATGCAGGAAAAAAATGTGAATTCAAGTTTAAAAACTACTGTATACTGAAGAACAGTTAAATAGGGTTCCATTAAAGGTATGAAAATGTAATTTAAAACAAATCTTTTTGGATTTATTATTGAATGATGAATGTGCAACCTTGAATTTCAATACTGTTCAGAGTCAGGGGGCTCGGAGAAAAGGGGGCCATAATACCTCAGGTGGAGAAAGCGGGCTCGAAAAGAGTCAGAATATCTGTAAGCTAGAGAAACTGAGCTATACGAAACAGTTACTTGAATTAACAAAGACAATACTCAAGGCCTGGGTAGCCCGTGCTGGCAGCCTTTGCCATCCGCAGGGGTAAAATCAATCAACTGTATTTACCGAGCACTTTACTGTGTGCAGAGCACTGTACTAAATGCTTGGGAGAGTATAACAAAGTGAAATGGCAGAGTTTTAAACAGCGAATCATTAAATGATTAATACTACTTAGTACTGGGCTCTGCATGTAGTGAGCACTTAAAAATGATAATAATAATGGTATTTGTTAAGCGCTTACCACGTGCCAAGCACTGTTCTAAGCATCGGGGTAGATACGAAGTAATCGGGTCGTCCCACACGGGGCTCGCGGTTTCAATCCCCATTTTACAGATGAGGTAAGTGAGGCACAGAGCAGCCAAGTGACCCGCCCAAAGTCACACAGCTGATAAGTGGCCGAGCCGGGATTAGAACCCACACCCTCCGCCTCCCAGGCCCGAGCTCTTTCCACTCAGCCGTGCTGCTTCTCAATAAATACCACTGATTGATTGAGAGGCTTAGGTTCCCATGCCAACGGAGGAGCATCCGGTAACGATGACGTTTAGAATATCGGTGCCTGACCGATGTTATTCTGGATTGATACTGTACGAGGAAAGGGATATTCCGGGTCTATTAAACATTCCCCAAACGGGCTGCCTTATTAGTGACCGTCCGATCCCGCAAACAACAACAAGGAAGAGATTCGTGAAGGCGCTGACGGGTTCTACCTGAGACGGATGATTGCCGGCCTGTGGGAGCGTGGCTTTCTCTCCCTGATCTACGGGGTAAGGGGCCTGGATCAATCAAGGGCCTGGATCGATCAATGACCGTCGACAGGGCCACAGCTGGGACGCCTAAGGCGGATAAAAGGCGGAGCGAAGGGCCGTGCCGAGAGGCAGCGCAGAGGGAGGCGCTTGGAGCAGACGCACGCGGAGGGGGAAGGAAGCACGTTGAGAGCAGCGGCGCTCGGAAGCAAAGAGAAGCAGCGCTGGCACCAGCAGACTGGTACTGGACCCTTGGTGGAGGGCGGGAGTGCGTGTGCGTGTAGGTGTCACTCCCTTGCATGTTGGTAAAACTAAGTAAAAAAAAAAAAGCCTCCCACAATAACCCTGGTGATCAGAGCTGCGGTTTGGCTCCACGTGTCGCCGAGGCTCCCCCGGTCCAGGAAGGTCCTGGCTGGCACAAGCCGGGGCGAGGGGGGGCTTGTGACATCTAAGTAATAACGACGATGATGATAATCGTGGTATCGAAGCGCCTACCGTATGCCAAGCAAGGCACTAAGCGCCGGAGCGGATACGAGGACATCGGGTTGGACAGAGTCCTTGTCCCGCAAAGGGCTCACGGTCTTGATCCCCATTTTACAGCTGAGGCAACTGAGGGCCAGAGAAGTAAGATGACTTGCCCAATGCCTTACAGCAAGACCAGAGCCAGAATCAGAACCCGTGACCTTTCGATTCCCAGGCCCGTGCTCTATCCGCTACACCACACTGCTTCCTGGTGTAGACTATAATGAACCGGAGACGCGTCGGAAGGTCACTGCTAAGTAAAGCTAGTCAAAAACATGAAAAAGGGAGGAAATACGCTACCCGTTATACTGCTACACTTCAAGGATAGATTCAGAGAAGCAAAATCGGGAAGGAATAAATAGTCCACCAACATCAAGGGCAGGAAGGAACCGCCCTTCACACTTGGGAGGGGACAGTGCGGATAATATCAATCGACGAGCGTCTCGAAGAGTACAATAATCCCTTTCCTCTCATCTTCATTTCCACCTGCCTTTAGAACACCTCTACTTAACAAGCCCCAAAGAGAAGTCATCCTCCCACCCACACCTGGTCTCCCCCCGGGCTTTCCCGTCCCCGCAGGCCAACCCCCTTCCATCCTGACTCCATCCCGTAACCACGGCATGATCCGCGGCTCACCTCTCTCCCCGACCCACATCCTGGGTCCGTTTCCAAATCCCGTCGGTTCCGCGGTCACGCGCCGCTGGGATCCGACCCTTCCTTTCCGTCCGAGGTGCGATCACGTTCGATCTAAGCACCTGTTCTATCCCAAGAGGCGTCGGCCCCTTCCCTGTCCTCCCCGCCCCCCGTCGCCAGTCCGGACTTCACTCTGCCGCCCGCATCATTTTTCTCAAAATATACGTTTAATCCGCTTCTCCCCCCTCCTCAGTAAAACCTCCGACGGCTGCCCATCCGTCTCCACGTCGGAAACTCACCCTACCCCCTCCATCCGTACCTCGCTTATCTCCCGCAACGCGGCCCACGCACTTGACTCCTCTAATACTAACCTACTCTTCGTACCTCGACCTCAACTGTCCCGCTGCCAACCCCTTGCCCTTGTCCTCCCTTCGGCCTGGAATAATAATAATAATCATAATAATGATGTATTTAAGCGCTTACTACGTGCCAGGTACCGTTTTAAGCGCCGGTGTAGATACAAGGTAATCGGGTGGGGCTCACGGTCTTCATCCGCGTTATACAGATGAGGGAACCGAGGCGTAGAGAGGTGAAGCGACTCGCCCGAGGTCACACAGCTGACGCGTGGCAGAGGCGGAATTAGAACCCACGACCTCTGACTCCCAAGCGCCGGGCTCTTGCCATTAAGCCACACTGCTGGAACTCCCTCCCCCTTTATATCCGACAAACCACTACTCTCTCCATGGTCAGAGCCCTACTAAGATTAAAATCACACCTCCTCATTCAATAGTATTTATTGAGCACTCACTATGTGCGGAGCACTGTACTAAGCGCTTGGAATGGACAAATCGGCCACAGATAGAGACGGTCCCTGCCCAGTGATGGGCTTACAGACTAATCGGGGGAGACAGACAAAGACAGCAATAAATAGAATCAAGGGGATGGACATCTCGTTAACAAAATAAATAGCCTCCCCATCTAAACTGGAAACCTGTCTCTTGTTTTTTTTTTAATTGGCATCTGTAAGCACTTACCACATACGTCAGACGCTGTACTAAGTGCTGGGGCACCTACAAACGAACGAGGTCCGATACAGTCCCCGTCCCACGCGGAGCTCGTAATGTGAATCCCCATTTGACAGATGAGGCGATTGAGGTACAGAGGAGCGAAGTGACTGGCCCAAGGTCACAGAGCAGACAAGTGGCGGAGCCAGGATTAGAACCCAGATCCTTCTGACTCTGACCCAGTGCTGCTCCTCACACACGCTGTGTGGGGGGGGGGGGGGTCACCCACCGAGGGGTCTACCAATTCTACCGTAATAAGAACAATGTCGGCGTTTGTTAGGCGCTTACTATGTGCCAAGCGCTGTTCTAAGCGCTGGGGTCGACACAGGGGAATCGGGTTGTCCCACGTGGGGCTCCCAGTCTTCATCCCCATTTCACAGATGAGGTGACGGAGGCACAGGGAAGTGACTACCGTGCTCTCTCCAGCGCTCAGTAGACTGCTCCGCACCGAGCAGGTGCTCGATAAATAACGACCGACGGATTTTCTCGACGGGGTCTCGGGGAGATCCCAAGACCAAGGATTTCTGCTTGAGGCGAAGCCGCTTGGTGGTGGGGGCTGCGCCTACCGACTCTGTTGTGATGTACTCTCCCAAGGTGCTCAGTACAGTGCTCAGCACACAGTAAGTGCTCAGTAAATACCCGACTGCTCGGGAGAGGAAAAAAGTACCCCGGCTAGGACGTAGTACCGCGAGCGTTCACTCAGTTCATTCAGTTGTAATTACGGAGCGCTTGCCGTGCGCAGGGCACCGTACCGAGCGCCGGGAAAGACTGGCCCCGGCCTTTGCGGGGGCGGCAGTGGGATCTGTAATGGACGCCGAGGACGGAGGGGAGAGGGGAGGCGTCTGGGAAGCGGCGTGGCTCGGTGGAAAGAGCCCGGGCTTCGGAGTCAGAGGTCAGGGGTTCGACTCCCGGCTCTGCCACTTGTGAGCCGGGTGACCGTGGGCGAGTCACTTCACTTCTCTGGGCCTCAGTGACCTCCTCTGTAAAAATGGGGATGAACCGTGAGCCTCACGTGGGACCACCCGATGACCCTGTATCTCCCCCAGCGCTTAGAACGGTGCTCTGCACATAGTAAGCGCTTAACAAATACCAACATTATGAGAAGCAGCGTGGCGCAGTGGCAAGGGCGTGGGCTTTGGAGTCGGGGCTCACGCGTTCGAATCCCACTTGGCAGCTGTGTGACTGTGGGCAAGTCACTTCACTCCTCTGGGCCTCAGTTCCCTCGTCCGTAAAATGGGGATGAAGACCGGGAGCCCCACGGGGGACAACCTGATTCCCCTGTGTCGACCCCAGCGCTTAGAACGGTGCTGGGCCCACAGTAAGCGCTTAACAGATACCAACATTATTATTATTGCTACCGCCAACCACCCCCCGCCCTGCAAAGCCTTCTCAGCCCCCCGGTCACCGATCGGCGGGGCCGGCGAGGGGAGGGAGGGGCCTCGAGCCCCCACGGACGCCCCCCGAACGCTGAACCTTCCGCTAAGGGCTGCGCGGCCGGCACGGTCCGCAGCACCGGTTTCCGGGGTCTCCGTTCCCAGTACGGTGCTCCGCGCCCAGCAGGCGCTCCGTCGACATTCACGCGAGCGCGACTCCCCGTCTAGATGTTGGGGGGCGGGGAAGGTGTCTACCCCACTCTGTGCTGTCCTCTCCCGAGCGCTCAGCGCAGCGCTCCGCACCCGGTGAGCACCCGATAAATACTATTCACGTTCACCGGTCTCCTCTGTCTAAAGGATAAGCTTCGTTGTGGTCCGAGAACGTCTGCGCCTGCTGCGGGCGGGGATCGTCTCTATTTGCTCAACTGTACTTCCCAGGCGTCTGGTCCAGTGCTCCGCACCCCGTAGGCGCTCGATAAATAGCACCCCCACGAAGGTGTCACCGCGTCCGGGCCGTAGGTCTGCGGTGGGCGGGGAACGTGTTCGCCCAACTCGGCTGTGCCGTCCTCCCCCGAGCGCTCGGGACGGTGCTCTGCACCCCGTAAGCGCTCGATAAATATTATTCATACTGATGCGACTCCCCCTAGACCGCAGGTTTGGTGGGGGCGGGGATCGGCCTTCCCCGCTCCGCTGTACCCTCCTCCCCCGAGCGCTTAGCACAGTGCTCCGCACCGACTAAGTGCTCGACTGCCATCCGTAAGGACGCGACTCCCCGTCTACCCCGCTCTGCTGTACTGTCCTCTCCCGAACGCTTAGTACAGTGCTCTGCGCCTAGTACAGTGCTCTGCACCCAATAAGCGCTCAATAAATACTATCCGTATTAATGCGCCTCCCCCCTAGACCGTAACATCGTCGGGGGCGGGGCACGTGTCTAACCCATTCTGCTCGTCTTGTCCTCTCCCGGGTGCTCAGTACGGTGCTCCGCACCCGGTAAGCGCTCGATAGATAGTATCTGTAGGAACGTGACTCCCCCGTCTAGACCGGCGGCTCGTCGGGGGCAGGGCACGTGTCTTCCCCACTCTGCTTGTAGTGTCCTCTCCCCAGCGCCTAGCACAGTGCTCTGCACCCAATAAGCGCTCGATAAGTATTTATAAGCGCTCACTAAATACTATTTGTACAAATGTGACTCGCCGTCTAGACCGTAACCTTGTGGGGGGGGGGGGGGGGGCACGTGTCTTTCCCCACCCTGCCGGCCCCGTCCTCTCCCCAGCGCCTAGCACAGTGCTCCGCACCCAATAAGCGCTCTATAAATATCATTTATAAGCGCTCAATAAATACTCTTCGTACGAATGCCCGTCTAAAACGTAACCTTGGGGGGGGGGGAGGGGGTCAGGGCACGTATCTTCCCCACTCTGCTTGTAGTGTCCTCTCCCCAGCGCCTAGTACAGTGCTCTGCACCCAATAAGCGCTTGATAAATATCATTTATAAGCGCCCAATAAATACTATTCGTAGGAATGCCCGTCTAAACCGTAACCTTGTGGGGGGGGCCGGGGCACGTATCTTCCCCACTCTGCTTGTAGTGTCCTCTCCCCAGCGCCTAGTACAGTGCTCCGCACCCAATAAGCGCTCTATAAATATCATTTATAAGCGCTCAATAAATACTATTCGTACGAATGCCCGTCTAAACCGTAACCTTTGGGGGGGGGGGGGTGTCAGGGCACGTATCTTCCCCACTCTGCTTGTAGTGTCCTCTCCCCAGCGCCTAGCACAGTGCTCTGCACCGAATAAGCGCTTGATAAATATCATTTATAGGCGCCCAATAAATACTATTCGTAGGAATGCACGTCTAAACCGTAACCTTGTGGGGGGCAGGGCACGTATCTTCCCCACTCTGCTTGTAGTGTCCTCTCCCCAGCGCCTAGCACAGTGCTCTGCACCCAATAAGCGCTTGATAAGTATTTATAAGCGCTCAATAAATACTATTCGTACGAATGTGACCCGCCGTCTACACCGTAACCTTGTGGGGGGGCGGGGCACGTGTCTTCCCCACTCTGCTTGCACCGTCCTCTCCCCAGCGCCTAGCACAGTGCTCCGCACCCAATAAGCGCTCTATAAATATCATTTATAAGCGCTCAATAAATACTATTCGTACGAATGCCCGTCTAAAACGTAACCTTGGGGGGGGGGAGGGGGTCAGGGCACGTATCTTCCCCACTCTGCTTGTAGTGTCCTCTCCCCAGCGCCTAGTACAGTGCTCTGCACCCAATAAGCGCTTGATAAATATCATTTATAAGCGCCCAATAAATACTATTCGTAGGAATGCCCGTCTAAACCGTAACCTTGTGGGGGGGGCCGGGGCACGTATCTTCCCCACTCTGCTTGTAGTGTCCTCTCCCCAGCGCCTAGTACAGTGCTCTGCACCCAATAAGCGCTCTATAAAAATCATTTATAAGCGCTCAATAAATACTATTCGTACGAATGCCCGTCTAAACCGTAACCTTGGAGGGGTGTGTGTGTGTGTTAGGGCACGTATCTTCCCCACTCTGCTTGTAGTGTCCTCTCCCCAGCGCCTAGCACAGTGCTTCACTTCTCTGTGCCTCACTTATCTCATCTGTAAAATGGGGATGAAGACTGTGAGCCCCACGGGAGACGATCAGATCACCTAGCATTCATGCAATAGTATTTACTGAGCGCTTACTATGTGCAGAGCACTGTACTAAGCGCTTGGAATGAACAAGTCGGCAATCCTCCTCCCTCCCCCCCCCCCCACGGGGCGGCCCGAAGTGGCGCATGCGCAGTGGCCGCGGGGTGGCGGATGGCGGGGGGGAGGGGGGCTGAGGAGGCCGATGGACGCGCCTCGTTACCTCGGTGTTCCTCCAGACGCCTCCCTTGATCATAATCCGCGGCATTTTGACGGCGGGGAAGACGGGGCGGTGAAGAAGAAGAAGAAGAAAAAGACGAGGAGGAGGAGGCGGCGGTCTCTTCCTCCGCCCCGGGAGCCTCGCTCTCACCCCGCGCAGGCGCAGTCCCCCCTCGCCTCGCCCCGCGCAGGCGCAGTCCCCCCCGCCGCCACCACCGAGTCGCGCGGAGCGGAGAGAGAGTCGGCGGCGCGCCACGGCGCCCCCTGGCCGTCGGAGGAGCGCGGTACAACCCCATGCAGTCATCATAAAGCGGGGCATTTCATTCATTCATTCGGTCGTATTTCATTCATTCATTCAATAGTATTTATTCATTCAAAAGTATTTATTCGTTCAATAGCATTTAGTCATTCAATTGTATTCATTCCTTCAGTAGTATTCATTCCTTCAATAGTATTTATTCATTCCTTCAGTAGTATTTATTGAGCGCTTACTACGTGCAGAGCACCGGACTAAGTGCTTGGAATGGACAATCCGGCGGGCTCACAGTCTAACCGGGAGAGGCAGACAGACAAAAACAATAGTAATAATAGTATCTGTTACTGATAATCGTTTTTATTAATAATAATGAGGATTGATGGTATTTGTTAATAATAATGTTGGTATTTGTTAAGCGCTTACTATGTGCAGAGCACCGTTCTAAGCGCTGGGGGAGATACAGGGTCATCGGGTTGTCCCGTGTGAGACTCACAGTTAATCCCCATTTTACAGATGAGGTCACCGAGCCACAGAGAAGTGAAATGACTTGCCCAAGGACACACAGCAGACACCTGGCAGAGCCGGGATTAGAACCCGAGACCTCTGACTCCCGAGCCGGGGCTCTTTCCACTGAGCCAAGCCGCTTCTCTAAACAACATTATTAACAATAGTAATAATAGTATCTGTTACTGATAATCGCTTTTATTAATAATAATGAGGATGATGGTATTTGTTAATAATAATAATGATGGTATTTGTTAAGCGCTTACTATGTGCAGAGCACTGTTCTAAGCGCTGGGGGAGATACAGGGTCATCAGGTTGATCCTCGTGAGGCTCACAGTCTTCATCCCCATTTTAGAGATTCATTCAGTCATTCAATAGTATTTATTGAGCACTTACTATGTGCAGAACACTGTTCTAAGCGCTTGGAATGTACAAATCGGCAACAGACAGAGACAGTCCCTGCCCATTGACGGGCTTACAGTTTAATCGGAGGAGACGGACAGACAGAGACAATAGCCGTAAATAGAATCAAGGGGATGGACATCTCCTTAACAAACTAAATAAGGTCAGACATTAAACCCCAACTAATACATACTGTGGAAATGTTTTAATACAGTGAAGATGGGAATTTAACAACCTGCTAGTTTACCCACTGGGTAAAACCTGCTTTTCCCTCGCCTATGTCGAAACTACCAATCTCAAGAGGCGACAGGTGTCCCCTCATCCTGGTTTTGGGGGATTTGGTGCCCAAGTCCACGTTTGCCTTGTTTATATTTTTATGATTTTAAAGACTTCCATCATTTCCCCTATCAGTTTGCATCTTTACAGACTGAAGAGTCCCTACCTCTACCTCCTCGTAATGGTTTCCCCACTTCCCTGACCATCTTCAGTCCGCCACGTCCCCTCAGGATCCTCGAATATCCGATGGTCGATCAATCCGTCAGTGGTGTGGCTGCAGGGCACCGTACTGTGCTAAGCGCTTGGGAAAGCACAGCGTAAGCGCACAGTTCCCGTCCACAAGGGGCTTACAGCCTACGGATGAGAACAGAGATGATAAAATAAGCCTGGGGGAGAGAGGCGACAATTCATCCGACAGCTTTGCGGTTGCGGAAATTCAGTTCTTCCCCTTCATTCATTCAATCGTATTTATTGAGCGCTTACTATGTGCAGAGCACTGGACTAAGCGCTTGGAATGGACAAATCGGCAACAGATACAGTCCCTGCCCAATGACGGGTTTACGGTCTAATCGGGGGAGACGGACAGACAAAAACAATAGTAATAATAGTATCTGTTAATGGTAATCGCTTTTATTAATAATAATGGGGATGATGGTATCGGTTGATAACGTTGGTATTTGTTAAGCGCTTACTATGTGCAGAGCACTGTTCTAAGCGCTTGGAATGTACAAATGGGCAACAGATAGAGACGGTCCCTGCCCATCGACGGGCTTACGGTCTCATCGGGGGAGGCGGACGGACAAAAACGATAGCAATAAATAGAATCAAGGGGATGGACATCTCATTAACAAAATAAATAGGGTCCCTTGGTATCTAGGAGCATGAGGATGCTCTTTTCTCTTCTTCCCTTTGCCTTTCTCTCAAATTCTCCCTATTCCAGGCAATAATTCATTCGATAGTATTTATTGAGCGCTCACTATGTGCGGAGCACTGTACTAAGCGCTTGGAATGGACAAATCGGCAACAGATAGAGACGGTCCCTGCCCACTGACGGGCGCACAGGCTAACCGGGGGATCTGGACAATCGCTTCCCTGGAACGGTGCCTGCAGAGCAATTTCCTCACAGCGCTTCACAAGGGGTTGCCTGCCGGGTGAGCCTGGGCAAGTCACTTCATAATAATAATAAGGTTGGTATTTGTTAAGCGCTTACTACGTGCAGAGCACTGTTCTAAGCGCTGGGGTAGATAGAGGATAATCAGGTTGTCCCACGTGAGGCTCACAGTCCTCCCCATTTTCCAGATGAGGGAACTGAGGCCCCCGAGAAGTGAAGTGACTTGCCCACAGTCACACAGCTGACAAGTGGCAGAGCGGGGATTCGAACCCACTACCTCCGACTCCCAAGCCCGGGCCCTTTCCACTGAGCCACGCTGCTTAACCTCTCTTGGCCTCAGTTTCCTCATGTTGAAAGGGGATAAGATTCTTGCCCTCCCTCCCTCTGAGATTCAGAGTCTGGTCTGAGTATCTTACCTTGATCTATCCCATGCTTTGACACACAATAAGCTCTTAAAAATTAATATTGTAGCTATTTTTATTATTATTATTACGCCTCTTCTATGGGGCCTCTGCAGCTTCTCCACAACTTTTTAAGTGTTGACCAAGATCTGACAAACTAAATGAGGGTTTGATCAAGGCCGAGTACAGAAACAGCATTTCTTCCAAGGAGCTCAGTTCACCGAATAAATACGTAAAGATGAATCGTGCAGGTCAATTAGCTTTCCTTTTGCACAGAATGGAAATACTATCCTTACGCACGTAAAGGAGACGACCAAAACATCAGAATGATTTTTGAAATGATTTTTATTTTTCTGAAATTTTGGGAACACTCTTGCCTAGACAGTTTGACTCCGATCCAAGCGATACTTTTTTTTTTTTTTTTTTTAATCTTTCAAGTGCCATTTTATGGATGTGCGTGTACGAGGACAAATCACTCACAGATAAGGTGTTCGCACCGACCAACTTTCTCTGAAAGCACCCGTCACGTTATTTGCGGCTAGATTTCGGAGGATACTGCGACTAGAGCTCGCTGGACAAACCGGAGGAATAGGATGGAAAGGGGATGTTACATAGCTTGCTGCTTCTTTTCCAAGCATTTCTCAATATCTTCGAGAACCTCAACGGCAGCTTTTGGGATCCGAGTCCCAGGACCAAACACGTTGGAAACACCGGCCTCGAACAGGAATTCGTAGTCCTGTTCGGAAAGAAAACGAAATGCTTTCGAAAATGCGTCGTGGTTTTACCGTCACGGACGGAACATTTGAAGGTATCATCCTGAACCGAAAAAAGGCAACAGTTAGCTTGGGGAATAAAATAAAATCAAGTTGAATGGGAAATGACAGTCACACCCTCCCCAGATACGTAGGCAAACCTATATGGAGAAGCAGTGAGGTCTAGTGGAAAGAGAATGGGCCCGGGAGTCGGAGGACCTGGGTTTTTAATCCCTGCTCCGCCACATATTCATTCATTGATTCATTCAGTAGTATTTATCGAGCGCTTACTATGTGCAGAGCGCTGTACTAAGCGCTTGGAATGGACAAATGGGTAACAGATAGAGACGGTCCCTGCCCTTTGACGGGCTTACGGTGTAATCGGGGGAGACGGACAGACGAGAACAATGGCAGTAAACATAGTAGGCGCTTAACAAATACCAACATTATTATTCTCTGTGCCTCAGTTCCCTCATCTGTAAAATAGGGATGAAGACTGTGAGCCTCCCGTGGGACAACCCGATGACCCTGTATCTACCCCAGCGCTTAGAACAGTGCTCTGCTCATAGTAAGCGTTGAACAAATACCAACATTATTATTATTATTAGCAGGGGGCGAAGGGGGGCCGACCGACCCTACCTGAGGAGGGATGACGCCCCCACACATGACCAGGATGTCCGGCCGGCCCAGGGCGCCCAGCTCCTTGATGAGTTCGGGGACGAGGGTCTTGTGACCGGCGGCTAGCGTGCTCACCCCGACGGCGTGGACGTCCGCATCCACGGCCTGTTGGGCCACTTCCCGGGGAGTCTGAGGAGACGGGGGGAGAGATGGTGACCGGGCCGGGTTACTGTTCAGTCGGTCAGTCACTCGGTCGTATTTATCCAACGCTTAGTGTGTGCGGAGCGCTTGGGAGAGTACAGCAGAACGACAGATTCTGTAGGATGGGGATTAAGACCGTGGAACGTGGACCGTGTTCAATCGGATTAGTTTCTATGTACTCCGGCGATCAGTACGGTGCCTGGCACAGAGTAGGCGCTCGACAAATCCCACCATTAGTATTAATCATTAAGTGCGGTGGGCTAGAGACAGCTATTACTACATTCTTTGTTTCCTTTTAAAGTGATGTTGAACTTAAAACAGCCCTCACTCCCTGCTTCCTAATCAACTGATGGGTATTTATGGAGAACCTACTATACGCTAGGTGCTGTGCTAAATGATTAGGAGAGTTCACAGTAGCAACCCTCAAGGAGCTTACAATTTAATGGGGAGCCATAAAGCTCCTACCATTCCTGTCCCAACTCCTTGACTGAGTGGTTTATTCCCACTGTCTCTTCTTCTTCTCCACCAGTGTTGTCCTCGACCCCCTGCAATCTCGCTTCCGCCGCCTCCGCTCCATTGAAACTGCTCTCTCCAGAATCAAGAACCTTCTCTCTCCCTCTTCACGTTCAAAAATCGCAACTCCTCCAGGAAGCCTTCCCTGGTGAATCTCTCATCTCCCCTCCCTCCGCGTTTCAGTCCATAACCCCTAAGCGTTTAGGTACTCACCTCTCTCGATCCCCTACGGCACTTCTGCACGTAGCCTTAGAATCGGCTGCCTCCCCTACCTTTAATTTATTTTAATATCTGTTCTCCCAACAAGCTCCCTATGAAGTAGGAATGGTGCTTAATAACTCCAAGTGTTTCATAAAGTGCACTGCATTTTTGCTGGAGGGAAAAAACGGGTAAAGCAGGAAGCTGTACAAAAACATCAGGATGAAAGCCGTGAACAAATAATTGAATGGAAGCCTATGTAAATACAATAAATACGTACACATATGTACAATTGTGCTGAGGCTAGGAATAAAGTACTCGTGTAAGGGGTGGGGGATCCTCCTCTTTATACCATTTTCGGTTTGTTTAGTTTTCTTATTTCCTCTTCACGGGGAAGGTCTTCGGTCCTTACTTGTGAAAGGGAAGTTTCATCTAAACGGGTGATAATGGTCAATAAGGATTCTGTACTAAGCGCTTGGGGGAATACAACAGAATTAGCAGACGCTTCCCTGCCCATAATCGCTTCCAAATTGCGCTCACACAATTTTGCACGGTGAAGGCCTTCCACTCTGTTCCCTTTGTATTTATTGAGCGCTTACTGTGTGCAAAGCGCTGTACTAAGGGCTTGGGAGAGTACAATATAACAGTACTCAGACACATTCCCTGCCCACAACGGATTCCATGTTGTCTGGTGGACTTTTTCGGTTCTTCTGAATCGTGGAACGACCAAAGCCTCTCTACAATTTTTGCACTCTGATGGAATCTTTCCTATATAGTTTTTTTTTTCTTTAATACCTGGAAAAGAGGGCCTATATCCACATCAAAGCCAAGATCCGCGAATCCTGTGGCGATAACCTTTGCTCCTCGGTCATGCCCGTCTTGTCCCATTTTGGCTACAAGAAGACGAGGTCTACGCCCTTCCCGTTCCATGAACTTTTGAACCCTGAAGAACATTTAAAAAATAAGTAATTAGGTGACCGAATTGTAAGTGACCTAAAGGTCATTAGGGAGCCCGATTCTCCTAATTCTCCCTGCAGTAATAATATTGATAATAATAATAATGTTGGTATTTGTTAAGTGCTTACTATGTGCCAAGCGCTTTTCTAAGCGCTGGGGTAGACACCAGGTAAGCAGGTTGTCCCACGTGGGGCTCACATACCTTGGGGACTTTGGGCAGATGATTAGCGCTTAGCATGGGGGGTCTCTGACTATTGTATAGAGAAAAGCCCGTCTGCCACTGAGGGGCTTATATTTACAAATATAAAAAAAGGCATAAATAAGCAAAATTACAGCTACTGAATGTTTAGGAAAAAAACTCACGTTTTACCTATTGATAGCACACGAAATCTCCTCACTTTCTCCAAATTCCTGACGATAAGCTCCACTCACCATCCGATCACTAGCTTTGTGTTCGCCAAACACCTTTTTCATCGCATCTGTTATTTCTCCAACGGTGCATCTGAAATGTACCCAGAATGAAGCTTTCGTCTCAGGAGACAGAACCGCTTACCTTATTGTTCAATGAAATGGAAGGTAATTGTGAATTTTTTGTTGCTTTAGTCACTGAAAATTGTTACTTCCTTTGAATTTGGACTTAAAAAAAGTAAAACCCCCCTTTATTTCTCATTTAGTCATCTTTCTCCAGGACATGTGCTGCAAATGAAATCCCTGATTATCATTCATGCATTCAATAGTATTTATTGAGGGCTTACTATGTGCAGAGCACTGTACTAAGCGCTTGGAATGGACAAATCGGCCATAGATAGAGACAGTCCCTGCCCACTGACGGGCTTACAGTCTAATCGGGGGAGACAGACAAAAACACTAGCAATAAATAGAATCAAGGGGATGCACATCTCATTAAAACAATAGCAGTAAATAGAATCAAGGGGATGTAAATCTCATTAACAAAATAAATAGGGTCAGACATTAAACCCCAACTAATACATACTGTGGAAATGTTTTAATGCAGTGAAGACGGGAATTTAACAACCTGCTAGTTTACAAGGATAAATAGAGATTAATTCACTTCAGCAAAAGCGTCACTCTTTAATACAGTAATAAGTGTACCAAAATACATACTTTTACTTCAGTTTTATTCTCAGTGGAAAAAGTCAAAATTTCATTTATGCAAGTCACTAGCCACTTCCTATAAAACAACATAGGCTCTGCGACTTAAGGCTAACAAAAACATTCCATTAACAAAAGAAATCACACCCTGAAAGACTTACTATCAATCAGCTGTATTTACTGAGTGCTTACTGTGTGCACAGCACTGTACAAAACGCCCCCAGAAAGAGCTTACAGTCTAGGGAGAATAGGAATTCTTCTTGAAGTAGTGAATGATTTGAAAACCAACTCTAATTATTCTTTATCGAGGACGAGAAGAGATAGAGAAGCAACTTTAATAGAAAAAAATGTGACACAGAAAATGCTTTTTAAAGGGGATTTGGAAATTACAATTTATTCTCCAGTGCACATTTATTCAGCTTGACATCCTATGTTATTTTGTTCCTTTTGAGAGTTCTGCTCTTGGGCGTGATAGTGCCAAAATAAAAAGCAGATTATAGATTCTAACAACGAAACAAGCTTCTTGTCAAGCTACACTTCACTAACTTCACCTTTCTTCCTCCACAAACTTGGAGAAACTTAAATCGGAATAGCACCGCTTTAACCCACAGTTACGTGCATTTTCTTTTGCTTACAAAGTGTTACGGCTAGGCATAAGACTTTCTAAGCAAAAGAAAATACAAATAGCCTAGACTAGTGGAAAAAGCACAGGCCTGGGAGTCAGAGGCCCTGGGTTCTAATCCTGACTCTGCCACACGTCTGCTGGGTGACCCTGAGCAAAGAGCTTAACTTTGCTGTGCCTCAGTTACCCCTTCCGTAAAAAGGGGATTAAATCTTATTCCCTCCTACTTGGACTGTGAATCCCATCTGGGATAGGGACTGTGTCCAACCTGATTAACTTGTATCTACCCCAGCACTTAGAACAGTACTTGGTATATAGTAAGTGCTGAACTAGTATTACTGATATTAATAATT
Organism: Ornithorhynchus anatinus; assembly: GCF_004115215.2. Lineage (NCBI taxonomy): Eukaryota > Metazoa > Chordata > Mammalia > Monotremata > Ornithorhynchidae > Ornithorhynchus > Ornithorhynchus anatinus. The sequence continues at coordinate 37,664,945 of NC_041736.1, forward strand.
ATGATTACTAGTATAAAAATACAAGATTTTGCAGATGATTCCATCCAAAAAAGTCAAACACCACACAACTAAAACTGGGTATTCGGACTCAAATATTGCTGCCTTCAAAGAAAATGGTACAAAATGTCTTTCTACTAGCTGTTACCCTCATTGTCATGCAAGGAAGATCGAGATGGCAGTGGGGTGTTTTCTCTACACTTTTCAGACTCCTTCATACAGATGAGGTAGCAGGAGATCCCAAATCCTTATCACCCCCTTCCCCATCATAGGACCACATTCTGGTAGAGCACTAAAGTTCAGATAATACAGCTTACGTTCAGCCGCAACAAACTCTCTTGTTACCTCCCTTGTCAAATCTTGGTAAAACCATAAAAACGGTGGACCATCTGTAGATATGAACTTGAAAAAGTCTTTTCTCTTTGATAATCTTTACCACAATTAATCGGTCGGCGACTTGAATAAAACAGGAAACTGACTTTTGGTATCAGGTCATCTCCAAGCTGTCATCCAAAGATGTTCAGTACAGTGCCTGGTACATAGTAAGGACTTAAATACCATTTAAAAACAAAAGAATCAAACCTGGCGCGGGCAGCATCTACCGCAAGGGCCAGGATATTTCCTTCCCCAGTGGAAGCGCATTGTGTGAGCGCGTCAAGACATCGTTTGGCTGCTGCTTGATCCCGACTGGCTTTGACCTTAGAGGACGAAAAGGGAAAATTCACAAACGGAGCAGTTGTGAATGAGGCAGAGGCCTTGCAGAAACCTTGCAGAAAGTTGTTTTTTTAAACTCTTGGTGAACCACAATTTAATTAATGTGGCGCCGAAGGCATGTACTATGAATGTGGTTCCAATACCAAGTCAGAATCAATCATTCAATTGTATTTATCGAGCGCTTACTACGTGAAGAGCAGTACACTAAGCGCACAGGAGAGTACGATACAACAATCTTTAAGAAAAACAAAACAAAAAAGAAGAGAAACAGTGTGGCCTAACAGAAAGAGCCCGGGCCTGGGAATCAGAAGGACCTGGATTCTAATCCCGGTTTGCCACTTATCTGTTGTGTGAACTTGGGCAAGTCACTTCAATTCTCTGTGCCTCCTTTACCTCATTTGTAAAATGGGAATTAAGACTGTGAGCCTCACGGGGGTCATGGATTGCGTCCAAACTGATTCGCTTGTCTCTACCCCAGTACTTAGTTCAGTGCCTGGCATATAATAAGCGCTTAACGAACGCCATAAAAAAAAAAGAGAGATTTGTTCAGCTGCTTGGCGGAGCTGCAGCCAATAATCTGGACAAGGAGAGAGAAGGAAACGGGGTTTTCGGTGGTGTCGCGGGAGCGTAGCCTTAAACCTTGCAAGTCTGTGGCCATATTCACTCAACAGTATTCATTCAATAGTATTTATTGAACGCTTACTATATTAAGTACTATTGTACTTACTGTACCAATCGGTAAGATAGAGACAGTCCCTGCCCTTTGACGGGCGCACGGTCTAATCGGGGGAGCTGGACAGACGAGAACAACGGCAATAAACAGAATCAAGGGGATGAACATCTCATTAAAACAATAGCAGATAAATGGAATCGAGGCGATGTACATTTCATTAACAAAATAAAATACTGTGGTGAGAGAGAAAGTCACCGGGCCCGAGCTCCAACTAAATGGAGAAAGTCGCCTCTTGTGATGGGAAAACTGCTGCCTGGGCTGGACTCGGACTGTAAGCTTGTTGTGGGCAGGGAATGTATCTGTTTATTGTTGTATTTTGCTCTCCCAAGCGCTCAGTACAACGCTCGGCACACAGCACGCGCTCAATAAATACGACTGAATGAATGAGGGCTCAAGGTTTACAGATCGGCCCGCAGAGTGGCGAAGATATCGATGGTATTTACTGAGCGCTTCCTCCATGCAGAGCATACATAATGCACAGCTGTGTATGAGCTGGGTTTCTGAAGGTCGCAGTGTGGCCTAATGTACAGAGCCGGGGTCTGGGAGTCAGAAGGACCCAGGTTCTAATCCTGGCTCTGCCACTTGCCTGAGGTGTGAACACGGGCAAGTCGCTTCACTTCCCTGTGCCTCAGTTACCTCATCTGTAAAATGGGGTTTAAGACTACGAGCCTCACGTGGGACAGGGACTGTGTCCGACCTGATCGACCCCACCGCTTAGTACGGTGCCTGGCGCATAGTAAGCCCTTAAAAAATTATATATACTTTTTTTTTTTAAAAAAAAAAAAAACAGTCCTGAAGCTTTCAGCCGGGTTCTAATAACTTGGCAGGAAAAACATGTTTTCCAATCCTATGTTTCTTGTGATTACACTATCCCTCATTCGATTCAATCATATTTACTGAACGCTTACGGTGTGCAGAGCACTGTACTAAGTGCTTGGGAGAGAACAATATAACAATAAACAGACACATTCCCTGACCACGGTGAGTTCACGGCTTGGCAGGAGAGAATGGGGCAATCAGCACACAGGATGACATCAGTGTTCTCCTATACCAGCCACGGCATTGGAATGAAAAAGAATTTCCTCCAAGAACCGTTTCTCGCTACTAATGTCTCCCGGCTCTCCATAAAATCCAAATAAGAAGCAGAACTAGCTCCTTGGAGTAGATCCTCTCTTGCATCAATTTGCTTCTATTCCCCGTGAAGTTCCGAACGTTTATTGACTCATTCATTCGTATTTATTAAATGACTGGTGGTATTTGTTAAGCACTTACTATGTGCGAGGCACTGTTCTAAGCGCTGGGGGATTCAAGGTGATCAGGTTGTCCCACGTGGGCTCACAGTTTTAATCCCCATTTTACAGATGAGGGAGCTGAGGCACCGAAAAGTGAAGTGACTTGCCCACAGTCTCACAGCTGACAAGTGGCAGAGCTGGGGTTCGAACCCATGACCTCTGACTCCCAAGCCCGTGGTGTGCAAAGGACTGTACTAAGCGTTTTATGTAAACACGACAGCCTGGCTGATCGATGTCTGATGATAGCATATTGTTTCAGCTGGAATTTTCCAAAAAAGGGTCACTTACCTTTTTAAGTTTCTCAACTTGCTTGTTCCGTACTGAAGAGTTATCGATCGCAAGAACGTCGACAGATTCTTCTTTTTCCAGCTGGTATCTGTTAACTCCAACAATTACTTCGGAGCCTATTCAGTTTCCCAGCGAAAAGACCATTTAGAAGATTTTCAAAAACAACACAATATCCAATGTGGTTAAATATACATTTCAGGTCTTGGAAACAGCTGATTTTACCTTTTTGAGGAATTTAATTATTTTAAAATTACCGATAAACAACAGCTCTGGTTTGTCTGGCACTTTTCTCTAGAACACGTATCTCAACGCTTAAAATGCTTAAAATCATAAGGATCTCGCCTGCCAAAAAGAAATCCTCACTATCAAAATTATTAAAAATTAAAAAAGATCTTATCCCATGATCAGCAACCACCCCCTCCAGAAGACTTTTCTCAGTTAATTTTTCTTTTCCCTAGGGCATATCTTCCCAACTACTACTTGAAGTATTTAGGTTCCAATAGCTAATATTTACGTAAACAGTTTACGAGACGCAGAATTGCCTAGTGGATAGAGAACGGGCCTGGGAGTGAGAAGGAACTGGATTTGAATCCTGGCTCCGCCGCTTGTCTGCTGTGTGACCTTGGACAAGTCACCTCGCTTCTTTGTGTCTCAGTTTCCTCATCTGTAAAATGGGGATTGAGACCGTGAGCCCCATGTGGGATGGGGACCGCGTCCAACCCGATTACCTTGTATCTACCTCAGCGCTTAGAACAGTGCCTGGCACAGAGTAATCACTTAACAGATACCACAGTTAATATTATCAGTACTTACCCACATATCCACCTTCACATCTTTTTCTTCCCCTAGTCTAGAATTTAAATTGTGTTTGTCTTTCCTGTAAGACTGCAGAATTTTTGTCAGCAGGAATTGTGTGTTGTAGCTAGCGAGTGCTTGGTAGTTCTCTAAGGAGATAAGTAAATAGCCAGCCCTTCTCTCCCTCCACCTGAAATTTTTTCTTTGCATGAACTTCAATCATAGTAGAACCATCATGTCACCTTTCCCTTCCCCAGTTTAAGGTGCCACCTGTAAAATATATAATAATGTTGGTATTTGTTAAGCGCTTACTATGTGCCAAGCACTGTTCTAAGCGCTGGGGTAGGTACAGGGTCATCAGGTGGTCCCATGTGAGGCTCACAGTCTTCACCCCCATTTTACAGATGAGGGAACTGAGGCACAGAGAAGTGAAGTGACTTGCCCAAAGTCACACAGCTGACAAGTGGCCGAGCCGGGATTCGAACCCAGGACCTCTGACTCCAAAGCCCGTGCTCTTTCCACTGAGCCACGCTGCTTCTCTTATATACATATATACGTATGTGTGTGTGTGTATAAGAGAAGATATATATATAAATATCTCCACCCCATGTATGTAGAGGATTAAATATTTTATTTCTCCCCCATCTGTAAGTTTTAAGTGTCCATCTCACCAGGAAGATCGTAAAGTGCTTTTCGATCAAGCTGCGTGACTTAGTGGAAAGAGCACGGTCTTGGGAGTCAGAGGATGTGGGTTCTAATCCCAGCTCCGCCTCTTGTCTGCCGTGTGACCTCGGGCAAGCCACTTAACGTCTCTGTGCCTCAGTTACCTCATCTGTAAAACGGGGATTAAGACTGTGAGCCTTATGCGGGGGGACCTGATTACTTCGTATCTACCCCCAGCGCTTAGAACAGTACTTGGCAAATAGTAAGCGCTTACCAAACACCATCATTATTATCATTATTATTATTATCGTGACTCCTCTTTTGTATTTTCCCAAGCACTCAGGACAGTGGCCCGCACTCGGTAGAGATGCAATCAATTCTTCTGACTGACAGTATTACTAAAATTACAATTATATTATGGCAAGGGGTGTTTGGTTTATAAGAAAGTAAAGCTGGGATGCTAGAGGGTACATTCCCAATTATAACGGTGATTGAACACTTTTCTGCCAAGACTCCACTCACTGGTTCGCCTGATGGAGCCGGAAATCTTGGCTGGATGGTCCACTAATCTGATCCAGTAACGTGCGTGTGATTTTTTGGTTTGTTTGTTTTTTTTAGCATTTCTGGGAGGGAGAAAGGGAGAGGTTTTAAGAGGGAGTCTGTGAAAGAAAAGTTTTAGCGGAGGGATTGTCAGTTCTTTAGAGTGCATATGACCGTGATCTGCATTGTAAAATTACATTTCTAGTCTGTTAGTGAAGGGAAATATATGGTAATTGATCTAACCTCATCTGTAGTTAGACCTGGTTTACTCTGTCGAACAATTCTCAAGTGTTTTGCTCATTCTAAATGCCCAAATAATGGATTTGTACCAGTCTACTGAGGGAATATCAATTCATTCAATGAAAAAATAAATCTTAGCCTTAATTTTTTTTTTTTTTAAGTTCCATTCACTCTCTCCCCAACTCTGAAAAAAACTAGCATTTTAGGAAAAATAGGCCTGGGAACAACAAACTCTTCTATTTCATCTTACCAGAATCTATCCTGGCTTGCCTCCGGGCAGCGCACTCTTCAATTCGAAGTTTAGGGATTCCTTCTGCTACAGCTTTGGCCATTCCTCCCATTTCTTCAATTTCATTAATGAGCTACACGACCGGTAACAGATTCAACAGAAAGGGCAGAGAGACGGAGAGACTGGAATTATTTCTGCAGTAACTTGATGTGCGGTCCCACCCCTTTAGACTGTGAGCTTGTTGTGAGAAGGGATTGTCTCTATTACTGTAGGGTACTTTCCCAAGCGCTTAGTACAGTGCTCTGCACAGAGTAAGCGATCAATAAACATGACTGAATGAAGGAATGAAACATAAGATGGTCAGGTAAGCTGCAACAGGTGAATCAGTCGTGCTTTCTCACCTCCCATTTGCTTCTCCTTTTACCCTCCCACTTCTTTTTTTCTCCCCTCCTCTCCCCCCACTTCCCTTCTCCTTTTCCTCTTTTCCCCCTTTCCTCTCCCCCACATCCTCTTTACCTTTCTCTCTTACACTCCTCCTCCTCTTCCCCTTTCTACATTTTTCCAGTTTCCTCTACGTCTCCCTTGCCACTTTCTAGTTCAGCCCCCCCCAGGAGACCCCCCCCCCCCATCCCCGTCTCATCTAACATGACTAGATTCAATGTATCGTTATATTGTCCTCTCGCAAGCGCTTAATACAGCGCTCTGCACACAGTAGGCGCTCAATGAAAACGTTTGACTACTAGAGCAGAAATGCATCAAGTGGTTCTTTAACGACTTGGAAGAGTTAACTCAGGCTCTCAATCTATCCTCAATCCAGGGATCAGTTTGTTCTCTGGAATCTGGCTCACTGTTATCTTATTTTAAGCGAAGGAGATGGTGTTTTCTCCGTCTCTTTTGCTGTACTTGAAATACTCTCGTATTTCTCTGCCTTAAGCTGTCTGGCAGCAATTTTTTTTTTTTAATAAGGTGACAAAGGTAACTGATAAAAGAAACCGACCTTTAGGGCAGCATCGTATACGTCATTCGTGAGAGATTCCATCATATAGGAACCTCCCCACGGATCAGCCACTTTGGGGATCCCCGACTCTTCTTGAATGATGATCTGAGTGTTTCTGGCAATGCGGGCACTTTTCACTGTAGGCAAACCCAAGGCTTCATCAAACGAATTGGTGTGCAAGGACTGGGTCCCTCCAAATACCGCTGCCATTGCTTCTATGGCAGTACGAATAATATTATTGTAAGGATCCTAAAGGGGAAAAAAAAACAAAAACCACAAACACACACACACACACACACCTCTCTATAAGAAGGAATAAGACTCCATTCCTTGTGTAGTGCTATTTTCATTCTTTTTTTTCAAGCTGGACAGGATGCTTGAAGGCGTAAAAATCATAATAATGGTTCTGTAAAGCACTTACTCTGTGCCGGGCACCGTACTAACTGCTGGGGTGGAGAGAAATTGGGTTGAACACAGTCCCTGTCCCCATGGGGCTCACAGTCTCAATCCCCATTGTGCAGATAAGGTAGCAGAGAAGTGGCAGAGTTGGGATCAGAACCCACGATGACGACGATGATGGTATTTATTAAGCGCTTTCTATGTGCTTAAGCACTGTTTTAAGCACTGGGGTAGATACAAGGTAATCAGGTTGTCCCACGTGGGGCTCCCGGTCTTCATCCCCATTTTACAGATGAGGTCACCGAGGCGCAGAGAAGTGACTTGTCCAAAGTCACACAGCCGACGAGCGGCGGAGCCGGGATGAGAACCCACGACCTCTGACTCCCAAGCCCGGGCCCTTATCCACCGAGCCACGCCGCTTCTCCGACCCTCTGACTCCCAGGTCTGTGCTCTATCCCGGGGAACTCTAGCCACTTTCCTGGATTCCTTCTAGGGTATCTCGTTTGAAGCTAATTCGGTTGTATTACACTCTCCCAACACTCAGTACAGCATCTGCACAGAGTACGTGCTCAATAAATACCATCGACTGATTCATTGGTAATAAGCACTCAATAAATACCGCTGACCGATTGGCCGGTTGGGGTTCCGAGTGAAGTAAACTGACCGAAGGGTAAAGAAAAATCAATGGAAGAGCCATGATTAGAATTCAGTCCCGATTTCCAACCTGTTGCTTAGTTCCTAAGCCACTCTGACTTCTCCCATACTGTCTCCGTAGAGTAAATGTCTGCACCTAACCATTATCTCACCATCCTTCTCTGCCAGAGAGAAGTTCGATGACAAGGTGCTCGACTGCAACTTGTCATCGAACTTCTCTCTGGCAGAGAAAGGATGGTGAGGTAAGAATGTTGGTATTTGTTAGGCGCTTACTATGTGCCGAGCGCTGTTCTAAGCGCTGGGGTAGATCCAGGGTAATCAGGTTGTCCCACGTGAGGCTCACAGTTAATCCCCATTGGACGGATGAGGGAACTGAGGCCCAGAGAAGTGTAGCGACTCGCCCACACGGTCACACAGCTGACAAGCGGCAGAGCCGGGAGTCGAACCCACGACCTCTGACTCCGGAGCCCGGGCTCTTTCCCGCTGAGCCACGCCGAGATGATGATGTAGAGGCAGAGACTGAAAAAGAGAGGTATCTAGGCAGTCGAGAGAGAAAACGTTAGGGAGGTCTGCCAAGTTCATAATTAAGTCTGATACTAAAAAAGTTAAAATTCTAAAACGTTGTGGCCTACGGGTGGCTAAAAGAAAATTTGATTTATAGCGCTGTCCCTAGTCTCGAGAACATACGCCTGGTACGTTCAGCGTCCTAAGCACATCGATAGTGTTTTATGAGCCTGACTTCCCAACCCGCAGATATTCGCCCCGATCGGATCTTGGGTTTTCTAATATCCCGGGCCTGCCAAAGTCAGGATCTCCCTCTGTTCGAGGAGGAGGGAATGGGGACAGTTGGGGAAAGAATGTCACAGTGCCACAAATCTCTGTTCGGACAAGTGGCGGGCACTGTGTTCGGGGCACAGCTGGAGGCCGCAGGCCAGCGACAACTCTGCAAAGCCCTCGGATGTGAGGAGAAGCTGTTTCCCTCCGGATACCAGCGAAGGGATTTTCCCCTTAAGAATAAGCCTGCTCCAAGGGGCAAGAAATCAACGTGTGGGATTTATTGAGCGCTTGGAGACTGCAGAGCACTGCACCAGGCGCTTCGAACTGAGGGAACTGGAAATGCGAACTGAAATTCCAGGAAGGGGGGATTCGAAATGACTTGCACAGAACTGATTCTCCCTCTTAGAGAAATTTTACATACCGTCGAGCCACCGTATTTACCGAGCGCTTACAGTGTGCAGAACACTGCACTGAGCACTTGGTATTTATCGGAGAGAAGGCAGGGCAAGGGTCCGATGACCTCGATCAAACCGATCAGACGACTTTTCAGGACGCGAGGCGGCTGGGGAGGGCAATGAAGAGCGAGGTTTTGGGGACAGACGATCCACTAAGGACGGGGAGAGGGGCAGGCCACAAGTGCCGTTCCTCTTCCTCTGCCTTTCCCTTGAGGACAGGGCGAAGATGCGCTGCGGCTTAGTGGACAGACCACTAGCCCGGGAGTCAGAAGGACCTGGGTTCTAATCCAGGCTCCGCCGCACGTCGGCCGTGTGACCTTGGGCGAGTCGCTTCATTTCTCCGGGCCCGTCACATCATCCGTAAAACGGGGATTAAGAGTGTGAGCAGCCTGCGGGGCGGGGACTGTGAGAACCTGATTACGTTGTGTCTATCCCGGTGCTTAGAACAGTGTTCGGCACATAGTAAGTGCTTAACCAGTATCGTGATTATTATTAGAGAAGCAGCGCGGCTCAGTGGAAAGAGCACGGGCCTGGGAGTCAGAGGTCATGAGTTCGAATCCCGGCTCTGCCACTTGTCAGCTGGGTGACTGCGGGCGAGTCACTTAACCTCTCTGTGCCTCAGTTACCTGTCAAATGGGGACTAACTGTGAGCCTCACGTGGGACGATCTGATTACCCTGGATCTACCCCAGCGCTTACAACAGTGCTCTGCACATAGTAAGCGCTTAACAAACACCAACATTATTATTATTATTATTATTATCAGATGCATCTTATCGTACAGGCCCTTCCAGGAGAGTTCAATCCGACCGACGGCCTTCAATCTCAAGCTTCTGGCATCCACCGCTTATTCCGAAACCCTTGTTCTGGCAATCTGGGTGTACGGGTGCAAAAAATGTGTCATTCTGAAAGCCGTTTACGATTCAAGATCCAACCTGTTCAGTAAGGGACCATCCAGAGGTCTGACAATGGGCTCGGAGTAGAAGAGATTTGGAGTTCTTGGGCTGAAACATCTTTTCTATTAAGTGAGCCCAGAGGCGTCTCCCTGCTCTCATTTTCGCTATTTCCATGTAGAAGTTCATTCCAATGCCCCAGAAGAAAGATAACCTGCATCACAAGTACAGACGCCGGAGATTAACGACACAGAAAAACAAAACAAGACGTGAGACTCGGTCAATCAGTCGGTAATGATACTTACTGACTGCTTACGGGGTGCGGAGCACTGTACTGAGCCCTAGGGAGAGTATGCTACGACAGTGAGTGGGCAGACACTTTTCCTGTCCACCAGTCTAGAGGGAGAAGCAGATACTAAATTATGGTTTTGTACATGTTGTGGGGGTGAGTGAGGGTGAACATCAAGGACCGACAGGGTACAGATGCAGACGCCTAAGTGATGCAGAAGGGAGAGGGGAAATGACGGCTTAGTCTGGGAAGGCTTCTTGGAGGAGACGGCTTTTAAGGCTTTGAAGCCGGGGAGGGTGGCGGTCCGGCGGATACGAAGGGGGAAGGAGTTCCAGGCCAGAGGAAGGGTGTGGGCAAGGGGCTGGCGACGAGATGGGCGGGATCGAAATACAGTGAGTAGGTTGGCGTGGGAGGAGCGGAGCGTGGGAGCCGGGCGTTAGTGGGAAATCAGTGAGGTGAAATAGGAGGGGGCGAGCCGGTTGAGCGCCCCGCAGCCGACGGCGAGGAGTTTCTGATCGACGTGGAGGTGGAGGGGCAATTATCAGAGGTTTTTGAGGAGTGGGGAGGCAAGAACTGAGTGCGTTTTGGGTTTTTTTTTAGAAAAATGATCTGGGCGGCACAGACGAGTACGGACTGGAGTGGGAAGAGACAGGAGGCAGGGAGGTCGGCGAGGAAGCTGAAGCAGTAATCAAAGCGGCATGCGATCGGTGCTTGGATCAGCGCAGTAGCAGTCTGGGGAGAGGGAAAGGCAGATTTTAGTGAGGCGCCGAAGGCAGAACCGACGGGATTCGGTGACGGCCTGGATACGTGGGTCGCGTGAGAAGCAGCGAGGCCTAGCGGAGAGGGCACGGGTCTGGGAATCGGAAGAACCTGCCTTCTAAGTGCCGCCACCAGTCCGTCGGGTGACCTCGGGCTCCGTCCAACCCGAGTCATCCGTATCTACCCCAGAGCTTAGTACAGTGCTTGGCATAGAGTAAGTGCCTAACCCATACCACTGGAACAGAATAAAAGGGGATCCAGAGATCCTGACTGCCCAGAAAGAGAACCTGGTCATCTGGTCAGTGTGAGCGAAAGGGAGAGACGACAAAGAACTCACATATGAGGTCATGTTTTACTCCTGTAGGTAGGCATACGGAGAAGAGTTGTGCTAGGAAGCTGTGTGTAAAACCGTTGGTCAAAGACTGTTTCAAGATTCACTGCACCTGAGGTATTTACTTAGTTGTCATTTTATCATTTATTCATTCATTCGATCGTAGTTATTGAGCGCTTACTATACTGAGTGCTTGGGAGAGTACAGTATGACAGCGGACACATTCCTGCCCGCAGTGAGCTCACGGTCTAGAGGGGGAGATGAATGTTATAAATTATAAATTACAGAGCTATACATATGTGCTGCGGGGACGGGAGGATGAATGAAGGAGCGAGAGCGGCGCAGAAGGGAGGGGGACGAGAGGAGGGCTCAGTCAGGGAAGGCTTCTTGGAGGAGATGTGCCTTCCAGTAAGGCCTTGAAGTGGGGGACAGCAATTATCCGATATGCGGAAGGAGGGCGTTCCAGGCCAGAGGTAAGATGGGGCGAGAGGTCGGCGGCGACTGCCAGGCAGAGCCGAGTGTTTACGACGGCGTGACCTCCTAAGCGCTCAATAAATACGACCGAATGAATGCACTTCTTCTGAACTCACCTCGGTGCAAATTCGTCGATGGTTAGGCCAGCCCGGAGTCCAGTTCTGCAGTACTCTAAGCCATCGGCTAGAGTGTAGGCTAACTCCAAAACGGCATCGGCTCCTGCCTCCTGCATATGGTATCCACTAATTGAAATGGAATTAAATCTGGGCATATGCTACATAGAGAAATGAGACAAAAAAAACCCACAATAAAACAAAATAAAGCCATTTCTTTCCTCTCCATCCAAACTGTTTATCTAAAACCAATTGTTTTGGGCAAACTTGGATGCCCCAGGAATAGAAGGGGGTGTTTACACAGTACACATCGGGGACATCAAGCTCGATGTAGGACACACTTTGGGAGATGGGAACCCCTCCCCCACTGGATCTATGCAGGCACCGAGGAGAAAATTACACAGTGCGGAGAAATGCAATTCATAAAATTGCAAAACATAAAATCGAGGTCACAACAAAACTTTCCTCCTATTACCCAAACTCCTCATTTAACAGACGGCCCCATCGTAGTCTCAGTAATTGGGATAGGAGAAGTGAATTCATCCACGAATTTTCAAAGGATCATGGCAGAATTTGAAATACGTCCTCTAACCAGTCAGGATCCTGGGATGTGACTCTGGGTAGGTCGCTTCATTTCTCTGTGCCTCAGTTCCCTCATCTGTAAAATGGGGATGAAGACTGCGAGCCCCACGTGGGACGACCTGATTCCCCCGTGTCTACCCTAGCTAGCGCTTAGAACAGTGCCCCGCGCACAGTAAGCGCTTAACAAATACCAACATTACGTTCCCTTTTTTCCCCATCCGGACCCCAAAATGGGACGCTTTGCCATATTCAGATTTTCAAGGCCCGGGCTGAAGAGCCGCAATGCAGGGCTGGAAATCTACAATTTGAGGGAGTCTGGATATCTGAAAATTAGGCAGCAGACGCCGCAGATCCCTTCTACACGGCAACAGTGATCTGGGACCGTTTCTGCTGATCCCGGCTACTGTGAAAATTCAAAATGCCGTACGAAGAGGGTAACGTTAATCACGTTGGTATCCGTTAAGCGCTTACTATGGGCAGAGCTCTGTTCTGAGCGCTGGGGTAGACACGGGGGAATCAGGTTGTCCCACGTGGGGCTCACGGTCTTAGTCCCCATTTTCCAGATGAGGGAACCGAGGCCCAGAGAAGTGACTCGCCCACAGTCACACGGTTGACGGGTGGCCGAGCTGGGATTCGAACCCATGACCTCCGACTCCAAAGCCCGTGCTCCTTCCGCGGAGCCAGGCTGCTTCTCGATATTAATATTAGCCTCTCGGTGAAAGCGAGTAAGGTGCTACCTTTGCAGTGTACTGGAAGATGTCAGCGATAATCCTCATGGACGGCTCGGGAGGGAAAATGTAAGTATTCCTGACCATGAATTCCTTCAGGATGTCATTCTGGATGGTCCCGGTGAGCTTCTCTTGAGATACTCCCTGCTCTTCCCCGGTTACGATAAACGTTGCCAGGATAGGGATCACGGCCCCATTCATGGTCATGGAGACGGACATTTTTTCCAAAGGAATCCCATCGAAAAGAATCTTGGTATCCTCGACCGTGTCGATGGCAACTCCCGCCATTCCCACGTCACCCCGGACCCTAGGGTTGTCCGAATCGTATCCCCGGTGGGTTGCCAGATCGAAAGCAACCGACAATCCTTGTTGGCCGGCTTAATGGAGAGAGAAAACAAAGTGGACGATTTTTACAGGACGCGTCATTTAGGTAGGATCGTATTTAGACCGACGGTACCGACTAGGTCGCTCTGGAAAACATCTCACTCGGCTACGGACGGAAACGATTCGAAGTCATCAATAAAGACGAGAAGCGGCGGCGCGGCTCAGTGGAAAGAGCACGGGCTTTGGAGTCGGGGCCCGTGAGTTCGAATCCCAGCTCCGCCCCTTGTCGGCTGCGTGACCGTGGGCGAGTCGCTTCACTTCTCTGCGCCTCAAGTTCCCTCATCTGTCAAATGGGGATTAAGACCGTGAGCCCCCCCGTGGGCCAGCCCGATTCCCCTGTCCCCACCCCAGCGCTCAGAACGGTGCTCGGCACACGGTAAGCGCTTAACAGATACCAACACTGTTAATCCCCATTTTCCAGATGAGGGAACTGAGGCACAGAGAGCTGAAGTGACTCGCCCAAAGTCACACAGCCGACGAGCGGGCAGAGCCGGGATCGGAACTCACGACCTCAGACGCCCAAGCCCGGGCTCCTTCTACCGAGCCACGCTGCCTCTCTGACCTCTCCCCGCTCACACGGCAACCGGGCGGCAGGATCAGAACCCGGGTCCTCCCGAAACAACCCCCCCCCGCCAGACCGCTATCCCGCTAGCGGATGACGTGACTCCTCTATTCAGAAACTGAGCGGCGCCCCCGCTCCTTCACCTTTAATATTGTCCCTGTAGAACCTGTTGCTCTCTTCCACGGTGCTGAAGCCGGCGTACTGGCGGATGGTCCACGGTCTGAAGGTGTACATGGTGGGATACGGTCCTCTGGTGAAAGGTTTCACACCCGGCAGCTCTTCCGGGAGGCTCTGGGTATCTCGGGGGGAATAGAGCGGCTTGACGGGGATCCCTTCGGGCGTGTGCCACATCAGTTCCTCCGGGTTCTTTCCTTTCAGCTGCTCCTTCGCCAAGGCGGCCCACTCGGGGTGCAGCGGGACCCGCCCGTGCAGGGAGCGCCGCCCGTTGGGCCCGGGGGTCGGGAACCATTTCAGGGCCTTCAGGCGACCAGGGGACAGCGACGGGAGCCCGGACTTCGCCCTCAGCATGGCCGCGGGAGCCGCTCGCCACCAGCGGGAAACGATCTGAAGAACAACGACGACGACGTCGGGATCCGTTAAGCGCTCGCTACGGGCCGAGCACCGTTCCGAGCGCGGGGGCGGACGCGGGGGAGTCGGGACGTCCCACGTGGGGCTCACAGTCTCAATCCCCATTTTAGAGGGGAGGGAACTGAGGCACGGAGAAGTGACCCGCCCACAGTCACCCAGCTGACAGGCGGCAGGGCGGGGATTCGAACCCGTGACCTCCGACTCCAAAGCCCGCGCTCTTTCCACTGAGCCACGCCGCTTCCCTGAAAGGGAGAGACGTGCGGAGATTAAATATATAACTTGGCCCGGGGGGCGGGGGGCGGGAGGTCGGACGAGCGAGGACGAGGAGTAACTCCAAGCCCTGTGACGCGTCGCTTCCGTCCGTTCTAGTCTGTCGACTCTTCTCCACTTCGGAGTCGGAATCCCACTTCCTTCTCTCGAAAACTGGCTGAGAAGAAACCAGTCTCCCTTTGGGGAAATGCAGAGAGCGACCTGTATATCCGTCGGTCATCTCAACGCATTTCATAATGACGTCGGTATTTGTTAAGCGCCTACTGCGTGCAGGGCACCGGTCTGAGCGCTGGGGGAGAGATCCGGGGCGATCGGGTCGTCCCACGCGAGGCTCACGGTTCATCCCCGTTTTACGGATGAGGGAACTGAGGCCCGGAGAAGTGAAGCGACTGGCCCACAGTCACCCGGCTGACAGCGTGGCTCAGCGGCTTGGGGGTCGGAGGTCACGGGTTCGACTCCCGGCTCTGCCACTTGTCAGCTGGGCGACCTGGGGCAGGTCACGTTAATAATGATGATGATGATGTTGGTGTCTGTTAAGCGCTTCCTATGTGCCGAGCACCGTTCTAAGCGCTGGGGTAGGTACAGGGTCATCGGGTGGTCCCACGTGAGGCTCACAGTCTTCACCCCCATTTTACAGATGAGGGAACTGAGGCACGGAGAAGTTAATAACGATAATAACGTTGGTATCTGTTAAGCGCTTACTATGGGCCGAGCACCGTTCTAAGCGCTGGGGTAGGTACAGGGGAATCAGGTGGTCCCACGTGGGGCTCACGGTCTTAATCCCCATTTTACAGATGAGGGAACTGAGGCACGGAGAAGTTAATAATAATAATAACGTTGGTATCTGTTAAGCGTTTCCTATGGGCCGAGCACTGTTCTAAGCGCTGCGGTAGGTACAGGGTCATCGGGTGGTCCCACGTGAGGCTCACAGTTTTCACCCCCATTTTCCAGATGAGGGAACGGAGGCCCAGAGAAGTGAAGTGACTTGCCCACAGTCACAGCAGACAAGTGGCAGAGCCGGGATTCGAACCCATGACCTCTGCCTCCCAAGCCCGGGCTCCTTCCACTGAGCCAGGCTGTTTAACTTCTCTGGGCCTCCGTGACCTCATCTGGAAAATGGGGATGAAGACTGTGGAGCCCCACGTGGGGCAACCCGACTACCTGGCACCTCCCCCAGCGCTTAGAACAGTGCGTGGCACATAGGAAGCGCTGAACAAATACCAGCATTATTATTAGGAGCAGCAATAAGGGCTTAAATAATAATAATAATGGATTAATAATAATAATTGATTAATAATAATAGATTAACCGTAATAATAGTAATAATAATAATGATCCCCCATCCCCGCAGCAGTACCTGCCCCCCAGGCCCGGGGGGAGGCGTCGTCCACACTCCACCCTTCTTCGCCTCCCGGAGGTCAACAAGTAGCCGGGGCGCTTCTGCGCATGCGCACCTGGGGAGGCGGTGGCGGACGGGGGGCGGGGCCCCGGTTCGTCCAATAGGCGCCGAGGGGGCGTGGCCTCCCCTTTAGCCACGCCTCCCCCCCGAGCGGTCTCCTTGACGACACGGGCGGCGCATGCGCGCCTAAGAGAGGGCAGGAGGGCGGGGCCTCTAGACATCCAATAGGCCTTGAGCGGGGCGGGGCTTCTCTCGTAGCCCCGCTTCCTCCTCGAGCGTTCTCCCTGACGACAGGGGCGGCGCATGCGCACCGAGGAGAGCGGATGGGGGGCGGGGCCTCGAGACACCCAATAGGCGTCGAGGGAGGCGTGGCTTCTCCCTTAGCCCCGCCTCCCCCAGCGTTCTCCCCGACGACAGGGGCGGCGCATGCGCATCGAGGAGAGGGCCTGGGGGGCGGGGCCTCGGGACACCCAATAGGCGTCGAGGGAGGCGTGGCTTCTCCCTTAGCCCCGCCTCCTCCGCGAGCGCGCTCCCTGACGTCACGGAAGGGCGCATGCGCACGGGCGGGCGGGATTCCCCGAAGGCCCTATAGGCGCGTGGGGGGGGGGTTGGTTTCCCGCGTGGCCCCGCCCCTTCTGACGTCACCCCCTTAATTTCCCCCCCCCCCACTTCCGGCGGCGCTGTCCCGATTATCGCGACTATGGGGAGCGGCGGAGGCGCGCGCGCGCGTCCCGAAAAGGTGACGGGAGCGAGCCGGGCTCCGGGGGGCCGCGGGGGAGGGGCGGGGGGGGAAGAGCTACAATTCCCAGCATGCAGCGGGGCGGCCCCTTCAAGGGGGTCCAATAAGTAACACCCCCGGGGGGGGGGGGGAAGGGGCAGGCAAACCGGGCACAGCCTGGGGCACAGACGCCCCTCCTTCGTCATCCCGTCCGATTTACTGAGCGCTTACGACGTGCAGGGCACTGTGCTGAGCGTTTGGACTTTGAGGGGGTCCAATAAATAGCACCCGGGGGGGGGGAAGCAAACCGTGCAAAGGCCAAAACACCTTGACAGAGACGCCCCTCCCCCTCCTTAGTCATTCAGTCGGATTTACTGAGCGTTTACTATGTGCAGAGCACTGTCCTGGGCGTTTGGAATTTCAGGGGTCCAATAAATAGCACCTGGGGGGGGGGAGGCAAACCGCTCAAAGGCCAAGAAACTCGGACGGAGACGCCCCTCCTTAGTCATTCAGTCGTATTTACTGAGCGCTTACTATGTGCAGAGCACTGTACTGAACGTTTGGAATTTGAGGGGTCCAATAAATACCACGGGGGGGTGGGCAAACCCGCGCAAAGGCCAAAAAACCTTGGACAGAGACGCCCCTCCCTCTCCTTAGTCATTCAGTCCTATTTACTGAGCGCTTACTATGCGCAGAGCACTGTCCTGAGCGTTTGGAATTTCAGGGGTCCAATAAGTAGCACCTGGGGGGGGGGGGAGGCAAACCGCACAACGGCCAAAATATTCGGATAGAGACGCCTCTCCCCTCCTGAGTTATTCAGTCGTATTTGCTGAGCGCTTACTATGCGCAGAGCACTGTCCTGAGCATTTGGACTTTAAGGTGTCCAATAAATAGCACCTGGGGGGGAGGCAAACCGCGTAAAGGCCAAAAAACCCGGAAAGAGACGCCCCTCCCCCTCCTTAGTCATTCAGTCCTATTTACTGAGCGCTTACTATGTGCAGGGCACTGTACCGAGCGTTTGGACTTTAAGGGGTCCAATAAGTAGCACCTGGGAGGGAAGCAAACCACTCAAAGGCCAAAAAACCTGGACAGAGTCGCCCCTCCCCCTCCTTATTCATTCCGTCGTATTTATTGAGCCCTTACTATGTGCAGAGCGCTGTACTAAGCGCTTGGACTTTAAGGGGTCCAACAGATACCACCTGGCGGGGGAGGGAACCGGCACGACGGCCAAAAAACCCGGACAGAGGCGCCCCTCTCTTCTTCATTTAGTCGTATTTACTGAGCGCTTACTATGTGCAGAGCGCTGTGCTGAGTGCTTGGAATTTAAGGGGTCCAATAAATACCACCGGGGGCGGGGGGGAGGGGAGGCAGACCTCACAACGGCCTAAAAACCCGGACAGAGACGCCCCTCCCCTCCTTAGTCATTCAGTGGTGTTTACTGAGCACTTACTACGTGCAGAGCGCCGTATTGAGCGTTGGGAATTTAAGGGGGTCCAATAAATAGCACCGGGGGGGGAGACAAACCGCACCCAGGCCAAAAGACTGGGACGGAGACGCCCCTCCCCCTCCTTATTCGGTGGGATTTACTGAGCGCTTACCATGTGCAGGGCACTGTACCGAGCGCGTGGAGACGGAGAGTCCGCTGTTGAGGGGCTTGTCTCGATCTGCTGCCGATTCATCTATTCCGAACGCTCAGTCCAGTGCTCTGCACGTAGTAAGAGCGCTCGGTACGTTCTGTTGAACGGATGAAAGCGCAGTTCGGCACTAGCCGGAGACCATCCCCGCTCGACCACTCTTTCCCTTACCTCGACTCCTGTTAGATCCCCCGCCCGGTCTCAGTCGCTAGTATTTATTATTTTGGTCGATATTAAGCGCTTCCTATCCGACGACGATATCTGTGAAGCGCTCACCGTGTGCCGGGCACCGTACCGAGCGCTTGGAACGGGCGATTCGCCGACGGCTGGTCGCCGATCCGAACCCACGGCGCCGTACGACTCCCGCCGCCAACGCCGCCGACGATCGCGGTGCCCGTTGGCGCGTACGCCGCGCCGGGCGCCGGGCTCGTTACGGGTTACGGGTCCGAGGCCACGAGTCCGAATCCCGGCCCCGCCGCGCGTCGGCTGGGTGACGGCGGGGGAGTCGCCGCGCGGCTCCGGGCCTCGGTTCCCTCGGCCGGGAGGTGGGGGTGGAGCCCGGGAGCCTCGCGTGGGACGGCCCCGACGACCCCGGGTCTCCCCCGGCGCGCGGACCGGCGCCGCGCGCCTGGTGGGCGCTTAACGGATAGCCGCGCGGCCGTCCTGAACGTCGGGGACCAACGCGCCCTCTCGCACGGATCGGAGACGGCCGGCCGAGCAGGCGCGTCGCGGGACGCGCCTCGGCGGCCCCGAGATCCTCAAAGAGAAGGGGGGGGTCGGCGATGGCGGCCAGCGGTCGGGCCAAGAGGTGATGAAGATGGCGGGACGGGCCATCCGGAAAGAAATCCGATTCTGAAAATGACCCGTCCGGCCCGGCACTTTTACACGCCGGACGGAGGGGAAGGGTTTTCCGGAAGCAGAGGGTACCGTCTCGTCGGAACGTCAGAGGCGGCGCGGCTCGGGGGACGGAGGTCGCGGGTCCGGATGCCGGCGCCGCCGCTCGGCAGCTGCGTGACCGTGGGCGGGTCACTTGGCTTCCCCGGGCCTCGGCGACCTCGCCCGTAAGATGGGGACGGAGACCGGGAGCCTCACGTGGGACGGCCTGATGACCCACGGCCGGAGGTTCCGTGCGGAAGCCTCGGTTTCCTCATCTGTCGAACGGGGATTAAATACCCGTCGTCCCACCCGCCTACCGTGAATCCCGGGTGAAATGGGGACTGGGTCCGCTCTGACCCTTCGGGATCACGGCGCGGTCCCGGGCGCGCGGGAAGGGCTTAACGGACGCCACGGCGCCGCAGAAGTTGCCACTGTTATCCGTGTACTTCTTCCCCGGTGCCCCGTACGCCGCTTCGCTTATCGTGAGCGCTTAGCGAATACCACCGTCACCGCTACGGCGGGTCGCCGTCAGTTTTTATCGCCGTGGTGGTCGAAAGAACCCCATCTGTAAAATGGGGGTTAAGACCGTGAGCCTCGCGTGGGACAAGCCCCCGACCCCGTACCTACCCCGGCGCTTCGAGCGGCGCTCAGCGCGTAGTAAGCGCTCAACAGATACCAGCGTTATTACCGTGGTTTTCTCATTTTACAGCGGGAGTTCAGCTCTCATTAAGAACCGACCGTGGAGCGGTCGGTCATCACTCTCCCCTCTGCTGAGGAGATCATCCGGCTGCCGCGTGCTTGGGAAAGCTGTGGTTAATCCCTGTTGCGATTTGAAGGTTTTTGGTTTTTTTTTTAACCACACGCTCCTTTTATTTCCCAGATCGGTCAACCAGCCCCCGAAGCCAAGAGGCGACCAAGGGGTCGGTCTCCCGAAGGTAATAAGTTCTTCATTTCCTCGCTCCCTCCGATCTTTTCCCGCCACTGTCGATTCCCGAAATCCAGCGGGGCGCCGCGGGGTCGGCAACCGATTGCTCGTCGCCAGTGAATCCGTGCCTGTTTCCGATGCGATGATGATAACGTCGGTATCTGTTAAGCGCTTACTGTGTGCAGGGCGCCGGGGTAGATCCGGGGGAAATCGGGTCGTCCCGCGCGAGGTCTTCATCCCCATTTTCCGGAGGAGGGAACCGAGGCACCGAGAAGTGAAGTGACTCGCCCGCGGTCACACGGCTGCCAGGTGGCGGAGCGGGGATTCGAACCCATGACCTCCGACTCCCAAGCCCGGGCTCTTCCCACTGAGCCGCGCTGCCCCCCCCCCCCCGAGTAAGATGTTCTATAGAAGCGATAGGAATTTTAGTCCTTCTCTTAAAACGTCGTTTCTTAAAAACAAAAAAAAAAACAAAAAGGCACGCTAGGAAGAATTTGTAAAGCTCCTCTTTTCCTGGAATAGGTTTGCCCGAATATCAGTTTCCGCTTTTGTCAGATGGAAAGGAAGCGTTGGAAATGTAGGGAGACATCGGAAGGCCGTCCCTTCTCCCGGTTCCCATTCTGAAATTAGGGTTCCCGTCGTCGAGTCTCATTGCCGGGGTTCGGGGGAGAGAAATCCTTGACTGCCGCAAGACTCGGCTTATAATAAGATAAAGACCTTGGCCTCCTGCGTGATGATAATGTTGATATTCGTTAAGCGCTTACTATGTGCCGAGCACCGCTCTACCCGCTGGGGTAGACGCAGCGGAATCAGGTTGTCCCCCGTGGGGCTCCCAGTCTTCATCCCCATTTTCCAGAGGAGGGAACCGAGGCCCAGAGAAGTGAAGTGACTCGCCCGCGGTCACACGGCTGCCAGGTGGCCGAGCCGGGATTCGAACCCATGACCTCTGGACTCCCCAGCCCGGGCTCTCTCCGCCGCGCCGCTTCCCTGATAGTGCAGCAGGCTCATAAGAGACGGTGTCTAATCGATCGATCAGTCATATTTATTGAAGACTCGCCTGGAAGGGTGCCCTAAAGCAGAGTTAGCAGACGTGTTCCCCGCCCACCGGGACCTAACGATCTACGCAGTCCATCTTGTTATAAAAACGTGTAAGGAAATAAAGCGCCCCAAAATCCGTAATAAAAATCGACGGGGGTGCCGCCATCTTCCCTCCTTTGGTCAGGAAGAGCTTTTTCTCATCGCTGAGTCTGGTGGCATCCGCCTCTAACAGACCCGGGATCGACAGTTTTCATTCCGTTAGGCGGGAGGAGCCCCGGCCGGGGAGTCGGGGATCGTGGGTTCAGATCCCGGCTCTGCCGCTCGTCCGGGATGAAGACTGCGCGCCCCACGGGGGGGACCACCCGATCACCTTGGATCTCCCCCCGGCGCTTAGAACGGTGCCCTGCACCTAGTAAGCGCTTAGCAAATGCCAACGTTATCGTTATCGTTGTGGCGGAGTCTCGCTGCGGCCGAGAATTCCCCTCCCTCCGGGTCCTGGCAAGGGGAACGGGCGGCGGGACCCCACCCGCGGGGGAACCGAGAGAAGATCGCCGGGGCCGTCTCTGCCTGTTGCCGACTTGTTCATTCCAAGCGCTCAGTACGGTGCTCTGCACATAGTAAGCGCTCAGTAGATACTACCGAACGAAGAGATCACCAGCTTTAGGAGGGGCTCCCCTGTGGGGGATCCCTGGGAGAGGAGGAGCCTTTATCGAACGCCTCTCGGGAGCAACGCGCCGCGCTCATCGGTCAGTCGGCGGCGTTGGTCGAGCGCCTGCCGCGTGCGGAGCGCTGTACGTTCATTCGGTGGTGTTTATGGAGCGCTCACCGTGTGCAGAGCACTGTACTGAGCGCTTGAAACGTACGGACCGGTAACGGATAGAGACGGCCCCTGCCCTTTGACGGGCGCACGGTCTCATCGGGGGAGACGGACGAGAACAGCGGCGGTAAGTAGAACGGAGGGGACGAACGTCTCCTTAAAGCGGTAGCAAATAGGTAGAATCAAGGTGATGTGCGGCTCATTAACAGAATAAATAGGGTAAGCTCACCTCCTCCGAGAGGCCTTCCCAGACTGAGCTCCCCGCTTTTTTCCCTCTGCTCCCTCTCCCCTCCCCCTTTCACCTCTCCGCAGCCAAACCCTCTTCTCCCCCCCCCCCCTCCGCTCCTCCCCCCCCTCCCGTCCCCTCCCCTCGGCACCGTGCTCGTCCGCTCGACCGTGTCCGTCTTCGTCACCCTGTTTGTTTTGCTTAATGGGATGTACATCACCCCGATTCTGGTCAGTCGCCGTTGTTTTTACGAGACGCCCTTCCCCTCGACTCTGTTTATCGCCGTCGTTCTCGTCCGTCCGTCTCCCCCGATCGGACCGTGAGCCCGTCAGAGGGCGGGGACCGGCTCTGTGGCCGACTCGTCCGTTCCAGGCGCTTAGTCCAGTGCTCTGCACGTAGTAAGCGCTCGATGAATACTGTCGAATGAGTGAATGAACGTGGGAGAGTACAGCGCTGCAGGGTCGGTAGGCCCGTTCCCTGCCTTCAAGAAGCTCGCCGTCTAGAAGGGGAGGCGGACATTAGTATAAATAGTAATAATGATGATTCCGGTATTTAAGAGCTTACTGTATGCCAGGCACTGTATTAAGTTCTGGAGTAGATACGAGGTAATTGGGTTGAGTACAGTCCCTCTCACGGGGCTTGCGGTCTTAATCCCCATTAAAGGTGAGGAAACCGAGGCACAGAGACGTGCGGTGAGCGGCAGAGGGGCCCAGCGTAAAGAGCACGGGCCTCGAAGTCAGAGGATGTGGGTTCTGATCCCGGCTCCTCCGCGTGTTTGCCGTCTGGCCTCGGGCAAGTCACTTCGCTTCCCTGTGCCTCGGTCACCTCATCTGTAAAATGGGGATCGAGACCGTGAGCCCCGTGTGGGACGGGGCCCGTGTCTGCTCTGATTACCTTATATCTACCCCTGTGCTTGGCGCGTAATAAGCCCTTGCCAGACACCACGATTTTCATTAGTTTTATAGTTGAGATGACTTGCCCAAGGTCACGCAGCGGGGAAGAGGTAGAGCTGTTAGGTTTTTTTTGTTTCTGTTATTTTTAACAAACACAGAAAGCTAAGTGACTTTTGTTCAAGGTCAGAGCAGGCAAGTGGAAAGCTGGGGCTTCTGTCTCCGGCTCTTTCCACTAGACCATCCTGCCCTTGTACGGTCTCCCTGAAATACTGTGATATAATGCGTTTCCACGGGCCTAAGAGAGTGAATGAATAGGAGGAGGAGTCTGGGTTTTGTGAGATCAATCCCTTTAGCTCACTGGCTTCCGTGAATTCTTCGTGTCAGTCTTTCATGCAAGAAGTCGTAAGCGTGGATTACATTAAATATCTCTCTTCCCCTCCAACAGGGAAAATGCACCCAAACTCTAAAAAGGTCAAATTAGTCACCAAGGGAAGAGTAAAATGGAAGCCTCTTACGGACGAGAGTAAGGAGCATTTGCAAGCCGTGATGGATTCTGTAATTCTGTGAGTACGCAGGCTTTCCGTTCTGCTCCTCGGGGCAGCGTCTCCCGCTTTTCTGCAGAGATGCCTATTTCATAAATCCCCATTCCCTCCGCTTCGCTGTCGGAGGCCGTGTGTGCCGGCGTCGTTAGCCAGACCTCACCGGCTGCCTGCGTGAGTAGTACGGCATCTTTCTACAATGCCTTCTGCCGGCGGCCTTGGAACGGGACTGACCCAGTTGGAGGCCAGAGCAGAGCGAGGACAGGACGGAGGGATCTCCAAGGGACCCGCAGTCCACTGAAGGGGTGTTTAGGGGTCGAGATGAGAGAGAGGAGGCAGTTAGAGATTACCGAATTGGTACGAGAGAGACCAAAGAGGGGCTAAACAAGTGATGAAGACAACCCTAGAATAAAAGATAAATGGTGGCGTTCGTTAGGCACCGTTCTAAGCGCTGGGGGGATACGCGGTGATCGGGTGGTGCCACGTGGGGCTCACGGTTTTAATCCCCATTTTACGGACGAGGGGACCGAGGCGCCGAGAAGTTAAGTGACTCGCCCACCGCCGCACAGCCGACGAGCGGCAGAGCCGGGATGGTTTTAGCGGGCCGTTCTCCAAGAAATCGCTGTGCCTTTAAATGAGTAAAATGGAAAGCCCCTGTGATGACAGCATAATTTAATGACCGTGAGCTCTTCCTTGGGAGATCCAGTGGATTCTGATAAGGACGATAATTCTGGGGTTTAAGCGCTTACTGTATTCCAGGCGCTCCACCAAGGACCGGAGTGGATCTGAACGAATCAGGTTGGACACGGCCCCTGTCCCTCGTGGGGCTCCCAGTCTCGATCCCCATTTCACAGATGAGGGAACTGAGGCCCAGAGAGGTGAAGTGACTCGCCCAAGGTCACCCGGCAGATAAGTGGCAGAGCGGGGATCAGAACCCACCACCTTCCTCTGACGCCCCCTAAGCGCCACCGAGTTTTAGTTCCGCCCGTAAAGTTTCCCCGAGATCCATTAGTTCTGCGGGGCGGATAGCTCCGGCCCGGTCGGCCTCTGTAGGACGACGACAGGTCAGTCTGACCGACTGTAAGAAGCGGTGGTATTTACTGAGCGCCCTCTGGGCCCAGTAAGCGCTCGAGAGAGGGATGGTGACTGTGATGGAGTCTCCTGTGAGGTGCGAGGCACAGGCCGTGGTATCGAGCCTTCGGAACCGAGAACCCGCTTGAGGGAATCGATGAGAATTTGCCGAGCGCCATCTTCGGTCTGTCGTTCCTGCCGGCCACGTTAAATGGTGGTGTTCGTTAAGCGCCCGCTATGTGCCGAGCGCTGTTCCAAGCGCTGAGGTAGATACAGGTGGTCCCCCGTGGGGCGCACAGTTTTAATCCCCATTTTCCAGATGGGGGAACGGAGGCCCAGAGAAGTGAAGTGACTCGCCCACCCGTCAGCTGGCAAGCGGCGGAGCCGGGACCCGAACCCATGACCTCCGACCCCCCCCCCAAGCCCGGGCCCTCTCCACTGTGCCGCGCTGCTTCCCATTCCCCCCGGAGCGCTGGTGGCCGGTAGCCGAATGGGGCGAGCCGCCCAATCCGCCCAGGGGTTTTTTTTTTACACGCGGGGCCCGCTTACGGCCGACGTGACCGGAGCCTGGCGCCGGTGCTCGGCCGCAGCTCCTTGACCCCCGTCAGGCGTTACGGTCCCCGTGCCCCGCGTCTTGTAACACCCTCGATAGTCTTTCGATTAGAGATCTTCCCTGCCGATGCGATACACCTGGCAGGCGGTGCCCTCCGGAGTCAGCTGCGGTATTCATTAATAATAATAATAATAATGTTGGTATCTGTTGAGCGCTTACTCTGTGCCAAGCACTGTTCTAAGCGCCGGGGTAGATACAAGGTAGCTTTCCCGTCTGCCGCGTGCCGGCCAAGACGCGGGATGATCGCATCAGAAGCTGTCGAAGAGGGGTGGCCCCCTGCCAGCAGGTGATGAGCAGAGGTCCGGATTCATTCGATAGTATCTCTTGAGCGCTCACGCTGTGCAGCGCCCCGGACTAAGCGCTTGGAATGGACAGGTCGGTGACAGATGGAGACGGTCCCTGCCCTTTGGCGGGCTGACGGTCTTTGAGGGAATGGACGGGAGGCAGAGAGGAGGGAGGGGATCTGAGCGAGAAAGTCTTGATGGTGGGTGCCGCCGAACCCCTCTTGCTGGGAATCGTTCTCCCTCTTTCATTCTAGGTCTGTCTTGAGTCGGAAAACGGAAGGAAAAGAAAACATTCAAAGTCACCTCAACGGCTTGAAGGAAAGGTATGGCCGTAGGAATGAGAGCTGTTAGGTTTTTTTTCTTTTACTAGGTCAACTTGGCTGCATTTTATATGTGTGTGTGTGTGTGTATATGATATATCATCATATATCAAAAATATGATCATATGCCATATATATCATTATATATATACACACATTATATATATATATAAATTATATATATATGCACATTATAGGTATATATATACAATACGACTATTATACTATATATAGCATGATAGTCAAATTATTTATACGACTATATATATATATAAATTGTATAATTCATATGAATAATTTGACTATCATGCTATATATATATATGTGTGTGTGTGTGTGTGTGTATAGTCGGGTTTTTTAATATATATATATATGTAGTATAATAGTTGTATTACTATTTATACGACTATATATATATAATACTGTACTATACATTATACTATATAATAGCCGTAAATATATAGTATAATAGTCATGAGATAGATAGATAGATAGATAGATAGATAGATAGATAGATAGATAGATAGATAGATAGTAATAGTTGTATTACTATTTATACGTCTATATATAATACTATACATATATGCTATTATATAATATAATAGTCATATAATAGTTATCAGCAAAGAGGAGATGCATCATTTGCTCAGCCCCAAACTGGTTCTGCCTAATTGGACTTTTACTAGTCACTCCGTAGCGCTGCGTATAGCTTTGATGAGATTGTGCCTATTCCTGTTTGATCTCGCTTGTTAAATATGAAGTCTGTTGCTCTGGTTTCTTAGGCTTGGAGTACTTTACAATTCAGTCATTTTTCTTCGGAATGTTTTAAGCGATAAAACCAGTCACACTTTCCTTTTCGTTGATTTAGACTTTTTACGTTATGCAAGACTCTGGAAATCCCTCCAAGAAAGCTGGAGAATCTGAAAAAAATGCAGAACCTGAAGGCGATGGAGGTTCAGCGACTGAAAACCAATGAAGAGAATTTGGAATTGCTGCAGGTATTGAAACTGTGGCGATGTAGTTGGGCATCATATATATCTGGCCTGCGTGGGGGGGTGGTTTTATGGTATCTGTTAAGCACTTGCTAAGAATTGTAGTAAGCACTGGGGTAGATAGAGGCTAATCAGGTCGGACACAGTCCGTGTCTCATATGGAGCTCACGGTCCTTACCTCCATTTTTAGATGAGGTAACTGAGGCACAGGGAAGTGAATTGTCTTGCCCGAGGTCACAGGGCAGACAAGTGACTTAGCCGGGATTAGAACCCAGATCCTTCTGCCTCCCAGGCCTGCGCTCCATCCCTTGGGCCACATTACTCCCTAGTTCCCTTAAGGACCCATCAGTGACTTCTGAGGAAGTTGCAGAGTCTTACCCATGTAGCATTCCTGGTTTTGTTTCTTTTGCCGAACTGCGATGGCCGCAAGGTGATCCGGCCCAGTACTGGTCCTCAATCCCAGAGTTCATTTTACCAGATCTGTTACCGGTCTGCCTGGCGCAGTGACTCTGAGGAGACAGAAGCCGTCCAGGCAGTCTCGAAGAATTGAGACCTTCAAAGAAAACCTCCTCCTTCTCTGTCACTGAGGTGAATTGCTTGAAGAACAATTTGTAGCGTTACTTTCACTTTTCTGCCCTCAGACACTGGTTCCCTTTGCACCTCCAATCGCCCGTCCACTCTGAGCATCTACTTTTGCTTAGCTCACGGAAGTTCTCAGGGCTAATCACGTGGGCCAACCTGATGACCCCGTATCTACCCCGGCGCTGAGAACAGTGCTCGGCACATAGTAAGCGCTTAACAGATGCCAACGTTATTATTAATAATCTTTCCCTTGCTTGGGTTTGGAGTCGCAGACATTTCGTTCCAACCCCATGAGGACTCGTATTCTCGTCTTCTACGTGCTCATCTTTGGAGTTAATCAGGGAGCTATTGTCCCCCGCAACTCCTCCAGTAAATCCTCTCCAGGGTTCTCAACCTTACTGCCCCGTCTCCACAAAGCTGGTTATGTAACTCAGAAAAAGGATTTAGTTTCGGGAAAAATCACCTGCCACAGCCATGCAAGCAACTCTGCCCGATGTTTTTTTGTTTTATCCCACTTTTATCTGGAACTGCCGGTTCCTCCTCCCAGTAAGAGCGTAACAAATACCATTTAGAAAGAAAGTGTTCCCTCATTCTCTTGTTGCAGTCTAACTGTAAAGCGTAGTGAAATGTTCATTCTGGTAGCAGCTGTAGATGACTTAGTGTTGCTTCACTCACCACTTTCTTTCATAAGTGGAAAATCATTTTAAAAGAGAGGCCTATGGGACCAAATTGCTCCCCGGGGGCTTTAGGCAGGATTCTTTCAGGAGGACTGAGGATAACCGAATAATGGGAAATGAATATGTTTAATTTTAGGGGAGCAGCCTACCGGGTGTAGTGGAAAAAAGTATGGGGCTGGGAAGCCAGAAACTCGGATTCTAGCTCTATCAGTGACCTGCCGTCTGTCTTTTCCTCTGAAAAAATGGAGATGATACTTGCCCTCTTTCCCCTCGACTGGGCTTGGGTCTCATCTGATTACCTTGTCACTACCCCAGTGCTCAGCGGAGTGTTAGACAGATGTAACCCCCCGATTAGACCGTAAGCCCGTCAGTGGGCAGGGACTGTCTCTATTTGTTACATTCCAAGCGCTTACTACAGTACTCTGCACATAGTAAGCGCTCAGTAAATACTATTGGATGAATAGTTTATAGTAAATTACCTAGAGATTTAAAAGAAAGGCCCCGGGCCCAGCCCCCTTCTACTACCAACAGAGCGGCAGTGATCGACCCCGTCACCCAAGCTAAAAGAGCACAGGAATTTGTGAGCAAGATTTAGAAAGGCCTCTGATAGATTATAAAGTGTTTATAATAATGTCTGTCTTCCCAGCTACACTGTAAGCTCACTGGGGGCAGGGAACACGTCTACCCACTCTTTGGTATTGGGCTCTTCTTCCAAGTGCTTAGTACGGTGCTCTGCACACAGTAAACACTCACCAAATACCATGAATTGATCGATCCTCTTGGGCTAGGCCTCTAGTCCTAAGAATACTAACTTATCCAAAAACGTACAAACAGTAAACAGAGATAGGAATCAGTGATTTTCAAACTAATTTAAATAGCAGGAAAAAGAGAGTACCCAGTCTTATCATTTGAGCCAAAAGGATTAGACCCCTAAGGGCTGATGAGGAGAATGTCGCTTCTCTGGGCCTCCATTACCTTGTCTGTAAAATGGGGACAAATAATAATGTCGTGTGAGCCCCATGGGGGACGGGCCTGTGTCCAACCCGATTAACTTGTGTGCACCCCAGCGCTTAGTACAGTGTCTGGCACATTCATTCATTCGTTGGTATTTATTGAGTTTTTCAACTCTGAGAATCTGTGACACAACACTTGTCTGAATCCTCATCCTATATTCGGTGCGTAACGTAGTGCTTGGCATAGTGCTTAATAAGTAGCAAAACCGTATTGTGTTTTTTTTTATGATACTAAGCATTTTCTTTATGCCAGGCAGTGTCCTAAGTGCTAGAGTAGATAGGAGGCCATCAAAGTCCATGTCCCACATGGGGCTCACAGCTTTAATCCCTGTTTGACAGATGAGGGAACTGAGGCACAGAGGAATTAAGTGACTTACCCGAGGTCACACAGCAGACGTGTGGCAGAGCCTCACTTAGAACCCGTGTCCTCAGACTCCCAGGCCGGTGCTCTTTCCGCAAGGCCAAGCTACTTCTCCACTGATGTGGTGGCACGTCAGCGTGTCTTGAGATCCTGAAAATTTCCGAGCTTGCACAATTTTGATGACTGGTTTTCGTCGGTAACGGTGTAGCACATCCAGCAAATCTAGTTGGGAAAGGAATTAGCTCCTGGACCGTTGAATGAGAGGTTGGCACGTTTCTTATCGTTCACCTAGAAAGAAGTAGGCAAAGTAGTCGAGGCCATACACCCAATGAATGAAGAAATCCAAAGCCTCCAGGCCAGAATTCAACTTCTCAAGGATGAGCTGGAGGAAGAGGAGGACAAGGCTGAACAGGTAACCGAAGCGGGATTCGTTATCGCTGGTCACCATCCTAGGGGCTGGGCGAAATTCATTCCAGGCACCTCAGTTCTGGTAAATCTTCTCACTGGTTCGGGGGAACATAGAGTGTAATGGGAGTGGGTAGACACGTTCCATTTGCTATATATATATATATATATATATAGTGAACAAGCACATATGTATAGTATGGTGTTCGAGTGCTTAATATGTGTCAAACACTGTTCCGAGTGCTTCTCGTTTCGTGCTTTTGTGACTCCTACCTACGTAGGTACTCGCGACCTTTCTGCACTTTTATCCCTGCCTGAAAGGTCCTGAACCTAAGCACTAACTCACCTATATATCCTCCCTTCCTGTTCTATTTATTGCTATTGTTTTTGTCCGTCCGTCTCCCCCGATGAGACCGTAAGCCCGCCAGTGGGCGGGGACCGTCTCTATCTGTTGCCGATCTGTCCCTTCCAAGCGCTTAGTCCGGTGCTCTGCACATAGTAAGCGCTCAGTAAATGCTCTTGAATGAATGCCTGTAAGCTGGTTGTAAGCCGGGAATGTGTCTGTTCATTTCGATACGGTACTCTCCCAAGTGCCTCGTACAGTTCTCCGCGCGTAGTAAGCGCTCGATACAATAGAACGGCCGAATGGCTTTCCGAACGTTTGCCAAGAGGAACAGAGAGTGAAGGGATCTGTTCGCCCTCATTTCATTGAACGCTAATTTTCTCTCTTTGCTAGATGTCTCAAACCGACCACGGCAAGATCGTCTCTCTACCCGAACTCTCTGAAAGAAGTCTTAAAGCACCTCTGCTTCAGGTAAAAAGAGCCGATCAGCACAGATTTCTCTGTCGGTGATGAAACTAGCAATAAGCCGCAGAAATTGAAATGCCTTTTGATGAACTGGAGGTCTTAGACCTTCCTTGCTTGAAACTTCCTAGACGGTTGCAATCAATCGTCGTCCTCCTACCAGTATTCCTCCAGCGAGACGGATCTTTCTAGTGCACGCAGTTCTGCTACCTCCCTACGTTCCTCCGACGGTGTTAGCCTGTCAGGGTACGGTGCGTCGCCTTGTCGGAAGAAACGGTTATGCCCGTGCCCCCGGGACCGCGTGATGTTTCCTCACCTCGGGACCGGAAGCAGCATGGCCTAGTGGATAGAGCACGGGCCTGGGCGTCAGAATCCCAGCTCTGCCGCTTGTCTGTTGTGTGATCTTGGGCAAGTCACTTTATTTCTCTGTGCCTCGGTTGCCGCATCTGTAAAATGGAGAGTAAGACCGTGAGTCCCGTGTGGGACATGAACTGTTTCCGACCTAATTACCTTGTATCTACCCCAGAGCTTAGTACGGTGCCTGGCACTGAACGTCTTATCTTCCCACTGAACTTATCTTCCCACCCAGACCCTGTCCTCCCGCTCACTTTCCCATCACTGTTGACGACCGTCATCCTTCCTGCCTCACAAGCCCATAATCTTGGCATCATCCTTGACTCCTCTATCTCGTTTCACGTATTCAGTCCTGTCGGTTCTACCTTCCCAGCATCGCCAAAATCGGCTCCTTCGTCTCTGTCCAGACTGTACCACCTTTATGCGAACACTTATCCCGGCCCGCCTTGATTATTGTATCGGCCTCCTTGCTGACCTCCCTGCCTCCTGTCTCTCCCCACTCCAGTCCACACACCATTCTGCTGCCCGCATCGTTTTTCCTTTAAAAATGTTCAGCCCACGTTTCCCCACTCTTCAAGAAACTCCAGCGGTACCTCCACGTCAAACAAAAACTCCTCACCATTGACTCCAGATCACTTAATCACCTTGCCCCCTCCTACCTCACCTTGCTACTGTCCTACTACAAGCCAGCCCTCGCACTTCATTCCTCTAATACTAACCTCCCCACTGTACCTCGATCTCCCCTGTCTTGCCGCCGACCTCTCGCCCGCATCCTGCCTCCGGCTTGCAGTGCCCTCCCCCCTCATATCCGACAGATAATTGCTCTCCTCCACTTCGAAACCTTACTGAAGGCACATCTCCTCCAAGAAGCCTTCCCTGACTAAGCCCTCCTCTCCCACTCCCTTCTGCGCCGCTCTTACTCGCCCCTTCCTTCATCCTCCCTCCCCTTCCTGCAGCACACATGTATAGATCTGTAATTTATCTATCTATTCATATTAATGTCTGTCTCCCCCTCTAGACGGTGAGTTCGTTGCGGGCAGGAACGTGTCTGGCACTCGTTATATGGCACTCTCCCAAACGCTTAGTGCAGTGCTTTGTACACAGTAAGCGCTCCGTAAAGGCGATTGAATAGATGGCACACAGAAAGCACTTAAATACCATTACTGTAGTCCTCTCCCAAGTACTCAGTACAGTGCTCAGCACACAGTAAGAACTCGCTAAATACCACCGATTGACCGGACACTGGCACGAAGACTCTGTTCGGGTTGGGCTGTTTCAGGGCAGACTGGAGATTTCCGGGTTTTATCGTAGAACCCCATGACACAGACTTGGGTGGGGCCAGAGGCGAGACGGAGCCTTCATCTGTTCACCGAAAATCGACGGCGGCCGCACTTCCTTACGTTAACGCCTTCGGGGAAGGTGATCCCACCTCATACCTCTCCGTGTTTTCTTGCCTCTCCATTTCCTTAGGAAGAGATACTGATGAAGATCCCAAACCATGAGGGTCTTCTGAAGGACTTGCAAACTGTGCAGAACTCAGCTGAAATGAAAGACATGTTTACTTTTGTGGAAGAAGCCTATAAGAAGCTCCTGAAAAGTCACTGAATGAAATGTTTCCGCCGTATTACTAGTAAATGCCTAACGCCAGCGAAGCCCGTTTGACCCCGGGGTGATATTCTTAAGCTACCACTGGAGGGAAAAAGAAGCTCTGAAAATTGCCGGCCACTCTGTCGGTCTGGAGGCCGTAAACCAATGCCCGTCGTCCCCGGGACCTCTTCGGCGTTCGGGTGGCTAGAGCGGACCTCACGGTGAAAATCCAACCGCCCGTTCATCAGAAGGGCATCCTTGTGGGACTTGTCGTTTCAGCTTTTGTATCTACACAACTAAAAGGAGCAAGCCTTACCCAGCTGGGGGGGGGGGCGGGGGGGGCTTCAGGCTAGGCCACAGCGGCCCCAAAGGGAGCTAGGTGCTCTTTAACCCCGGTAAATGAAGCACGATCCTGCGAGCGTCTCTCAAACGTCGCTGCTGTGGATCTCGGAGCCTTTGCCGGGACTTGGTGGCTTCTGAGAGTCCGATCTGATCCCCTACGTTTGAAACCCCCTCCTCCCCTCTCAGTCTGTGGGAGTTCAAGCGTGGTCACTTTTCTTCCCCCTCCTATGAGGAGGAGGAGGATCGGAGGTGAGTCAGCTGCCAGGAGAAATGTGGGGAGTGTGAGAATTGGAAGGCCCTGTCGGGTGACCGTATTTTGCTTTTGGACGGGTGGCGTGACCCCATTCATTTACTGGGCTGGATTATTTTATTGTCAGGGAGTGGTTATAGGTCAGGATCGCATGTTCCGTGACTGAAGCGTTACTCTGCCCTCATCACACTTCAGTTGTCTGCCCTGAGCGCTTACAGTGTGCAGAGCACTGTACTAAGCGCTTATGGTGGGGCGACAGAAGAGAAACGACTATTTTCTGAACCCCGATCTCCGCGTCCTCTTCACAGACAGATTTTCTATGAAGTGTAGCTCCTAGGAGTTTTGATATGAAATGGTAGTTTATTAAAGTGTACGTTTAATGCTCCGTGAATTGGCTCTCACTGAAGTTGTAAATTGCAAAATCTGTTTTTAAACGTAAGAGTCTCGCGTGGCGTGCTCTCAGAAGGAGATTCCTCGAGCGGATGTGAGCAGGGGGATGGCGGAAAACCGTGCCTCTTTAGGATGTTATGAAATAAAATATTTTCCCAATGTAGAAACCTCTTGTTTTGTACACCAGCAAATGTAGAAGACACAATATCTGATTTATTAAATTAAAGGGCATCCGTAAAAATGGGCAGGCCAGAGCAAAATTCTTATTATATGATGAAATGGTGGGAATCAACCATTTGCTGTAAAAGGAACCTATTTGCACCTGGGACAGAAAGTATTTTGATTAGGTGGGTTTTCTTCGTGAAGGATCTAGCTATTATTATTGCCTAAACAAAGGCTCGGGACGCTTCTCGTGTTACCTCGTCGGTAGCCCGATCGGCAGTAGGAAAGAAAACAAGTTACTCAATTCCCCGTTGGCATCCGACATTTTCTGGGTATAGGTTTTCACACGTTAATTTGCTTCTCAGCTGAATATATGCACCCTCTGTTGAAATTATCGCTTAGCTGACATCTATCCTGGCACAGACCCACCATAATCTTGTTTACTGGTTAGAAGCAAACAGTAAATGAAGCAAGCAGTGATCATTAATGTACTCTTTCCTGTAATACCTCAGAGATTAGAAGCCTTGGAACAGTTGCTATGGCTGCCTTTGCAGAATTTGGCCCAATCATTTCAGAGGACTTAACCAGTAGCTGGACCCTGCTCCTATGATTCGGCGTCGGTGAAATATCACGGGATTTGAGATGAGCTATCCTTTTCCGATGAAGGAAGGGAAAAGTGAGAAGGGGTGTGAATATTTTAATTTTCATATCATCCATCCCTTGTAAATAGAAGATCAGCCGACCGTGTGGTAAGTGCTGGGGTAAGACGCGAGGTGATGAGATCGGACGCAGTCTCTGTCCCATAACGGGCTCACGATCTATTCTATCCCCATTTTACACTTGAAACCGAGGCTCGGAAAAGTTAAGTGACTCACCCTCGGTCTCTCAGGCCCTCGGTCTTTCCGCTGTGCCTCCGTTACACATTTTGGACGCAGTGCTGTTTGAGAAATAGGGAACGTTTGGAATGGTATTCGTTGAGCACCAACTGACGTGCCAAACCCTGTACTAAGCATCGGGGTTGATACAAGATAATCAGGTCGTACACGGTCCCGGTCCCACATGGCTGTACATGGTTTCAAGCCTAATTATCTGGATTGATCATTTTGGGGATGTGGATTTAATTGACAAGCAACGTGGCCTAGTGGGAAAAGACCGGCCTGGGAGGCATCAGAGGACTTAGGTTCTAACTTTTATATCTTTTTTTCTTTTAAATGGTACTTGTTGAGTGCTTACTATGTGCCAGCACCGAACTAAGCGCTGGGTTCGATAAAAGATGAGTTGGACGTGACCCGTAGTCCACGTGGGGCTCACAATCTAAATCAGAGAGAAGAACATATAATCCTCATTTTACAGATGAAGGAACGGAGGCACCGAGAAGGAAAGTGACTTGCCCAAAGTCGCACAGCAGACAACTGGTGGGTCTGGGATTAGAACCCAGATCTTCTTACTCCCAGGCCTATGCTCTTTCCACTAGGCCGTGCCGCTCTGCAGTGGGCTCTTCCAGTTGCCCGCTGCGTGACCTTGGATACGTCCCAACCTCTCCGTACCTCGGTTTCCTCATCTGTAGAAAGGAGAGTCGACGCCCGCTCTCCCCGCTTCTAAGACCGTGAACCTCACGAGGAGCAGAGCTTAGGGCTCAGATGAGTGTTTGGCGCATAATAAGTACTAAACAATTACAATAATAATGTACAATGTGGGTAAAAAGAGGAAATCTCGTCGTTGTATGGATCTGCCGTGTCTGTGTAAAAGCGGGCTCGAGAGACAAAGGGTTAGGGTTCACCAGTCAGGACCTTGGAACTGAACCTAGGTTATTGTATCATTCAGCCAGATGTGAAAAATGTATCAATTAAATCTGGAAGCTCAATCTGGTGCTAACGCTGATCCAGTGTCTTCCTAGAGACAACCCTTGATTGCTCAGTCCCAGGAGAAAAAGACTACTCTGCTCGTGGTAAGCTTGCAGTAAGTACTTCCGGTGGATCGATTAATCGATTGAATCACCTGCGTAAGGAGGAAGGGGGAGAAAGTCAACTGGGCTGCAACCTGGAGCTGGGACAGAGAAGAGGGAACGGCAAGACGAGAGAAGCGCTGTTGCCTGGTGGATAGCGCACGGGCCTGGGACTGAGAAGGACCTGGGTTCTAATCCTGGCTCCGCCACTCTGCTGTGCCATCTTGGGCAAGTCCCTTCTCCGGACCTCAGTTGCCGCCTAGGTAAAATGAGGACCGAGACTGTGATTAATAAAATGCCTGGCACATAGTAAGTGCTTGACAAAACCTGTGGGTTAAAGAAGTTCAGCCCAACGTCTGGCTGAAATTTCCACATCAGGTGTGAATTTACCTAGGAAAAGTTAATACTTGGTTATCTGCTCACCGTGGGACCGGGAGTGAGCGGAGAAGGAAAGCAGGAAGGATAAAGTGGTCCTCAGCTGTGAGAACGGCTCAGGTTTAGAGAGAGACACGAGAGCAAAACGAAAGTCCCGTCGCTCTCTCTTCCACAGTTGATGTAGGAGAAGGTCTGATTTTAATTCGCATTTTCAAGTGGGATAGATGAGTCATCCCAAGAGGTATTATTTTATACCATAAAAAAAAAAGACTAAGGGTTTTTTTGTTGTTGTTGTTTTATGGTCAGCACTTGGGAGCGAGAGCTCCAGAGGATGCCGGTATATTTCCTTGCTCGCAAGAAAATCCCAAACCTCCCCATTTTTTGCCCTGGGCTGAAAGGATGGCATCGAAAGCCCTCGGTAAACATGACTCCCCCCCCCGAGACTGTCTCTGGGAATTGAGGCAATTTCATTGTCCCTTCGAGATCTCTCAACGGTTTAACTGGCGACGTGCCGTGCAAGGAGAGAGAAATACAGATTTTCCCTTGCCAACTGCAGAGTTTAGGGTTTTTTGGAGGGGGAGGGGGTGGTTTGTGGTATTTGTTGAGCGCTTAATATACTTCAAGCACCGTTTTAAGCACTGGGGCAGTACAAGCTAATCAGGTTGGCAGGTTGGACACAGCCCCCGCCCCGCATGGCGCTCACGGTATTAGTCCCGGTTTCACAGGTGAGGTGACTGAGGTCCAGAGAAGCGAAGTGATTTGCCCAAGGACACACAGAGACGAGTGATGGGGCCGGAATTAGAACCGAGGTCCTTCTGACTCCCAGGTCTGTGCTCCTCCCACTAGGCCACGCGGCTTGATTCTATTTACTTGCTATTGTTTTAATGAGATGTTCATCCCCTCGATTCTATTTATTGCCATTGTTCTCGTCCGTCCGTCTCCCCCGATTAGACCGTGCGCCCGTCAAGGGGCAGGGACCGTCTCTATCTGTTACCGACTTGTCCGTTCCAAGCGCTTAGTCCAGTGCTCTGCACATAGGAAGCGCTCAGTAAATACTATTGAATGAATGCTTCTCTTTAAAACTACTTTCCCCTTCTCTCTTCCTAACCCTCTCGCTTCTCCTCCGTTCTCTGCCCAGAGAATCGTGGTGTTAAAAGGAAATGGATAATCCTTCAGTAACTTGGGTTTCAGCAGGGAGACAAAGACTGAGGGAGAAGAAAAATGCTCACCTCCAGGGACGGAAGGGTTACCGAGGCAATCAAGAAGGTGTAGACTGATTTTCACTATCAGCAGGAAATGTTTTTATCCTCTTAAATGGGCCTTTTCACCCTTTCCTTATTAATCAGGCGGCCCTCCTTCTTTGTCGGTGGGAGCTTTCCTCATTCCTCCCTCCTCCTGAAAGACCAATTAGAGTAGTAAGCACCGAGATCTACTCGGCTCTCTCTTCCTCACCTTTCCGCAGAAGACTCACCGGACGATATATTTGCCGCCGCTCCTCGGTCCAGGGGATCCCAACTTCTGGCTGAAATTTCCACATCAGGTATGAATTCACCTAGGAAAACTTAATACTTGGTTATCTGCTCACCGTGGGACCGGGAGTGAGCGGAGGAGGAGAGCAAGAAGGATAAAGTGGTCCTCGGCTGTTAGAACGGCTTAGGTTTAGAGAGCGACACGAGAGCAAAACGAAAGTCCCGTCGCTCTCTCTTCCACAGTTGATGTAGGAAAAGGTCTAATTTTTTAATCCGAATTTTCAAGTGCGATAATTGAATCATCCCAAGAGGTAAAATAGTTTGCACTTAGAGGTTGACAGGAACCAGAGGGAAAGCTGCAGATTATACTTCATAATCATTATTATCAACAATAATTTTAGGTTATTCGTAATGATAATAATCATAACTGTGATATTGGTTAAGCGTATACTAGGTGC
Source organism: Ornithorhynchus anatinus (assembly GCF_004115215.2). NCBI lineage: Eukaryota > Metazoa > Chordata > Mammalia > Monotremata > Ornithorhynchidae > Ornithorhynchus > Ornithorhynchus anatinus. Next base: position 37,703,210 of record NC_041736.1, read on the forward strand.
CAGTCACTATACTAAGCGCTTGGGTGCATACCAGCAGCAGCGTGGCTCAGTGGAAAAGAGCCTGGGCTTCGGAGTCAGAGGTCATGAGTTCGACTCCCGGCTCTGCCACTTGTCAGCTGTGTGACTGTGGGCGAGTCACTGAACTTCTCTGTGCCTCAGTTCCCTCATCTGGAAAATGGGGATTAACTGTGAGCCCCACGTGGGACAACCCGATTCCCCTGTGTCTACCCCAGCGCTTAGAACGGTGCTCTGCACATAGTAAGCGCTTAACAAATACCAACATTATTATCATTATTATTATCAAGTCCCCGATTAGACCGTAAGCCCGTCAAAGGGCAGGGACCGTCTCTATCTGTTACCGATTTGTACGTTCCAAGCGCTTCGTACAGTGCTCCGCACATAGTAAGCGCTCAATAAATACTGTTGAATGAATGAACGAATCAAGTTGGATCCAGTCCCTGTCCCGCATGGGGTTCACAGTCTTAATCCCCATTTCACAGATAAGGTAACTGAGGCACAGAGAGGTGAAGTAGCTTGCCCAAGGCCACACGGCAGACAAGTGGCGGAGAGGGAATTGGAACCCAGGTCCTTCTGACTCCCAGGTCCATGCCATATAAAAAATAAATCACTTGTGGTATTTGTTAAGCGCTTACTATGTGCAAAGCACTGTTCTAAGCGCTGGGGGATACAAGGTGATCGGGTAGTCCCACGGGGGGGCTCACAGTTTTAATCCCCATCTGACAGATGAGGTAACTGAGGCACAGAGAAGTTCAGTGACTTGCCCAAGGTCACACAGCTGACCAGCAGCAGAGCCGGGATCCACTGAGCCACCCAGCACAGGGAGGAGGGAGTAACAGGGAGAAGAGAGCCAATGTATTAGAGCTTCTTGAGGGCAAGAATCACGTCTACTAACCCTGTTGCGTACTCTCAGGTGCTCAGTTCAGTTTTTTGCACACAAAGGGCGCTCAATAAATACCACTAGCGTGGCTGAGTGGAAAGAGCACGGGCTTTGGAGTCAGAGATCATGGGTTCGAATGCCGGCTCTGCCGCTTAGCTGCGGGACCGTGGGCGAGTCACTTAACTTCTCTGTGCCCCAGTGACCTCATCTGTAAAATGGGGATGACGACTGTGAGCCCCACGTGGGACAACCTGATTCCCCTGTGTCTACCCCGGCGCTTAGAACAGTCCTCTGCACATAGTAAGCGCTTAACAAATGCCAACATTACTATTATTATCATTATTAAAGTATCTGAAAGGACAAAGATAATTAGGATAGAGGAGATCCCGGTAGATTAAGTCCAAAGGAGGTCACTGGAGACTTCGAGTGGGTATGAGGTAAAATTAAGGAGAATCCGGAGGGATTTTTTTTTAAGGAGTAAGCACAGGAGAGTAGGTTAAATATTTACTGACAGGTCTCGGGGTTATCCAAAAAAAAAAAATGAGCATGAGCGAGACCTGTGGGTTAAAGTGGAACAGCTTCTGAGATCAAGTGGCATAGCCTAAGTGCGCAAGAACCCAACTCGTTTCTCTTCCCGCCTAGGCTGAGGCTTGCCAGGCCTCGGGGAGAAGATGCAGGTGCTGAAATGCTCCAACAAGCTATGGATGCTGGAGAAGATGTTGAAGGAGAGCTTACCCAAATCCCTCAAGGTAATGTCAGTCCTATTTATTGAGCGCTTACCGGGTGCAGAACACTGTATGAAGCGCTTAGGAGACTACAGTACAACAGAGTTGGTAGACTGTAGAGCGTAAGCTCCTTGTGGGGAGGGAATGTCTGTTTAGTGGTATATTGTACTCTCCCAAGAGCTTAGTAAAGTGCTTTATTCATTCAGTCATTCATTCGATAGTATTTATTGAGCGCTCACTATGTGCGGAGCACTGTACGAAGCGTTTGGAATGGACAAGTCGATAACAGATAGAGACGGTCCCTGCCCTTCGACGGGCCTACGGTCTAATCGGGGGAGGCGGGCGGACGAGAGCAATGGCAATCAGTAGAATCGAGGGGATGAACATCTCGTTAAAACAATAGCAAATAAAGAGAATCAAGGCGATGTACATCTCATTAACAAAATAAATAGGGTAGTGAAGATATATACAGTTGAGCGGACGAGTACGGTGCCGAGGGGATGGGACGGGGGAGGGGGAGGAGCGGAGGGAAAGGGGGGAAGAGAGGGCTCAGAGAGGGCTTTACTGTGGTGAGCGCTCAAAAAATACAATTCAATTAATGGTAGAAATATCCCCTGTCCCCAAGGAGCTTACTTACAAGTCTGGCTGGAGGGTGCTAGGTCCTAGGACTCTGACTTCCTTTTTTTTTTTTAATGACATTTGTTAAGTGCCTACTTTGTGCCCATCACCGTTCTAAGCCCTGGGGCAGATACAAGGTAGTCGGTTCGGTCACAGTGCGTGTCCCACAAGGGGCTCACGGTCTTAATCCCTGTTTTATAGACGAGGTGACCGAGGGCCGGAGAAGTGAAGTGATTTACCCAAGGTCACACAGCAGACGGTGGCGGAGGCAGGATCAGAATTCGGGTCCTTCCGACGCCCAGGTCCACGCTCTTCCCACTAGGCCTCTCTGCTTCCCTCGGCCACACGACTGGTTCCAGTTGGGGGCGGGCGGGGTGGTTACGGGAAGGCGACGTGACCCCAAACTGCCCACGCTGTTATAACCACCTGGCGGTGTTCCGGGCTGAGCAGATTAAGGGCTGGCACTCGCTCTATTGTCTATTAAAATCGAGCAGAAAGGCCTTTTCTTCCGGGACTATCGCCTTTCCGTTGAGTTGACCTGAATGCCCCCGCCCCCCTCCCGGCTCCTGAGCCGCCGCCGAACCTCGGGACGTCTCCCCAGTCCTCAGTCGTATTTATCGAGCGCTTACCGTGTGCGGAAAAAGGTACTGAGCACTTGAGAGCACGATATAACGGACACATTCCCTGCCCACAACGAGCTGAACGGTAGCTTTTCTCCGTGAGGCAGCCGTTTCCTGGACCTAGCGTCTAGAGCCCGGACCTGGGAGTCGGAGGGACCTGGGTTCTAATCCTGATTCCGCCACTCGTCTGCCGTGTGACTTTGGGCAAGTTACTTCCCTTCCTCTGGTCCTCAGTTACCTCTTCTGTAAGATGGGGATTGAGACTGTGAGCTCCATACGGGACAAGGACCGTGTCCAACCTGATTAGCTTGTATCTACCCCGGTGCTTAGTACGGTGCCTGCTACATAGTAAGCTCATAAACGCCGTAAAAAAAAGGTCGCCCCACTGTCGTGTGCTTCTCGGGGTAAATCCTTCCCTCTTCTTTCTCAACCAGTTTGGCATGAAATTGAAGTTCATTCTTTTTTTGGAGCAAAAACGGGGTACCTTTTGGTGAGAACGCTTCATGAATTTGAGGAGAGCTCTATGTAACGCGCAGCTTTATTTCTCCAACCCTAATTCTTCCAACCTCTCCTTGTTTTTAGTTCACGACAAGAACGGTGTGACAGGGATCATGGCCCGACTCCCTGACACCTTTATTTGGTGTTAAGTGCGGCTGCCTGAAAGGCCTCGTCTGGGGCATCCACGGGGGCTGAAGGGAATTTCCCAGAGGGGATTTATGTCACCGGAGTTACCCAGTGAAGCCTCCTGTTTCTATCACTCTCTCTGCTCCCCAAACCTAAATATTCACCTGCCTCCCTTCCAAGCATCCTGTGGCTGAGAATTTTTGATGCCTCGCCGTTCTCGCTAGCCTGAGAAACCTTCCTGCCAGAGGTAGAACTGGAAGAGGGTGATGAACGAGAGAGACGGAAGATTGGTGGATGAGAGTTTTAAGCTGCTCTGAGGATATGAGAAAGGTGTGTTAGGAGGTGAGGAATCTATGGTAGGAAAATAAGACAAGAGGGAAGTTAGACAAGGCCAAATTAAACACCCCAAAACCTTACCTTTCTCCCTGCCGTGACCGGGCACTAATAAAGGAAGATCCCCCACGAGAAGGAACCTCTCGGGCTGGCAGTTGTAAGACGTGTGGAGGCCGATGCTAGACAAAATAATAGATCAAATTAGTTTGGTATCTGTTCAGCGCTTACTGCGTGCCGAGCACTGCACTAAGCACTGGGGTAGGCGGAGAATAATCGGGTCCCAGATGGGGCTCACGGGGACAACTGATTTCGATTCCCCGCTTTGCAGCTGAGGGAACTGAGGCACAGAGAGCTAAGTGACTTTCCCTAGGTCACACAGCAGGTACTTGGTGTGTCTGATCTGATTATCTTGCATCTGCCCCAGTGTTTAGTACACACGCTAATCACTTGACACACAGTAATCGCTTAACCCATACCATTATTATTATTACTACTACTACTAATAATTTGTTTAGGGGACTTTAGGATAGGGAGCTGGGAGATGTGCCTTGGGCTGGTGGCCAGGATGGGGAAAGGGCTGATTTACGTCTGCGATGGAAGGTAGGCTGCTCACTAAGACACGAATGTATAATCATTCCACCCCCTTGACCCCTTGGATTTTTTTTTTTTTTAATAAGGGCGTTTGTTAAGTGCTTACTATGTGCCAGACACTATACTAAGCGCTGGCGTTGATAGAAGCTAATCAGGTTGGACACAGTCCATGTCCCACATGGGGCTCACTGGTTCAATTCCCCCCTTCACAGAGGAAGTAACGGAGGCGCAGAAACGTGAAGCGACTTCCCCGAGGTCAGACAGCGGACCCGGGATGAGAACCCAGGTCCTTCTGACTCCCAGACCCTTGCTCTCTCTACTGGGCCACGTTCCGTGGGTTGCCAACAAGTACATCCCCTCTCCTCTGATCTCTCTGATTCTCCCGACTCAGGTGTACGGAGCAGTGATGATCATAAACCGCGGAAACCCTTTTCAGAAGGAAGTGGTGGTGGATTCGTGGCCGGACTTCAGAGCGGTTGTCACCCGGCGTCAGAGACAGGTACGTGCTGATCCCAAGAGGGACTTCGGATTCTTTATTGGTGATCGACCAACGGGGGAGTGAACGGCTTGTTACAAACACGTCAGGCATTCAATAGAGCAAACCGCCTTCGATACTTCATCCCAGTATGACGCGAGAAATTAAAGCTTAGATACTGACTCACTCGCACTAACGGAGTTAGAAGGACTCATAAATCCTTTGTTTCTTGTGTCATACTGGGATGAAGCAGCGTGGACCAGTGGGAAGAACCCGGGCTTGGGGGTCAGAAGACCTGGGTTCCGATTCCGGCTCTAGCACCGCTCTGACGTGTGACCTAGGGCCAGTCACCTAACTTCTCTGTGGCTCCGTTACCCCGTCCTACTCCCTCCTACTTAAACCGTGAGCTCCAAGGGGGACAGGGACTGGGACCGTTCTGATTAGCTTATATCTACCCCGGCGCCCAGAGAGGCCAGGCCCGAACTCTTCTCTGTCGATCCATCGTATTTACGGAGCGCTTACTCTGTGCAGAGCACCGTACCAAGTGCTCGATCGTATTTATTGAGCGCCTACTATACGCAGAGCACCGTTTTAGCTCTGGGGAGAGGACAGCGCAATGGAGCTGGTAGACGCGTTTCCCGCCCTCTGTCCGGGAGGGAGGCAATGCCACCGGGGTTAAGTTGCGAAGATCTGATGCAGCTAGTGGCTTTTCGACACTGCGCTTTGAAGTCGTGCCACCCTGGCTTTGACACTGTGTGCCGGTGAGGCCAGACTGAGTTTTGCGATCGTCAGTTGGCGTGGCTTCATGGATAGAGCACGGGTCGGGGGGTCGGAAGGATCGGGGTTCTAATCCCGGCTCCGTCTGCTGTATCACTCCGGGCAGGTTGCTTCGCTTCTCTGGGCTTCAGTTATCTCATCTGTCAGATGGGGATTTAAGAGTGTGAGCCCCACGTGGGACGGGGACTGTGTCCAACCTTTTTCATTCTTTTATTCATTCATTCTTACTGTACGCAGAACACTGTACTAAGCACACGGGAGAGTACAATATAATAGTACATAGAGTTAGTGGAAACGGTCCCTGCCCACAGGGAGCATACTGTCTACAGAGGGAAACAGACATTAAAATAAATTACGGATATATATATATATATATATATACACATAATTGCAGTGGGACTGAGGGTGGGGTGAATGTTGTACTCTCCCAAGCACTTCGTGCAGTGCTCTACCCTCAGTAAACGCTCAATAAATGTGATTGAATGAATGAATAGAGGATACGAAACAGGATGATGCAAAAAGGAGAGGGACTAGGGAAAATGAGGGCTTAGGAGGGAAAGCCTCTTGGACTGGAAGTGATTTTTATTAAGGCTCCAAATGTGGGGAGTGTGATCCTCTGTCAGTGATGAATGGAGAAGGAGTTCCAGGCCCGAGGTATTCATTCATTCAATAGTATTTATTGAGCGCTTACTATGTGCAGAGCACTGTACTAAGCGCTTGGAATGTACAACTCGGTAACAGATAGAGACGGTCCCTGCCCTTCGACGGGCCCACGGTCTAATCGGGGGAGACGGACGGACGAGAACAGTGGCAATCAATAGAATCGAGGGGAAGAACATCTCATGAAAACAATAGCAAATAAATAGAATCAGGGCGATGTACATCTCATTAACAAAATAAATAGGGTAATGAAGATATATACAGTTGGGCGGACGAGTGTGGTACTGAGGGGGTGGGAAAGGAGAAGGGGAGGAGCAGAGAGAAAGGGGGGAGAAGAGGGTTTAGCTGCGGAGAGGTGAGGGGAGGTAGAGGGAGCAGAGGGAAAAGGGGAGCTCAGTCTGGGAAGGCCTCTCGGAGGAGGTGAGCTTTAAGTAGGGTTTTGAAGAGGGGAAGAGAATCAGTTTGGGGGAGGTGAGGAGGGAGGGCGTTTCCAGGACCGCGGGAGGACGTGGCCCGGGGGTCGTTGGCGAGATAGATGAGAACGGGGGACGGTGAGGAGGTGGGCGGCGGAGGGTGCGGGGTGGGGGGTGGAAAGAGAGAAGGGAGGAGAGGTAGGAAGGGGCGAGGTGATGGAGAGCCTTGAAGCTTGAGGTAGGATGTGGACAAGGGGTCCACGGTGAAATAGACGAGACCTAGGTACCGTGAGTCAGTTGGTCGAGAAGCAGCGTGGCTCGGTGGAAAGAGCACGGGCTTTGGAGTCAGAGATCATGGGTTCGAATCCCGGCTCGGCCGCTTGTCAGCTGGGTGACTTTGGGCAAGTCACTTAACTTCTCGGTGCCTCAGTTCCCTCATCTGTAAAATGAGGATTAAGACTGTGAGCCCCACGAGGGACACCTGATTCCCCTGTGTCTACCCCAGCGCTTAGAACAGTGCTCGGCACATAGTAAGCGCTTAACAGATACCAACGTTATTATTATTATTATTAACATGGAGTCCTAAACAGAGGAACTCAAATCGGGACAGCCCCGAAGGCTAGACTTGGCTTTCCCTCTCCGGATGGATATTTTGAGATGTGACATATTTTTTTGCTTTCTCCAGGCCAAGTCCGACGATTTAGATCATTACACCAATGCCTATGCTGTCTTCTACAAGGATGCCGGGACTTATCAGGAAATGTTAAAGGATCCGAACATCTTCAACTGGGAGCAAGTCTTTCAGATTCAAGGTGAATCCCAGAAGTAGACATAGTGATAGGCTTTATAGAAAATTCTCTTGCTTGATCTTTTTTTCAAGCTTTCAAAGAGGATCATAGGGGAAGCAACCCCTACTCAACTGTCCTGGGAGTCAGAAGGACCTGGGTTCTAATCCCAGCTCCATCGTTTGTCTTCTGCCTGACCTTGGGCAAGTCATTCAGTTTCTCTGGGCCTCAGTTACCTCCTCTGTAAAACGGGGATTAAAACTGGGAGCTCAATGGGGGACGGGGATTGTGTCCAATCTGATTTTCTTGAATAGTAATAATAGTACTGATAATATCTACCCCAGAGCTTCGTACCGAGCTTGTATCTACCCCCGGAGCTTAGTACGGTGCCTAGCACACGGTAGCTGCTTAACGAATACCAAAAAAAAGTGTAAATCTGCTTCTCCTAGCATTAAACTACTCTTTCCGCCTTCTCATATAGCCAATAGCCATTCCCAGATTTCTGCTTACAGGCACACCTTCGTGGGAAAAGGAGAACTTTAATTTATGAGTTTCTTTTGTTAACCGAGTCGATTCCATGGAGAGTTTTCTTTGAAACTACTGGCTCTGTAACCAAAGCTTATTGAGGGGGTTCTTAAGACTAGCACTTCCTCTGGAGAGAAATACTTGGGAGAAGAGAGGAAAAGTTTAAATGGGCACGGTATAAGACCAGGAAAGAAAGTTGCCTGAAAGGGCTGGAAGGTTGCCTGTAGCTCCTATTTCTAAGCCCAGAGGATTAAAGAGGAACAAAACCAAAATGGTTTCAAACGGTCTTATTCCAACGGATCACCGTAGCAGATCTGAACTGCATATTCACTGACTGGGCAGTGTGTTTTGAGTCGACGCGCTGGCATGCATTTACTGGGAAATAATTGCAGGTTTCTTTAGCCAGATAGGTGAAAATGACTTCCTTGATACAAACCGACCGAGCTGCCATTCTGGATGGATGTTTTAAGGGAGCAAAAGCATCCTGGTTACAGTGAGACGTGAGAGTTGGGCAGGCCCACCATGACTCTCCTCCACTGCCACTTCAGCGGGGAGAATGTAGAGCAAAACTACCAGTTCTCACGGCAAGAATTTCTTGACTCCATCGTGACCGCCAATATGTCTTGGTCTAAGCCACCCTTCCTAGTACTCTAGGGTTTTATTAAACTTCGAAATGGACATTGTAGGATTTCCTTTCCAGGAGATTGGGACTGGATTATCTAAGAAAAGCAGGTGGCCTAGTAGGATGAGCACAAGCCTGAGGGTCCGAGGACCTGGGTTCTAATCCTGGCTGCACTACTTACCCCCGCTGTGGGACCTTGGGCAAGTCGCTTTACTTCCCTGTGCCCCAGTTGCTTCAGCTGCAAAACGGGGATTCAGTATTCAATGCCTGTTCTTGCTCCTACGTAGACTGCGCACCCTCTGTGATGTCTGATGGTCTTGTATCTACCTCAGTGCTTAGTACCATGCTTGGCACATAGTAAGTGCTTAACAGATGCTATAATTATTAGCTGCCATCAGCTGCCTGGAGGCAGGAGAATGGTTTGAAAGGGCTCACATTCTGTCCCTTGCAAGTTCACCTTCTAGTTGTATTCCACTCCGGATTCTCCCATTTCCTCATCTTTGCTCCCGCTGCTTCCCCTGCCTGGAGCTTCCTTACCTTCAAATCTACCAAACCCCAGCTGTCCTATTTTCAAAACCCTCTGCGAATGCCGCCTCCTCTAACACCCCACTTCGTATCGACCCGACAACGCTTAGATATTTTTCCTTAACCTCGCCACTGTGCATAGTAATGCATCTCTATTCAACTGTACATCCAATTATTAATTAGCTGTTATAGCCTGACATATTCATGCGACTTGATGGCGTATCCTTGTTTATCCTCCTACTTCCTGTATTAGTAAATACTTTGTTTCTGTTCCCCTCCCGCATTAGATTATACGTCTAAACAAATACTGTTAAAAAAAAAATCCCTTGAGGGAAGGAAAGATGTCTTTTTTGCTTTCGGCGGAGCTCTCCCAAGGACTTAGTACAGGATCGTGCACTCCGAAGGTGCAAAATAAATATCACTGATCAACTGATTGACTATCGGCCCTTCCAGCCCAAAGACTTCACTTTCCCAGTCCAAGATGAATTGAATTCCCAAGCAGATCTGAACTTTCCACTTCCCCTCTGCCTTTTCAAATGAAACCCACTTTTTCTTGATCTCTTTCTAAACTAAGGGCTCCAGGATGGATTATATGACATCGCCAAGGCGGTGGCCACCTCTAAGCAGTTTGAAACACAACTGTTCTCTTTCAAAGCAGTTCAGTTTCCTGACTCGAAGCTCATCCCAGACGTACCGCTTCGGTAAGTTAATTCAGTTTTCTGGGCTCGGTAAGTTAATTCAGCTTTTTGGGCTTTGGACTGGGTTTGCTCCCCAAGACATTCTGGGCTGGTGATGTGGGGACTTAAGTCTTCTTCTAGGAAGCAGCGTGCCCTAGTGGAAAAAGCCCAGGCCTGGGAGTCAGAAGGGCCTGGGTTCTAATCCTGGCTCTGCCACTGGTCAGGGGTGTGACCTTGGGCAAGTTGCTTACCTTCTCTGTGCCTCAGTTGCCTCATCTGTAAAATGGGATTAAGACTAGGAGTCCCATGTAGCACATGGATTCTGTCCATCCTGGTTAATTTGTATCTATTCCTGCACTTTGTAATAATTATGGTATTTGCTAAGCGCTTACGATGTGCCAGGCACCGTACTAAGCGCTAGGGGAGGTACAAACAGATCGGGTTGGACACAATTCCTGTTCCCCATAGGGCTCACAATCTTATTCCCCATTTTACCGATGAGGTAACTGGGGCACAGAGAAGTGAAGTGACTTGCCCACGGTCACACAGCTGACAGGCGGCGGAGCCGGGATTCGAACCCACGACCTCTGACTCCCAAGCCCGGGCTCTTTCCACTGTGCCACGCTGCTTCTCTGAGAACAGGTACTGGATCTCCACTTTACAGCTGAGGAAACTGAATTGGTAAGTGAAGTAAACATGTAAGGATTGAAGGATGAGAAGAGCAGCTTGGCTTCGTGGAAAGAGCCCGGGCTTGGGAGTCAGAGGTCGTGGGTTCTAATCCCGGCTCCGCCGCCTGTCAGCTGTGTGACTGTGGGCAAGTCACTTCACTTCTCTGCGCCTCAGTTACCTCATCTATAAAATGGAGATTAAGACTGTGAGTCCAAACGTGGGACAAACTGCTTTTCTATCTACCCCAGCGCTTAGAACAGTGCTTGCACACAGTAAGCGCTCAGCATATACCATCATTGTTATCATTATTAGAATCAGAATGTGGAAATGAGTTAGGGAATACCTCCTGGAGGGGTAGATTTTTCAGTAGGGTTTTGATCGGGCAGATTTTAAGGGGATAGGGCGTGAGCAAGGAGCTGCAAGTAGGAAAGTCAAGAATAAGATTTGGGGGTGTCAAGGGAGGTGGACCAGTTGACCCCCATCCTGTGATTTTTTAAAAATTGTATTTGTTAAGGGCTTACTACGTGTCAAGCACTATTTTAAGCAGTGAGGTAAATTCGAGTTAATCAGCGTGGTGACACAGTCCCTGTCCCACTTGAGGTTCCCAGTCAGAGTAAGATGATAAATAGCAATTGAATCCCCATTTTGCCGTTGAGGAAACGGAGGCCCGGAGAAGTGACCAAGGTCACCCAGCAGACGAAGGTTGGAGCCGGCATTAGAACCCAGTTCCTTCCCACTCCCGTGTCCACTAGGCCACGCTGCTCCTCGCCGTTGTGATGCCGTTAACCTTTCACCCGTCTTCTCCTAGAACCAACCCCGCCCTGCGCCTGTCTTCCCTGAGTCCGGCCGACGCCGACTTGCTCAACGGCACCTGGTCCCGGGGCGGGAACGAGCTGTGCCTCAGATACCTCGCCGAGCTGGTCCGCCACTTCCCCAGCGTGTGCGTCCTGGGAGACGATGGGAAGCCGGTCTCCTGGGCCCTCTCGGACCAGTTTTCCACCATGTGTCACAGTTACACCTTGCCGGAGCACCGCAAGAGGGGTTACGGCCGCCTCGTGTCCACCACGCTGGCCAGGAAGTTACGGAGCAGGGGCTTCCCCATTCAGGGCAACGTCTTCGAAGACAACGTGCCGTCCATCGCCCTCCTGAAGACCTTGGATGTCAAGTTTTTGCCCTGCTGTTTTTACAGGATCATCCTCACCCCCGCGGTTTTCTCTGTTCCGGCCCGCCTGTAGTCCGGATGGAGTTTTTCCGTGGCCTCACCCTCCTGTCAGACCCCGAAAGCCTGTCCCTCGGTACGGCACTTAGTACAGTGCTTGGCACACAGTAAGCGCCGGATAGATACGGTCGATCGATAGATTGTCCGCGCTCCCAACCTGGGAACAATCAAATGAGCCCCCGGGGATAACTTGGACTAGCCCCTGCTGATGTATTCCGTATCGCCTTCAATTCCTGGGAACTGTAGACCTTCGACTCGGCTGGTGAGCTCGGTGTGGTCAGGAGATGCGTCTGCTTATTGTTTTATTAATAATGGTATTTGTTAAGCACTTACTTTGTGCCGGGCACCGTACTAAGCGTTGGGGAGGATAGAAGCGAACCGGGTTGACCGCAGTCCCTGTCCCACAAGGGGCTCGAAGTCTCAATCCTCAGATGAGGTAACTGAGTCTCAGAGAAGGCCACACAACAGACAGGTGGTGGAAAAGGAATTAGAACCCGTGACCTTCGGATCCCCGGTCCCGTGCTCTATCCGGCGCGCTTACTGTACTCTCCAAAGCGCTCAGTGCATTGCTTTGCACACGGTAAGTGCTCAATAAATAAGATTGAACGAATGGATGTACCAACGACATTTGGCTCTTTCCCGGTGCCTTTTGCCAGCTGAAAGCCTTTTGCCTTTTGCCTTTCCCGGCCATCTTAGAGAACTGTCCTCACCTTTCGCCATTTAAGGGAAAACCGTGTTCTTGGAGAGGGATCGTTTCTCTGGCAGCAGGGGAAAAAGAAGGAAGGAAGTGACAGGCGACAAGATAGAAATGAAGACTCATGGAGAGACAGAGAGAGGGCCTCATGAGAGAGCAGAGGGTATGAGTATCAGAAAGAGAGAGAGACAGACAGGAATAGGGTTAAAAGGAAATTTCTCTGCTTTTTCAATCAGTCACTGGCACTTATTGAGCATGTTCTGTGTGCCAAGCACTGTACTGAATGCTTTGGGAGCGTACAGTACGACAGAGTTGATAGACTCCCTCGTTTCGTCTCTCCTTGTCCATCTCTTACCTGTCTCAGCATCGTCGCTGTCTCATTATCTCCTTCTCCCCCCGGATCTTCCCTCCCCTAACCCAGAGAAGTTGGGGGAACTCAGACCAGATGATTGCAAAAAGCGATGACTCAGTTTCCCTCGCCTCTTCATCCCTCAACCCCTCCGCCCCGGGAGTCAGGGCAAAATGAGTAGGGTGGTCTCTGATGGTATGTCAGGAGACTGTCGGTCAACTGTATTTATTGAGAGTTTACCGTGTGCGGAGCACTGTCCTCGGCACTTGGGAGAGTAAAATATAACAAGGTAGCGGATGGATTCCCTGCCCGCAACGAGCTTACAGTCTAGATTGCAGGCAGTATGGTGGTGAGTGATGAGGTGGGAGGGGCACTGGGTGAAGGCAGGGGCCGACTTGAAAAGAGAAGCAGCACCGCTTAGTGACAAGAGCATAGGCGTGGGAGCCGGAGGACCCGGGTTCTAATTCCGGCTCCACGGGTTCTCTGCTCTGTGAATTTGGGCGGGTCACTTCACTTCTCTTGGCCTCAGTTCCCTCAGCTGCACAATGGGGACTCGCTATCTGTTCTCCTTGAACCCTCTGTGGGACCTCATTATCTGTTGCTGATTTGTCCATTCCAAGAGCTTAGTCCAGCGCTCTGCACATAGCAAGCGCTCAATAAATACTATTGAGCGAATGAATGAATTTTGTGTCTCCCCCAGCACTTAGTACGGTGCTTGAGATAGAGTAAGCAGTAAACAAATACCACAGTTATTATTTATTTTTATTAGCAAAGCCAAATGAGTCAAGCCATTGGTTCATCTACCCATCTGCCAGGTTTGAAAGTGAGCCCGTCAATGGGCAGGGACCATCTGTTGCCGATTTGTCCATTCCGAGCGCTTAGTACAGTGCTCTGCACATAGTAAGCGCTCAATAAATACTGTTGAATGAATAGTGCCCAGGGTCACGTGTCAATCGGTCAACCGATGGTATTCGCATAGGGCTGGCTCTAATGTAATCAAGGGCAAGACCAGCCATCTTCAGTAGAGGCCAAGCAAAATAATTCGTTGTCTCTCCGCTATCTCTCTCTCTTCACTGCTACGTCTCCTCCGTGATCGTTCAGAGGCCCCCGCTAACTCTTGGATCCATTTCTGACCTTTGAGATATCGAAGAAACTTAGTTATTAGTTTTGAAATCCCGTAATTTGCTCCTCTTATTTCTTTTTGAGTCTGCTTAATATTCTATTTGCACCTGACCTGCTTTAATGGACTTCCTAATTTCCTTACTCTGGCCAGTTTTCTAGTAGTAGCAGTAGTATAGTAGTAGTAGTAGCATTTATTGAACACTTCCTCTGTTCGGGATGTTGTGCTAAGCGCCCGAAGAGAAGCCCTGGTAGAAATTAAGTACTGTGTCTAGAGGAACAGAATTTCGGGCTCCTCACAGCTCAGGGCACAGTCACCGTCGCGACCACCGGGACCCCTGCAGCGGCAGCCACTGCCGTAGTCTTCCCGAAGTTTTGAGGGGGCGACTCGTGTTGCGGCCGCTTTTCTCTGTCCTGCTGGGATGAGGCGAGGCGGGCCGGGACGGAGGCTCCATGTCGAAGCCTCAGTTTCCTCATCTATCAAATGGTGATTAAATACCCGTCGTCCCACCTACCTACTGTGAATCCCGTGTGAAACGGAGAGTGTGTCTAATCTGACTCTTTGGTATCCTAGCACAGTCCTGGGCACATAGTAAGTGCTTAACAAGCACCACAGCTCCACAAAAATTGTTGTTATTATCTGTGTACTTCTTTCCCAGTGCTTCGTACGATGCTTTGCTTATAGTAAGCACTTAATAAATACTATTATTACCGCTACAACAGGTCGTTGTTAATTTTTTATTACCGTCATCATCAGTATTTTATGAGCATTTACTGTGTGAAGAGCCCTTGTACTTTTTTTTGGTATTTGTTAAGCCCTTATTATGTGCCAGGCACCGTTCTGAGCGCTGGGGTGGATACAAGGTAATCGGTCTGGACACGGTCCGTGTCCCAGATGGGGCTGACAGTCATAATCCCCATTTTACAGATGAGGAGACCGAGGCACAGAGAAGTTAAGTGACTTGTCCCAGGTCCCACAGCAGACAAGGGGCAGAGCTGGGACTAGAACCCAGGTCCTTCTGACTCCCAGGCCCGGGCTCTATCCGCTAGGGAAAGCTGCTCCCGCTTGGCAGCTGGGAGCATACGACAAACCCAGTGATGGTTTTGTGTCAGAGAAAAAGCGTGGCAGCCCTTGTGTTTACACAGGGCCTATCTCTGAGGCTTTCCAAACACACACCGGCAATTACGTTGGGAATCTTCATCCACATTCCTCCGAGGCAAGGGGCCTGTTGTCTTCATCCTGATTCTACAAAGAAGAACTCTGAGGCCCTCGTGGGGAAAACACCGTTCCGCAGCAAGAGGGAGAGCCAGGAAGAAAAATAGAGCAGACGAGATCCCCAACCCCATCGGTGACGACTTCAGTCTAAATCCCAGGAAATGGATCGATAAGGGAAACCAGGAAGGGAAACCAGCATGTAGGTAAGGAATGCAGAATGAGAGAAGCCCTGCTGATTCACCTAAAAGACTGACAAGGAATGAGGTGGAAGCACAGCCCGGCTGAGTAGGATTTCGAGACAAGCCGAGGCACGAGACTACCTCTTGCCTTCGGGCAACTGGATTCGGCACGGTGAAGTAAACGGGATCCGGGGGAGAGGGAGAGGCCGCAGCGGGCCGGAGAGGAGGAAGCATGGAGCCTCACCGCAGGGTCAGAGATAAAGTGCTTTTCCTTCTTGACCCAGAGAGGCGGCAAGGGCTCCACGAGGACTCTGGGGAAAGAGAGAACGGGGGGCTTGATGGGCCCGACGAGGCGGAAGAACCGAAGCCGTGCCTGCACCGCCCTCATCCTTTCCTGCTGAGAGAGGAACTTCAGTCAGATCACGGTCTGGACGCTCTCCCTGGAAGGACCCCCAGAGACTTGCCACGAAAACCCCCAGGCCCACCCCGCTCCCTGCTCGTCCGGGTCGTCGACTACCAGGTGAAGCAGGAGATCCTGCAGACGGCGTGGAAGAGAGGGCAGATGACCACCAAAACGGAAGAACGTTCCATGACGGCTGTTACTTTCCGGACTTATGGGGAACGGGGAGCCCCTGAAGCCACAGGGAGTCGGTGGAACTAGATGAGGAATCACCGTTGCTCTCGCCGCATTCAAAGCTCACCCCAGGGGAAACTCATTCCGAACTAAGGGAGAGACTCTGACTCCACTTCTGAGCTCTGGGTTTGAGGCGGTTTGCTTTCTCCCCCTGGAGAGAAGGAAGCGGTGAAGGTTCCGAGGAACGATGAACTCAGAGAAAAGAGGATATTTTAGCTCTCTAAAAGGCACTGGCCTCCGATTCCTAGCCAAATCTAAAAAATGGCTGTCCTCCAGGGAGGAAGAGAAGGATAAAATTTAGAGGACTTTAAGGAGGAAGATCTCTTCAGGGAGAAGCGTTCTCAGAGTGCTGTGGATCCAAGTCCTATATGTGAATGGAAAGGGGAGAAAGTTGTTTCCAAAATGAGATTAATCAGTTAGGATCAACTGGGAGTTTTTTTGGAACAATAATAATAATTACTATGGTATTTGTTAAGTGCTTCTTATGTGTCGAGCACTGTTCTAAGTGCTGGGATTGATGCAACAATCAGGTCCCTGCCCCACAGGAAGCTCACAGACTTAGGAGAAAGACAGCTATTGAATTCCCTATTTTACAGATGAAGAAACTGAGGCCCCGAGAAATCAAGTGACTTGCCCGTGGTCACACAACAGGCAAGTGGCAAAGACAGGATTAATAATGTTGGTATTTGTTAAGTGCTCGCTATGCGCCGAGCACTGTTCTAAGCGCTGGGGGAGATACGGGGTCATCAGGTGGTCCCACGTGAGGCTCACAGTTAATCCCCATTTTACAGATGAGGGAAACTGAGGCACAGAGAAGTGAAGTGACTCGCCCACAGTCACACGGCTGCCAAGGATTAGAACCCATGTCATCTGAATCCAAAGCCTGTGCTCTTGTCCCTCTAGGCCACATTGCTCCCCTGAAGGAGCCTGAATGAAGAAGCTTGTTTGTTTTCCTCTGTTTTTTCTGCATATATCTTCTTAATCAGTCTTCTCCCTCACTCTCGAGGCTTACAAACTAGCACTGAAAGGGACAGAGGCTTCTATCTGTGCAGCCTCAAACACAGAAAGAAGCTGTGATTTTATCAGAAGGACAAAGAGGGAAGGGAAGGAAAGGGAAGACAGGACTATAGGTTTACAAATTCCTTTTCCTCCTGCTCTTCTCTTGAAACATCTTCTCAGTTCCTTTGCTACTTTGCGTTAGAGGAAGAGGAGACAGAGGAAGAAATCCTGAGGGAAATTAGAAGAAAAAAGTTCAAGAGGCATCATTCCTCTCCATGGAGAATGCTCCCAGATGAACACCTCCTCTTAAGCCCAGGATAAATCCAAAGGGATGCCTTCTGGATGTGCTTTATGTCGAGAGGATATTTAGTGCTGACAGAATTTAGGCTATATCGGTTACAGTGCAGTTAGGGAAAGTTTGCCGGTCAATGCAAGCCCACTGGGTTACGGGATGTCTCCGCGACAGAAGGAATGACTCGTGTGCAAGCCTGCAGGATCGGACTCTGTAAGTACTGCCCCTTCAGTTTACCTTAACGTGAGATTTTTTTGAGAATGTAATTCCCATGTTTTAGAAGAAATGGATTGATTATTTCAATGTTGAAAATTCTAGTTTTTTCCCAAGTGGTATCTAAGTGCTTACTATGTACCAGGCGCTGTACTGAAGACTGAGGTATTTACCGGTTAATCAGGTTGAACACAGTCCACGTCCAACGTGGGGCTCTTAATCCCCATTTTACAGGTGAGGTAACTGAGGCCCCGAGAAGCTAAGTGACTGACCCGCGATCGCACAGCAGACAACCCAGATCCTCTGACTCCCACGTCCGTGCTCTTTCCACTGGGCCCTGTTGCTCCTCGAGTCGTTTCTCAGGTATTAAAGAGACGGTTGAATTGAGGAGGTGGAATTTGTTAAGGGATATAGAAAATTGCCTCCAGTAAAATCACTTATACTTCTTTTGTTTCCTTTTCATTCATTCAATCGCATTTCATTCACTTGTATTTATTGAGCACTTCCTGTGTTACAGAGCACTCGGAAGAGTAGAGTAGAACAATAAACAGACTTATTCCCTGCCCACAGTGAGTTTTATGGCTAAATCCTTTACTGACTGGGTTGGGCATCTCTACTTGCTTGGCACCAAAATACCTCTGTTCAGATCATTCTCACTGACCTTATGAATTTAAGGCAGGGAGTCGTTAATTTTTTTCAAATGGTATTTGTTAAGTGCTTACCATGTGCCAGGCACTGTTCTAAATCCCGAAGTAGATACAACCTAATCAGGTTGGATCCAGTCCCTGTCCCACGTGGGGCTCATAGTCTTAATCCCCATTTTACAGATGAGATAACTGAGGCACAGAGAAGTGAAGTAACTTGCCCCAGCTCACCAGCAGTCAAGTGGCAGAGCGGGGATTAGAACCCAGGTCTTTCTGTCTCCCGGCCCCGTGCTCTTTCCGTTAGGCCACGTTGCTTCTCAATACATTGGCTTCTGTGAATTAAAAAAACTGCTATTTAGATCAGTTCCTTCTGTTGAGCAGTCTGGGTGGGAGTAAAATACTCTTTGGGGAAAGGCTACATGTCTATCTCCGCCTCTAGACTGTAAGCTCATAATAATAATCATTATGGTATTTGTTAAGCGCTGACTCTGTGCCAAGCACTGTTCTAAGCGCTGAGGTAGATACAAGGTAATCAGGTTGTCCCACGTGGGGCTCACAGTCTTAATCCCCATTTTACAGGTGAGGTAACTGAGGCTTAGAGAAGTTAAGTGGCTTGCCCAAGGTCACACAGCAGACAAGTGGCAGAGTCCTCTGACTCCCAAGCCCGGGCTCTTTCCACTAAGCCACGCTGATGCTAATTCTATTGCACTGTACTCTCCCAAGCGCTTAGTACAGGTGTGTGACTGTGGGCAAGTCACTTAACTTCTCTGTGCCTCAGTTACCTCATCTGTAAAATGGGGATGAAGACTGTGAGCCCTACGTGGGACAACCTGATCAACTTGTATCCCCCCCCAGTGTTTAGAACAGTGTTTTGCACATAGTAAGCACTTAACAAATACCACCATTATTATTATTACTCTGTGCGCTGTAAACATTCAGTAAATACCATTGATTGACTGATTGATAATAATAATGGTATTTGTATTTGTTAAGCGCTTCCTATGTGCCAAGCACTAAGGGCTGGGGTAGATACAAGGTAATCAGCTTGTCCCACATGGGGCTCACAGTCTTCATCCCCATTTTACAGATGAGGGAACTGAGGCTCAGAGAAGTGAAGTAACTTGCCCAAGGTCACACAACAGACAAATGGCAGAGCCGGAATTCGAACCCACGACCTCTGACTCCCAAGCCCGGGCTCTTTCCACTAAGCCACGTTGCTTCCCGAGTGGAACCCTCCAGCCCGAAAGGAAGGAATGGGCTTTCCAAGTGTTTCGATCTTTCTGGGGGCAGATTTGCATAACTCATCTGTGTTTAATCACGAATGCCATTCAATTCACCGCTTCTGGGAGAATGGAGAAGGCAAGTGGGAGTCCAGTTTTGTTCCAGTGTCTCTCCCTCCAACACACAAGTCAGAAAACCTCAGAGGGGAGCGAAGCAGGGGAGGCGGGCGAAGAACTATTAGCAGAAAAGTCACAGGCCCTAATGACTGTGACTTTTTCTTCCCTATGAGGAGAGTAATAACGTTAATGGTGTTATTGGTGGTAATAATGATAATTATAATAATGATCCTAATAGTGATGTGCCGCTCCGAAGGAATCTACGGTCAGATAAAAGGCCGAGGCCAGACTGCTTTTGGTGGGATTTTAGAAATTCTCAGGTATGAGTCACTGCATGCCACAGGCAGGTTGAGCGTTGAATCAAGGGAACGGATCTTGAGAAAAGTCTTTTTCACTGTGACCAAATAAGGAAAGGTAAATGTAATACTGTGGAGTGTAATACTGATAGTGGAGTATGATATTGATGACGCCATCGCTGACGGATAATAATAATGTTGGTATTTATCAAGCGCTTACTATGTGCAGGGCGCTGTTCCGAGGGCCGGGTTAGATACGGGGTCATCGGGTCGTCCCACGTGAGGCTCACAGGCTTAATCGCCATTTTACAGATGAGGCAACTGAGGCACAGAGAAGTGAAGCCACTTGCCCACCGTCACACAGCTGCCAAGCGGCAGAGCCGGGATTCGAGCCCACGATCTCCGACTCCCAAGCCCGGGCTCTTTCCACTGAGCCACGCTGCTTCCTGTATGTCAAGTCTCTGTTTTACAGAGGGTTTTACTCATTGTTGATTTCTCATCCCCGATCAGCAGTCCAGCAGGCCAGGAGAAGCGCACCCTTTTCCGGATAAGAAAACAGCAGCAGAGGCAGAGTGATCTGTCAGAGATAGCTGAGGGAATCAGCTCTCCCCAGAGAAGGAATTGCATGGTCTTCCCTCCCGAAAGGGTTCGGAGTTCCCCTTTGGCCGAAGGCCTTTTCTCTAAGCGAATCAGCTTGAATTCCTGTTGGGGAGAAGAGATGAATTAATTTTGCGCCTGGATCCTCTCAGAAGGCTGAGGAAATCCCAACCCTTTGAAGTTCCAAGTATGGTTATAGTAATTAATAGTAGTAGTGATAATTCAGCATCCACCCTTATCTGAGTGCTTTCAGGATTTAAAGATCTCCCTCCCCTCCATCGCTATAAATAACAGATATTTCATAAACTTCACACACAATTTATTAATATTAGGTAGTGGCGAATAATCCAGGGAGCCATGAAGATAATTCTTAGAAGGGAATAAAAAAGCGGTTGAGAGGGATAAAGTACATTTCTAAATGAACAGAGAGGAGAGTAAAAATGAATATATTCTTAAAATAAATCCTACCATTCTAGAAGAGAAATAGTATGGTGTAGTGGATAGATGAAGGGCCTGGGAGTCAGAAGATAATGGGTTCTAATCCCAGCTCTTCCACCTGTCTGCTGTGGGGCCTTGGGCAAGTCACTCCACTTCTCTGTGCCTCACGCGTAAAATGGGGATTGAGACCGTGAGCCCCGGTGGGGGGGGACAGGAACTGCGTCCAGCTTGATTTGCTTGTATCCGCCCCAGCACTTAGTACAGTGCCTGGCACATAATAAGAGCTTAACAAATACCACTGTTATTATTATTACTACAACCAAGTTTTTTTAGTCTATTTGAAAGTCCATCTGTTCCAGAAATGTCAGTGCTGCATTACCTAAAGGTCTTGACATAAAAGTAAGGCTCAAAAACAGAGTCAACAGATGATCAAGGAAAACAAAATTGCAACACTTTCCTGCAGTCTGAGTTAGGTCTTGTCAGAGAATCTGATAGATGGGAAAGGGGGCAGGAACTGTAACCTTTTCCTCCAGACGAGAAAACAAAGGAGAATGATTCACCCAACACCTTGGTATCTTCAGTAATTATAAACAGCAATCTCCTCTTCAAATACAAAGGACAATGAGCGCTGATATATATTTAACTCAGATGATGAAAGAAGAAGAACAAAGCCAAACGTCTGGGAAAAAAATCAAGAAGTTCCCTATAGTCAGTTATGCTAATTAAGTCAATGCTTTTACACCAACTAAAATAATCGCCAATAAAATCCAATTGGAATGATTCTTAATCTAGTCCAGCACCTGCATTATCATTGTAGTACAGTGCTCCGCACAAAGAAATCGCTCAATAAATTCAATTAAATGAATCATCATCGTCCCCAGTGGTATTTATTGAGCACTTGCTATGCAAGGAGCACTTATGAAAGTACACGGCAACGGTAGCGTCAGCCAGTAAACATTCAAACAAATGAAATCTGTTCGAAATTTAAAAATCAGGTCACGGAGGTGTGCAAGCTCTGATGGTCAGTAGTAGTGGTAATTCAGCATCCACCCTTATCTGAGTGCTGCCTGTATGTCAAGTCTCTGCTCTACGGAGGGTTTTACTCATTGTTGATTTCTCGTCCCCATCAGCAGTCCAGCAGGCCAGGAGAAACGCACCCTTTTCCAGATAAAGAAAACAGCAGCAGAGGCAGAGTGATCTGTCAGAGATAGCTGAGCGAATCAGCTCTTCCCAGAGAAGGAATTCCATGGTCTTCCCTCTCGAAAGAGTTTGGAGTTCTCGTTTGGCCGAAGGCCTTTTCTCTAAGCGAATCGACTTGAGTTCCTGTTGGGGAGGAGAGATGATCCCCCAATAATCCGGCTCTGCCACTCGTCAGCTGTGTGACTGTGGGCAAGTCACTTCACTTCTCTGTGCCTCAGTTCCCTCATCTGTAAAATGGGGATTAACTGTGAGCCTCACGTGGGACAACCTGATTACCCTGGATCTCCCCCCAGCGCTTAGAACAGCGCTCTGCCCCCTCATCTGTACTGTGTGCTCCCAAGCACTTAGTACAGAGCTCTGCACACAGTAAGCGCTCAATAAATACCATTGATTGCAACATTCGTAAGAGAACTTTATTCTTTTTTTGGACCAAAAATTGGAAGAAAACTAAAATCTGCTTACCAGTTTTATTGGGTCATCACCTTGTCCAGCTCTTTTTAAGATACTCATAAGGAAAAACCTCAAATATATTCACCTAGGCAGCAAAAATGTTTCTCTTTATCTCCTATTCACCGGGGTATTCAGTAAATACAGTCCCTCTGTCCACCCCTCCGCCCCCCCGGCTGCTCATTTAGATTTGGATCCCTACGTGGGAAAGGTCTAATCTGCTTACCTACTAATTTTCCCAGTGTTTAGCACGATGCTTCCCATCTCGAGTATATAATAAATGACATTGCCCCTGCAGCATTAAATAACCACCAGTAGTAATAATGATAATTCTGGTATTTAAGCGCTTACTATGTACCAGTTACCGTACAAAGCGTTGGGGTGAATACAAGGAAATCGGGTTGGACACAGTCTCTGTCCCGCGTGAGACTCACAGTCTTAATCCTCGTTTTACAGATGAAGTAACTGAGGCACAGAGAAGGCCAGGGCCACATGGTAGACAAGTGGCGGAGCTGGGATTAGAACCCATGACCTTCTGACTCCCAGGCCTGTGCTCCAGCCACAATACCTTACCCTAGTACTGTTGCACGGGCATCAACGACAGCATTCACTGGGCACCTACCTTGCCCAGAGCCTTGGACAGGGCACTGGCGATTTGTAATTAGATATATTATTTATTTTTATTGATGTCTCCCGCCTTAGCCTGTAAACTCGTGGCAGGCAGGGAACGTGTCTACCAACTCTATTATATTGTACTCTCCCAAGCGCTTGGTACGGTGTTCTGCACTGTGTGCTCAATAAGTGTCATCGATTGACTGGTTGATCGATTAGGTACATAAAGATCAGAAGTCAAGGCCTAACCTCGAGGAGCTTGTGGGAGAGAGAATTGTAAATTGTGAACAGAGATCGCATTCATACTCGGTATTACTGATCGAGGGAATTTAAAAAAAAAAGCCTTTCCCCTTCCATTGGAATCCACAGGTGGACCTGACCAAATCGGTGGTATATCTGTGTTCGTGATATTGAAATTTTGTGAAAGAAAAATGAAACAGCATGGTATAGTGGACAGAGCATGGGTCTGGGAGTCAGAAGGTCATAGGTTCCAATCCTAGTTCTGCCACTGGTCCGCTGGTTGATCTGGTGGCTCAGTGGAAAGAGCCCGGGCTTGGGAGGCAGAGGTCATGGGTTCGAATCCTGGCTCCGCCGCTTGTCAGCTGTGTGACTTCGGGCAAGTCACTTCACTTCTCTCTGCCTCAGCATCTCTCTCTCTGCATCTGGAAAAAGGGGATTAAAAAAACCACAAAACTGTGAGCCCCACGTGGGACAACCTGATCACCTTGTATCCCCCCCAGCGCACAGAACAGCGCTTTGCACATAGTAAGCGCTTAACAAATACCACCATCATTATTATTATTACTTCACTTCTCTGTGCCTCAGTTACCTCATCTAATGGGATTGAGACTGTGAGCCCCATGTGGGACAGAGAATGTGTCCAACCCAATTTGCTTGTATCCACCCCAGCGCTTAGTACAGTGTGCGATACATAGTAAGCACTTAACAAATGCCACTTTATATTATATATTACTTTATGTTCTGTAAGTAACTTGTTCAAGGTCACGCAGCAGGTAAGTAGTGGAGCTGAGATTAAGATCCAGACCCTCTGACTCCCAGGTCCCTGTTCTTTCGAATAGGTCACACCGCTTCTAGGAGCCATCCTGAGCGAGAATAATAGACGTAAAAGATACCATCGCTGACCTCAGGACCTTACAATCTCCTGGGAAAGAGAGGGTCACCTACCTTGTTTGCAAAAAAGGAGAGAGCAAGAGAAAAAAATCTAGCAGTCACACTATGGAGAAAATGAATAAGTAAAAACAGAGATAAAATAAGTGGAATAAATACATCGATCTATACATAAGGGCAAGGACCTAAAGTCTTTTAAGTGTCATTTGTTAAAGTACACCCTGCAGACTTTCATCCATTTTCAGTTGATTCACAGAAACATGCCTTTGACTAAAGCGTAGGAAGGCACATTTCAGGAACCGAGTGTCATTTAGCAGAAGAGATGAGGGTGGCTGAAAATAGTGGATTCAACTCAGGTACAGAGAAGGAAAGTTTCTGTGCCTGGCAAAGCTGGAGGTCCAGAGAGATTACCATCAGAATACCTCAACAAGACAGAACAACTGCCTTAATCCAAAATGCAACAGACTAACCTAGTCAAGTCAGGAAAACAGAGAATTGGATTTTGAAAATAGAGCAATAGGAGAATTCAGGCAGTTTTCTGAATGTACATGACTTGAAATCTTTTTGCTGTGATTGCTTTCAGATGTGGTTTGCATTTTTATTCAAGAGAGCTTAGTGCTCCCCTGAATTGAGGCTGAGAAAGTAGGATTTATCTAACAGAATCACTATAGTCCTAGTTGTTTTTTGAATTTCAAACAACCCGCTCTTCCTTTTCTATTCAAACCCCCTCCTTCTCTCTGGGTTTATAGCTCTCCACACTTCCTCTAGCCCGCCCCGGGAGACTAGTAAAAATGCATTACCCGGTCGGAAAGGGCATGAAAACACCTCTCTTGATAAATTTTCCTTTGGGGATGAGAAAATCTCCAGAACTGAATGCTCCTGGCTTTTCCCATTAGGTTTATTCTTGAAGGACAGAGACCAGTGAAGGAATGATTTGGATTCCCTAAAAATAAATATTTCATCAGTAATTTTGAGTGGGGGACATTACAAACATTGAGGAATCCCTCTCTAAACAGAACTTTCAAGCTCTACCATGTTGATTTTATTGTTTGATATGTCATTGGTTCTCCTGGACTATCTTTCTGTATTCGTTAAGCACTTACAATGTTCCAAGCACTATTCTAAGCACAGGGTTAACCACACACAAATTAATCAGGTTGCACCCAGTCCCTGTCCCACATGGGGCTCATAGTATAGGAGAGTAGGTATTGAATCCCCATTTTGCAGTTGAGGAAACTGAGTCACAGAGAATTGAAGCGACTTGCCCAAGGCCACACCGCAGGCGAGTGTCGGAGTCGGAATTAGAACCCAGGACCTCTGGCTTCCCAGGCCTGTGCTTTACAGAAGCAGCGTGGCTCAGTGAAAAGAGCCCGGGCTTTGGAGTCAGGGGTCATTGGTTCGAATCCCAGCTCCGCCATTTGTCATCTGTGTGACTGTGGGCAAGTCACTTCACTTCTCTGTGCCTCAGTTAACCTCATCTGTAAAATGGGGATTAAGACTGTGAGCCCCATGTGGGACAACCTGATTCCCCCGTGTCTACCCCAGCGCTTAGAACAGTGCTCGGCACATAGTAAGCGCTTAACAGATACCAACATTAATATTATTGCTATTTATCCACTCGGCCAGTTTAGCAAGTACTTCCTCAGAAAGGTAACAGAGTAATACTGAACTGGGGGCTATTGGATAGAGCGTGAGAATGGGAGTCAAGAGAATTTGGTTCTAAACCCATTTCGGTCACTAGCCTGCTGGGTGATCTTCGGCAAGTCGCTTAACCTTCCTGGGTTTCAGTTTCCTCATCTGCAAAATGGGGGCAAGAGATCTCTTAGACTGTGTGCTCCCTGAGGTACAGAACCCGTGTTTGATTTGACTACGTCGTGTTTTCTGTCTGCGCGGTTGTATTTTAACCACCATAATGTTCAGTCAGCTGCTGCGGAGGCGGATTGCTATCGCGATGATGGGATCATTGTGTCAATCTAGTGTTTCTTCTCGGTTTGGCATGGGGATTACTCTCTTTATGACCTTTGGAATCTTAAAGATTGACTCCATGGTTGTCTCAAGAAGTAAGCCTGTCGGCAGGATGTTAGCTGATCTCCCAATCCATGTAGGAATGGACTTGGTGTCGAGTTTGCGGCTCAGCACATAGGGATCCTTTTCTGAGAAGATAAGATGTAGAGATGAGAAATCTCTCGAAAAAGTGGTTCACTCTGGAATATAGGGAAATGTGTTAGAAATGTTGAGAGATCGATGAGCTCATGATCATAACACGCTAAATTTGGGAATTCATAGCCTACAACCTGTGACACATTCAATCGCTCATTCTGACTGGAAGAATGCTTCCTGTGACATTATAATAATGTTGGTATTTGTTAAGCGCTTACTATGTGCAGAGCACTGTTTTAAGCGCTGGGGAGATACAGGGTCATCAGGTGGTCCCACGTGAGGTTCACAGTTAATCCCCATTTTACAGATGAGGTAGCTGAGGCCAGAAAAGTGAAGTAACTCGCCCACAGTCGCACAGCTGACAAGTGGCAGAGCCGGGAGTCGAACCCATGACCTCTGACTCCCAAGCCCGGGCTCTTTCCACTGAGCCACGCTTGAGTCGACTCCAAGTGGGGACAATATGCTCAAGGCTTGCAGGTTCTGAGTTTCAAACCAAGTTCTAGCATTTTGGAGTTGGAGTGGGATTTCAATTAGTCCAAGATTAAGGGTGAGTCTGTGAGAAAAGGTACGGACTGTACTTTAAGCACTAAAATTGTACAGGTACCCTTTTCCCTCTTCCTTCTACCTGTAATTTATTTTAGTGTCTGCCTCACTTGCTATATTTTAAGTTCCTTGAGGGCAGGGATCGTGTCACCTAATTCTATTCTACTCAGCTAGGGTTTAGTACAATGCTCAATAAATACAGTTGATTGATTGTACAGGACTTGGTTCGGACAGATGAATGAAAGGTAAGCAGATGGAAAATGTTTGGATTCCATTTTCCTTGACACACAGATCAGTTAAAAGTACTCA
Source organism: Ornithorhynchus anatinus (assembly GCF_004115215.2). Lineage (NCBI taxonomy): Eukaryota > Metazoa > Chordata > Mammalia > Monotremata > Ornithorhynchidae > Ornithorhynchus > Ornithorhynchus anatinus. Next base: position 37,730,372 of record NC_041736.1, read on the forward strand.
GGCTCATTTCTGTGGATAACTCATTGAGGTACATTGGGTAAAGGGAGGGGAAAAAATTGGCCATTTGCAAGAATGCCTCCGAGTCAGTAGGTTTGGCGTTTCAAATCAATTCCAATTATCTTGGTCTCTGAGGGAGTAAAATGGAAATTTTTAAGTCGTTCTTAGTGAAAATAGATCAAAATAGCCCCCTGGACATGGTGCCCTGGGAAAGAAGCAACAGCACGTAGGCTACATTTTTCTTAAAACGAGCTATAAAAATGAATGGAAAATTAAACATTTGACAAAAGATACTTTAGAGAACTCATAAAGCCCAAATGTTTAACTTTCGTTTAAAAGATAAATGTAAAGCGGGGAGGCAGTGGGGCTTGATGGAAAAGAGCTTGGGCCTGGGGCGTTAGGAGACTCTGGTTCTAGTCCCAGCACTGACACTAGCTTGCTGTGTGACCTGGGGGAAGTTACTTAATCTCTCTGGGCCTCAGTTGCCTCATCTTTGAATGGGAGCTCTATGTGAGACAAGAATTATATCTTATCTGATTATCTGGTATTTACCTCAGTGCTTAGCATGATACATGGCACATAGTAAGCACTTCATAAATGCCATAATTATAAATGATACTATCAAGGTCATTTATTCTGACACCATGGCTCAACCCTAAAAGAAACTAGTGCATCGTTTTACAAAAAAAATGTTCCCAGAGCTAATAACCTCTGGGTCCAAGGGTAATGGTACAAGAGAGAAAAAGGGAAAGTAGTAATAGCACTTATTAAGTCCCTACTAGATGCAGAGCAATCCATCGATCATTATTTTAAGGGTATTTGTTAAGCATCTGCTATGTGTCAGGCACTCTACTAAAGGCTGGGGTAGATACAAAAAAATCGGGTTGGACGCAGTCCCTGTCCCACGTAGGGCTCACAATCCTAATCCCCATTTTACAGATGAGGTAACTGAGGCACAGAGAAGTTAAGTGACTTTCCCAAGGTCACAGAGCAGTCATGTAGCCGAACCAGGATTAGAAGCCAGGTCCTTCTGAGTCTCAGGCCCATGCCTAACCAACAGGCCACAGTGACTGCTTACCGTGTGTAGAGCATTGTTCTAAGCACTTGGGAGAGTATAATATAACAGACAGAGTTGGTAGACACATTTCCTGCTCACAAGGAGTTAACAGTCTAGAGGAGGATTAATAATAATATTGTTGGTATTTGTTAAGCACTTACTATGTGCAGAGCACCGTTCTAACCGCTGGGGTAGATACAGAGTCATCAGGTTGTCCCACTTGAGGCTCACAGTTAATCCCCATTTTACAGATGAGGTCACTGAGGCCCAGAGAAGTGAAGTGACTTGCCCACAGTCACACAGCTGACAAGTGGCTGAGCCGGGATTCAAACCCAAGACCTCTGACTCCCAAGCCCAGGCTCTTTCCACTGAGCCATGCTGATTATCTTTTAACTTATCTTTGAAGTTTTTAGTGTTTCAACTTGTCCAATTGATCACAATATAAGATCAATTGGAAAAGTTCAAACACTAAAATCTTAAAACATAAGGAACAGAAGAATGACGGAGAAGGAAAGTAAGATTCCTTGATGTCATAGTTCTCAATAGCTGCATATAGGTAGCAAAGACAAGAACACATATAAAGAGAAGTAGCATACTTGGTGGAAAGAGCATAGGCTTGGGAGTCAGAGGACCTGGGTTTCAAACGCATCTCTGCCACATGTCCACTCTGTAACCTGGGCAAGTCACTTAACTTCTCTGTGCCTCAGTTGCCCCATCTGTAAAATGGGAATTAAGTCCTACTCCCTCCTACTTAGACTGCGAGCCCCGTGTGGGTCAGGGACTGTGTCCAGCCTGATTATCTCGTGTCTACTCCGGCGCTTAAAACAATACTTGGCTCGGAAAGAGCTCGGGCTTGGGAGTCAGAGGTCATGGGTTCGACTCCCGGCTCTGCCACTTGTCATTTGTGTGACTGTGGGCAAGCCACTTCACTTCTCTGGGCCTCAGTTACCTCATCTGTAAAATGGGGATTAACTGTGAGCCTCACGTGGGACAACCTGATTACCCTGGATCTACCCCAGCGCTTACAACAGTGCTCTGCACATAGTAAGCGCTTAACAAATACCAGCATTATCATAGTAAGCACTTAACAAATACCACAGTTATTAATATTACTATTATAAACCCTCTTATCCCCATATATGTTTTCCAACCTTTTCCTCACCTGCTATCGGTTGTTGACATTTATGGAGTACCTTTTGGCTTTTTCATTTCCACACTGGGTCTATTTGCTTTGCTATTAGTGATCCTAGGTCACTGGTTAATCCAGAACCTAGTCACATAATTTAAAGGCAAGAGAAGGAGGTTCTATAATGTGGGTGTTATTTATATTTTCACAGGGTGCCTCCTTCAAAAATGAAGACTGACGAAACCCACCCAAATCGGTGCTACTTTAAGTTTCTATAGTTATGAATTTCTCCACTGAATAAGGCCTATCGAGCTGCAGGCCTTCTGCCCTCCCTCACTAGAACGTTTAAAAAGAGACGGAGAAAGGAAACGTGTCTCACGCCTCAATTCCACCACTCAAATTACTTTATGTCACCACATTATTACGTCTATGTGAGGGGTCGTTCCTGCTGCGGATGTCGAGGATGACAAGGAATTGGCTTGGTTTTCCCCGATGGAAAGCATAGAAAATCCACAGCTTCCTTAAATGCTCTCCTCAGCGTTCTCCGGATGTCTGCCGCCTCCCGTCTCGGCCCTCGGGGTTTTGCTCTCAACGTGCCCTGTGCGCCGCGGGCCTCCTGCCTGGCCACAGCCTCCACCGAGCGCACGTTAAACCTCTCCGCCATGGACCTCCTGGTGTCGGCTTCCCCCCATCGCAGCTCTCAGAGGCCTCAGCTTCCTCTTCTACCAGAACGCCACGCTGCCTCCTCGGGATCCTGCGCCGGCTTTCCTCCTCATCCCAGACGAACCTCCATCCCGAACCGCCTTCCACCGCCCCTGTGGGACAGAGAAAAGCAGCGTCTGCTTGGCACCGACTCCGCCAAACCTCCGGAGGACTGTAGGGGCGGCTGCTGCTGTGGCTGTGGAATCTGAGCCACAGAGAGCCTGAAATTCTGCTCTTACTGAAGTGTTTCCTGCCTTGATTTTTCCTTAATGTTTACCACCGATTGATTAATTGATTGATCTCTCCTTTGTGTCTGTCCCCTCTCCCCTGTTTTGAGATTTTTGAGCCCCCGGAGGGACAAGGGACTGTACCTAACTGCCACCTGTGTATCTTAGTAGAGAAGCAGCATGGCTCAGTGGAAAGAGCTTGGGCTTGGGTATCAGAGGTCATGGGTTCGAATCCCGGCTCTGCCACTTGTCAGCTGGGTGACTGTAGGCAAGTCACTTCACTTCTCTGTGCCTCAGTGACCTCATCTGTAAAATGGGGATGAAGACTGTGAGCTTCACGTGGGACGACCTGATTATCCTGTATCTACCCCAGCGCTTAGAACAGTGCTCTGTACATAGTAAGTGCTTAACAAATACCAACATAATTATTATTATTATTATTAGTTCTGTGCTCTGCACTCGGTAAGAGCTCAGAAAATGCCAATCCTATTCATACTACTTTTACGGGAGTAATGCACGTTATGCCTTCCTTGTTCCCAGATTTCCCATAACTCTGGGCCTGGCAACAAGTCAATCATCTCTGCCTAGATGTTTCAAGACCTTCTTCCTCAATTTCTCTTAGCTCTTTCCCTTCCTTTCTTACCACGATACCTTTCCAGAATCTTTCCATTTTCCTTTTGCTAATCAATCAATCAGTCGGTGGAATTTCTCGAGTGCTTACTATGTGCAGGCGACTGTACTAAATACTTGGAAGAATATCGATTAATCATATTTTATTGAGCACTTACGGGGTGCAGAGCACTGTACTAAATGCTTGGGAGAGGACAATGCAACAGAGTTGGTAGACACAGTCCCTGCTCATGATGGGCTTGCAGTCTTAGAGTAATACAATGGAGATGGAGGATACATTCCCTGCCCTCAAGGATTTTACAACTTAGTGCATTTTTAGGTCCTCAAAGACTCACAGTTTGCATCAGATGTGGAATTTCGGGAAACTTAATTCTCCTCTCCCAATAAGGGATCTTACTCTGCATGTGAAGCTACTTCATCATGAGCAGAATTCTCCAACCTGGAGAAGAAGTGAAATCTGTCCCAGAAGCAAAGAGGACACTCATGTGACCCTAAAGTTCTATCACTGAATTGTTCATCAGGTTTGACTTTCTACTGAAGCAATAAAATGTGTTATGAAGGATAAATAAAAAGAAAAATAGCCCAAAGGTTCACACGAGAAGACATTATTTATTTAGTAATGACATTTTTTAAACACTTACTGTGGGCCCGCCACAGTAGTAATTGTGATATTTGTTAAATGCTTACTATGTGCCAGGCACTGTACTAAGTGCTGGGGGAGATACAAGCTAATCCGGTTGGACACAGTCCCTGTCCCACATGGGTCTCACAGTCTTAATCCCCATTTAACATCTGCGGTAACTGAGGCACAGAGAAGATAAGTGTCCTGCCCAAGTTCATGCAGCAAAGTAGCGGAACTGGGATTAGAACTCAGGCCCTTCTGACTCCCAAGGCCGTGCTCTTTCCACTAGGTCATGCTGCATGGAATTAAATCTGAGCATTTAATTCTGAACTCATTTTTTTTCATGGAACTCTGATAATAAAAAATTCGGTAGACATTTCTGGGAAAGAATGCAGAAGCCTTCTTTTACTATGGCGATCCGCTTTCAGCTGGTCACAAGGTCAGCATGACCTGGAACTTGGTGAGACACTCACGCTAATGCCATGAATTAAGGTAAGTGAAGATTACTAAGCTAAAGAAACTCCATTTACCTCCTTTGTCTGATGAGAAGTGCAACAGTTAAGCTTCACTGGTCATCTGGATCCGATCTTTGAAGATGATTTAGGTGCCATCCTTATAAAGGCAAACAACTCATTTCCAATCCTGAGTTCCTAAAAGGAATCCCAGAGTAGGAAGTAGATTGAACAGCTAGAGAGAATAAAACAGGGCAATTCTTACACTTCTATGTTTAGAAAGGATTAAACAAACAATCCAAGTTGAAGGTAATCTCCATAATTTTGCTAAGCATGCTCCAAGGTGTTTCTGGGCACCAGCCACTTATGTTTATTGATTATTATGAATATATTGTTCTAAAGGGAGCTGATTTGCTTCTTTGCTCGTAACATGACTTCCTCATTAGTTGCTCACTCGAGGGCTCCTCTCCCAGCACTCAAAGCAATGGAGATATTTTATCTTGAAAGCAAGGGATAGAGTACCCCAGTAATATTCTTATCAATGCATTCCAACCTTTTGAAATTATACAAGAATGTTAATAGACCTATAACAAATGCATGAGAGAAATAATCCAACTTCCAGTTGATGTTTACCAAGCATTTTACAGTCATTTGCATGTCATTCCATTCCATTCCATACCTCCAATTCCATTCCATTCCCTTTCATTCTATTCCAACCCATCCCATCCCATTCCATTCCATATTATTCTATTCCATTCCGTTCCATCCCATTCTGTACCATTTAATTCCCTTTTGCAAAGTCAACCTCCCCCTCAGGGTTACATCTGAAGAATTTCCAATACTCTACCAGTCTCGGCTACAGGAAGAAGAGTCAAGCGGAGGCCTACCCATTCCATTGCTACCTTGGCCAGTGGCTAGCGAGTGGAAGGCCATCTGCTACAAGGCAAAACTCACCTGTGCCGGGCAGCGGCGGCGTGGGAGAGAGTCGAGGGCAGACTTTCGGGTTTACTGAGCAGAAGGAAGCAATAGTAAACCACTGCCCAATTTTGACTGGGAAAACTCTATGACCACTACCAGAAAGATGGCAGATGGAGGGGGGGCATTCTGGGAGAGATGTGTCCATGGCATCACTGTGGGTCAATGACGACTCAAAAGCATAAGGCAAGTCAACCGGAAGGATCATTATTTCCATGTTACCCGTGAGTAACGGAACACCAAGTCCCATATTTGAAAGGATTAGGATGAGAATTCACTGCACTGTCTTTTGCCCTCTGCTAAGTGGACATCTTTCTGTATTTCATAAGAATAATTTCAAGGGAGGTTTTTGGTGGTGGTGATCAATCAGTCAATAATATTTTTGGGATGCTTACCGTGTACAGGGTACGATACTAAGCACTTGGGAGATTACAGTAGAACGGAGTTGGTAGACATGTTCCCCACTCACAGCAATTTTACAGTCTAGATGGGGAGAGGTGATCATGTGAGGTAGTCGATTACGGGTTAACGTTCTAACAAACAATCCGCTGTACAATACATCTGCTCTGGTCTGGGCCCAGAAGCTCTGTGAAGCTCTACAGGTACAAGATGACAATTTTGTCTTTTTTTAAATTTTTTTTTAAAATTTGCTGAAAGGACCTCCGAGAGACTAACAGCAAGTGACAAACTGGGACAATTACCACGTTCCCAGGGCCTTCTATGAGTCTCACATTTTCGCTGCCCAAGATCAAATGTCTCGAGAATTGGACATCTTGGTCACTGAAGGCTTTCCAAGAAGCAACGGCATAATGGCGTCGGCAATCGAATTCCTCCTCGGAGTGTTGGTATCAGAGGACTTCCCAGGAAATCATTCAGTTCATTCGACAGACTGCACAAATACAGGTAAGTTTAATCTGATAACATGATTTCTTAGACTACAGACTATTCCTAAATTAGAGAGTTGAAAATTTTAGAAGATTCCCTCACTTTTTTATAATAGTATTTGTTAAGCTCTTAAGATGTGCCAGGCCATGTACTAAGCGGTGGGGTAGATACGAATTAATCAGGTTGGACAGAGTCTCTATCCCACATGGGGCTCACAGTCTTATTCCCCATTTTGCAGATGAGGTAACTGCGGTACAGAGAATTAAGTGACTTGCTCAAGGTCACACAGGAGACACGCGATGGAGCCAGGATTAGAACCCAGTCTTTTTGACTCTTAAACCCGTGTTCTATCCGCCAGGCCATGCTGCTTTAGGGAGTTGTAAGGGCCTTCAGCACTTAGCTGGGATCCCACGTATAAGCTGGTTGTGAACTACTCCCTGCTCCGTGCTCTATCCACTGCGCTGTGCTGCTTCTGGAAAATTGAAAATACAAAAAACCATAGTATCCTAGTCCTGTGGCCCACCATGCTGGCTTCTCACAGAGAACAGTATAGGTCTTGCTCAAGTTGGTGAACTCTCACTGGGAACAACACATAATCTTATGCCTTTTCCCAGTATGTAAGGGATCTTCTAATTGCTAAGTAAAAAGCCACAAAATTATAGGGCAAACCCAACGTTGATAAATGAAACAAAAACTCCTTCCAGCCACCTGTAATTCCTGGTAATAATTACAACTTTCGGCTTCTCTCTCAGATTTATGCGCCAAAAAAATGGACATAAAAACATTTCCAGAAAGAGGATATCTGATCGCGTCAAGATGGATTTAAATACTGCTGTGGAAGCATTCTTAGGCATATTGCCCTGGGCCACCTGGTACATAGACTGACTCAAAGAATGGGACAGTTTCTGCCTTGTGAAAATAATGCAACCGGGCATACAGAGATGAGGATGTTTTGTTGAATATGCAACCATACACCCTCAAACCTTCTGATAAATCTGTAGGTTTTCAATGATTTGGAAAATTTTAACACTGAGAAGTTTCCTTCTCCCTCCTACTTGACTGTGAGTCCGATGTGGGACAGGGCCTGTATCTGTCCTGATTAATTTGTATCTACCCCAGTGCTTTGGACAGTGCTTGCCACATAGTAAGCACTTAACAAATACCGTTTAAAAAGTCCACGTGTTCCAATAAGACCTTAGGAAAAGCTGTCGAGGCCTTGTTACTCGATTCTGTGCTCATGATTGAAAAAGGACAGCACTTAGGAATTGGATAGTCATTCATTCAATTGTATTTTTTGAGCGCTTACTGTGTGCAGAGCACTGTACTAAGTGCTTGGAAAGCACAATTCATCAGTGGATAGGAGGGGAAGGGACCTGGTAGGTGATCACAGGCGAAGTTTAATATGGCATTCTTCTGGCAGAGGTGCTAAAAATCTAATTCCCCTTTTATCCAAACATAGGCTCCCTTCTCATCTTCATCATCAAGATCAGCCTTGTCATCATTATCATTAAAAAGGCATTTACTCAAGTGCTTTAGTAAGTGCTTTTCTAAGTTCTGTTCTACCAGAGTTAGCCAGGGCCCTTGCCCTCCAGGAAATGGCAATTACGACAGGCAACAGGACATACTGACAAGAAGAAGAAAAATAACTAAACAGAGTATTAATAGGTAGGCGGAGTTACCTACTCTTGCAGAATAGGAAATGCCTACTAGTTAGAAAGTTGCTATTTCTCTCTGGTTAGTCAGGAGAGGAGACTTCAGAAAGGAGAAGGGATTCGGGGCAGCTGCTTGAATGTGGGGGAGTTATTTCAGGCAAAGAGAAGTCTGAGAGAGGTGGGAGGAAATGGTTGCCGAATATAGCTGGGGTAAAGAAGGAGAAAAGAGAATTCAAGAGGTTTGGGAAAAGCAGCACGGCCTAGTGGAAACAGCACGGGCCTGAGAGTCAGGAGGAGTTGGGTTCTGACGCCAGTTCTGCCATTTCAGTCAATCATTTGTATTTATTGAATGCTTACCATGTGCAGAACACTGTACTAAGCACTTGGGGGGTTATGTCTAATATATTGTTATATCGTATTCTCCCAGGTGCATAGTACAGTGTTCTGTATGCATTCCCTGCCCACAACGAGCTTAGTCAAAAGGCGGCAGTAATATAAAAAAAATTGCAGATAGGTACATAAGTGCTGTGTGGTTGGGAGCGGGTATGAATAAAAGGAGCAAGTCAGGGTGAAACAGAAGGGAATGGAAGAAAAGGAAAAGTAGAAGACCCCTTACATAATCAGGGAAGGCATCTTGGAGGAGATGTTCCTTCAATAAGGCTTTGAAGCAGGGGATAGTAATTGTCTGCCAGATGTGAAAAGGGAGGGCATTGCAGGCCAGAGTCTGGATGAGGGCGAGAGGTCAGCAATGAGATCGAGGGACAGGGAGTAGGTTGACACTTGAGGAGCGAAGCGTGCAGGCGGGATCCATGAAGGAGAGTAGTGAGGTGAAGTAGGAGGGAACAGGGTGAGATTGAGTGCTTTGAAGCCAATGGTGAGGGGTATCTGTTTGACGTGGAATTGGATGGGCAACCCCTGGAGGTTCTTGAGGAGTAGGGGAACATGACCTGAACGTTTCTGTAGAGTTTTGCAGAGTGAAGTATGGATTGGAGTGGGGAGAGACAGGATGCAGGGAGTTCAGCAAGGAAGTTGATACAGTAATCAAGGAGGGAGAGGTTAAGTGCTTGGATTAACATAGTAGCAGTTGGTACGGAGAGAAAAAAGGTGGATTTTAGCCATGTCGTGAAGCTCGAAGCAGATATTTGAATGAATGAATGAATATTTGTCTGCCGTGAGACCTTAGCCAAGTAACTCAACTGTGCCTCAGTTACCTCAACTGTAAAATGGGGATTAAGTCAGTGAACCTCATGTGAGACTTGGACTACGTCCAACGTGATTTGCTTGTATCTACCGCAGCACTTAGTACGGTGCCTGGCATATAGTAAGCACTTAATAAATACCATAAAAAAGTTTTACAGCCAAGTTTGATCATCCAGATCAGAGGTGTGGGTGTGAGGCGGGGGAGATGAACAAAGTGACGGGCCGAGAAGACCACTCTGGCAGCAGGGTCAGAAACAAAGGGAGCAGTGCCAGCAACAAAGAATCTCATGAGGATGAATCTCTAAAGCCCAGGTGAGAGATGAACCAGGGCTGGACCAAGGTCATATGTACGGAGCTTATTCAGGAGAGGAGGAGGAAAAGGTGTCATGTTATGTGCAGGAGAGAGAGAGTCAGCCTGAGGAAAGACACTGGGGCGATCACTGAAATGGTAGAAGCTGGATTTGGGAGGAAGAGGATGGAGAAAAAGTTGGAAGTATCTTTTAGACAAAGTGCTGTGAGCCAAGGTAATAATGTTGGTATTTGTTAAGCGCTTACTATGTGCGCAGCACCGTTCTAAGCGCTGGGGTAGATACAAGGTCATCAGGTTGTCCCATGTGAGGCTCACAGTTAATCCCCATTTGACAGATGAGGTAACTGAGGCGCAGAGAAGTGAAGTGACTCGCCCACAGTCACACAGCTGACAAGTGGCAGAGCTGGGATTCGAACTCATGACCTCTGACTCCCAAACCCGGGCTCGGTCCACTGAGCCGTGCTGCTTCTCAGGGTAGAGTCAACCTAATCTGGAAGTAACTCAGATACAAACAAGTTAACTGGTGAGAGTGAGGGGTGTTTCCTGCCTTAGCCTGGCTGTAAGTTTGGGATGTGACTACACTCTTGATATCCAGTTCATTCAATCGTATTTATTGATCGCTTACTGTGGGCAGAGCACTGTACTAAGCACTTATGATGACACCTCAAGGCCCCTACTCTTCCCCTTTTCCACTGTACTAGTTAGACTTTGCATTTGATAATTTTTTTCTTTTATATTAAACTGTTATATTATATATATTTATATTTGCATATATTTTCTAACTCTATGTCAGAAAACCCTTTTCCACCTGATTTTTAGGTTGAGAACGCCATGTTTAACTCTCACCACTCAATTTTTTTTTCCCCAGAACTTAATGCAGTGCTCTGCCAAGGGTAAGGGCTTAATAAATACTTCTACATTCACTGGTTTGATAAGAAAATTTTTAAAGAAGCAAAAAAAAAAAGATTGCTTAGGAGAATGTAAGCTTGTCTCCAGACTATAAGCTTGTCGCAGGGAGGAAACGTGTCTATCAACTCTGCTGTATTGAACTCTCTCAACCGGTCAGTTCAGTGCTCTGCACGCAGTAAGCGGTAAATAAATACCTTGTTCGATTGATTGAGACGGAGCAGACGCAGGCTATATTTTGGAATTCAAGACAGAGAGGGTGTTTAGGAGCTAGTGGGGTTTTGGGGGGGTTTTGATTTAATCTAACAGCGTGCTCTTTTCCCACTCCCTTCTGTGTCACCTGACTTGCTGTCTTGATTCATCCCTCTTCCAGGCCCACAGCACTTATGTACATATCTGTAATTTATTTCTATTAATGTCTGTCTCCTTCTCTAGACTGTAAGGTCATTGTGGGCAGGGAATGTGTCCATTCATTCAATAGTATTTATTGAGCGCTTCCTATGTGCAGAGCACTGTACTAAGCGCTTGGAATGAACAAGTCAGCAACAGATAGAGACAGTCCCTGCCGTTTGACGGGCTTACGGTCTAATCGGGGAAGACAGACAAGAACAATGGCAATAAATAGAGTCAAGGGGAAGAACATCTCGTAAAAACAATGGCAAATTATTTGTCTATTATATTGTATATATATATGTATATATTATATATTAAATTATATATAATATTATATTGTGCCTATTATATTGTGCTCTCCCAAGTGCTTAGTACAGTGCTCTGCACATGGGGATTGTTAGAAAGATTTGGGTTCTAGTGCCAGCTTTGCATTTGACTAGCTGTGGGATCTTAAGCAAATCATGCCACTTGGTATAGCATTCCAAGCATAGTAAATAATCAATTAATACCGGAAATGGTAATGAAGCTCAGTGAGGGCAGGGAATGTGACCGTTTTTTGTTATATTGTACTCTGCCAAACGCTTAGTACAGGTATCTGCACACAGTAAGTGCTCTGTAAATATGATTGAATGAATGAATGTTGGAAATAAGTGCAGGAACTCATGAGATAATGCCTGTAAAGCACTTTGAACTCTTTAGGAATAAAATATGAATGATAATATTATCTAAACAGTTCTTTCCAAGGTTCGCTTCGGAATGCGTTCTCCTTAAATCAAAGACACCAGCCTCATCCTCTTTGTTTTTCATTTTTTATTCCCAGATGAAGTCAGTGGAATTTACTCACAGGCTTCATTGTTTTAAACAAGTAATTTTTTTTACATTTTAAAAGAAATCTAAAAAATGAAAGTTTTATTTTGTTTCATTGATTATCTGAAAATCTATAAAAATGGACCTAAATCAAATCACAATACTTCAAAATGTGAACATGCGATAAAAAAAATTCTTAGGTTGCCCTAAAGGGATTTCGTTTATCAAAGCAAAATAATAAACAATCATTACAAAGGAAATTTGGCACGAGAAACTATAGCACTAGCAGAGAATACAAAATCTTTTCTTCACAGACCAAAATATTTTTTTTTGCAAAATCAGTCGCCTATGTACATATATGGATGTTTGGTTTAGCTAATTACTTAATTCACTGAGCCTCCATCACATGTCAGGACCTAAGGGGGAATATACTTGGAAATAAGACCTGTCCTCGTGAAGTTTAAATTCTAAAACAATCCTTCTTACTGATGGTGTTGTCTGGTGTTGGTCTACGGCAGCCACCAGCAGGATTTATACAACAGTATACACCAAAATTCATGAAGGCCTGGGCAGACATGTGAAGAATCCACAGTCCAGGTTGCCTCGCTTCAGTTAGAAGCAGAAATGAAAATTCGCCGGAAGTCTGCAGGGCTGAGTGAAATTCTTCCACTGGGTTTCTGAGGCTCAGGGTCTGTCCACGGGTGCTCCTGTTGGCAATTAGTTTTGGAAGATGTTTTGTTCTTGGCAGCTTAAATCTGGAGTGATTTCACTGGCCCAGAGACTGACGACCAGGATTTGTTTTTAGGTTTCACCCTGGAACTGAGTGGGAGCATCATGTTCGAGGGTGTGATCACCGTGGTCGAGGGGATGATGGTGACATTCTTCCACCTCCGGGACCTGCAAAGAAGACCAGACAGAGGATTGGTCCTGGGTCTGCTTCTCAAAGGTTAGTTCTGAGATCCAAGTGTAGTTATGCAGCTGGTATTGCATGAAATAAATGCTGGGGGGGGGGGCAGTTTTGGGTCCCTGATCATCATGCACATACAATTAAAACTTGGAGCTGGGGCCTTTCCTCCCCACATCCAAAATCTTCTTGTTTTTCGTGGAGGAGCTTCATTCTTTCATTCTTCTTTCCCCCTCTCTGCCCTCTCTCTGGCTCTTCTCTCTAACTTATCCACAGCACTGGGGGAATGACAGGGAAACTGTAGAGATGAATGTTTTTTTTAACCTTCTTCCCCCACCATCATTGCACCATTATTGGCTGATGGGGGAGAGGGACACTGGGAAAGCCTCTATGGAGCATGTTCAGTGAGCTTAAAAGCAGGTTGAATCGGTGAAGCAACTCAAGCACAGAACCTTTGTAATTGTTTAAGGGTCCAACACCCTATTGTTCAGTCCAAACTGTGATGTTTCAGTGGCTCCCTGCCAATCTTTGCCTTATTGTTATCTGTTTCCCCCACCACCCCACCCTCCTCATTTTGTTTTAGCCCTCACTAGTTCCATCATTTTAAAAAAAGATCAAAAATGATGGAGTGTTGTATGTCTGAATCTCGGATGGAAAGTTCCTAGACTTCGGTTTCTTCCTCTGTACGTTAAGGGTAACCATGTTGGCTCTTCATGGGGGTTGGCGGGTGAGGGCGGAGGCTGACGGGCTATGAGATTGTCCCAGTTCTTGACAAGGATAAAATTGGCCCGGCTGAACCATCGTACACGGTTGTTAAGAATGGTATACAGACCTCCCAGTAAACGGCATCATCGTAGCAATTTTGGTCAGGTGGCTGACCCCAAATCGGTAGTTTGAGAATGAGTCCTGGAGAAAGCAAGTTAACATGAAGCTGAAAAAGGAAACCTATTTTCACAGAGTAATCATAATTCACAGAGTCATCATAATTCACATAATTACAACCACCACCACCATCATCCACTAATGTCCCACAGCATTGAGCACCAGCCTGGGTGTCAGAAGGACATGGTTTCTAATCCCAGCTCGGCCACTTGTCCACTGTGGGACCCAGGGTAAGTCATTTCACTTCCTCTGTGCCTCAGTTCCCTCATCTGTAAAATGGGGATTAAGACTGTGAGCCCTATGTGGGACAGGGATTGGGTCCAACCTGATTTGTTCGTATCCACTCCAGCACTCAGTACAATGCCTGGCACATAGTAAGCGCTTAACAAATGCCATCATCATTGTTATCATTATTATTGTTGTTATTATTATTATCTGTCTGCAGAGCAAAGCCTACCCAGGTTATTGCTTAGTTAACCTTTACTTCCTCTTTTGGAGGACCGCAAATTCAGGAGCTATCGTCCCTAGCCATGGAGTGAAAGCTGATGAACCTTTAGACAGTGGGAAATCAATCCATCGAAAAATGGTATTCATTGAGTGCTTTCTGTGTGCAGAGCTCTGTATTAAGCACTTGGGAAAGTAAAATACAGGTCGGTAGACACCTTCCCTTGCCCACAAGGAGCTTACGGTCTAGATGAGAATAAAGAGCCAGCGCGACATTGTTTTCTTTTTAAAAAATCTTAAGAATATTTTCATATCATTTACCTCTAAATTAGAAGGCAGCAAAGAGATGGGGGTTGATCAATCAATCAATCATTGGTATTTAGTGAGGGCTTACTGTGTGCAGGGCACTATAATAAGATTTAGGGAAAGTAGAATATAGAGTAAGTAGAATCTAGTTGGGGAGGCAGTCATTAGAACAAATCACAGGCAGGGGAGGTAACCAAATATAGAAATAGATACCTAAGTGTGTGGGGCAAGAAGGGTCAGTACCTAAGTACTTAGGGGGTCTGCACTAAAGTGCTTAGGTGATGCAGTTGGGAGAGAAAATAGTGTGGCGATATAAGGGATTAGTCAGGGAAGGCTTCCTTGGGAGATATGATTTTAGTTGGGCTTTGAAGATGGGAAGAGTGCTTTTCTGTTGGATCTGAAGTTTGAAGAAGTTTCAGGTAGGCGCGAACAGAGGTAGAAGGTGAGAGACAAAAGTGAGGCTCAGGGAATAGGTTATATTAGGTATCAGAGGAGCCAAGTCCCGTATTGTAAAGGCACTTTGGTAACTGACATCCGTTCCATTCCCTTCTAATGGTATTTGTTACGCACTTACTCCGTTCCGGGCACTGTACTAAGCGCTGGGGTGGATACAAGCAAATCGGGTTGGACACCGTCTCTGTCCCACGTGGGGCTCACTGTCTCAGTCCTCATTTTACAGATGAGGTAACTGAGGCCCAGAGAGGTGAAGTGACTTGCCCAAGGTCACCCAGCAGACAAGTGTCGGAGCTGGAATTAGAACCCGTGACCTTCTTCTGACTCCCAGGCCCCCGCTCCGTCCTCTACGCCGTGCTGCTTCTCTCACGGACACAGACACTTTTAACTCACAGACACTGATTCAGGGGGTTTGGGAGAAATTCACGGAAGAAGAACTTTCAGTTGAAAACGTTCTGGAGGGAACCTGCGACTGGACGTTTCTGTTAGATCCGGCAGAGGTGGTTAGCTCCTTGGATTTACTGACCTGTGATCAGGCCTCCCAAGATGGCTGTCCCCAGGGAGGTTCCCAAGGCCGACGCCTGCGTGGCTACGGTAGTTCTAGGGAGCCAAAGACAACGGAATATGTGGCCCTGTGCCTCAGTGCGTGGCCCCTCCTTCTCCACTGCCTCCCAACTCCCATCTCCTCCATCCCTGTTTTCTCGTACCTACCTGCCTTCTGGAAGTTTGTTCGAGAGCCCTGTTCGAAAGGTGCGGATAAAGACTAACCCCGTTGACACCCCGACACACCCATGTTTGTTACATTTCCCTTCATTCATTTGTTCATTGAATCATGTTTACTGAATACTTAACGTGCACTGTGCTAAGCGTTCGGGTGAGTACACTGTAACAATAAACAGACACACCTGGGTCAGCTCTAGCAGGAATACTGAGGAGCAAGTCCTCTACTGTGTTGGAAGCAAGGAGACGAAATACAGATCTGGAATTTTTTCAGTGATGATCAAAGGTGGATTTGCTTTAGTGCCACCCACAGGCACCAAACGAAGTGTTGCCCCTAACGATAATCACGTGGTACGTGTTAAGCGCTTACTACGGGCCAAGCACTGTACTAAGCGTCGGGGTAGCCCCACAGGGGGGCTCCCAGTCTAATAAGGAGGAAACGGGGAGAAAAATAGCTCACGGGGAAGTGTCGTTTCACTGAGGCGCCCTTGAGACGAACTCAAATTCGGGCCCCTGTGATTGAATGAAGGAATCGCCCAGTGAGAGGAGCCGTTCCGAACACCGGAGGCTTCTGGGAAATTGAGCGGTGGCCTTGACCCCATCCTTAGACTCCGGACAATTAACTGACAGGCAAGGAGGGGTCGGAGGATGCATTGCAAAAGCCGTCTCCTTCAAACTGGAGGGAAAGCATGGCAAAATTGTATGGACCAGCTAGAGTCCAGATGTTCAAGCATGGCACTTGGGCATACCGCACCAGGGATAGGTATGAAGGCTTCATGTTTCCCTGAAATACCTTTGCTTACCTGCAGCAGTGTTAGCACAGTATCAGGCCATTTTTGAAGAAGAAGAATGGCTATGGAAATGTATAATAGACAACGGCTCCCACTCCTGGCTAGCCACAATGCCTTTCCATCACCGGATTTTCCAAACTCCAAGCAGAACTTTCAAAAAGCCCTTTCTTGACTCACCTGTCCGTAGCTTCCAGGGCTACTGCCACAATGCTGGCAATGCCCCCTATGATTCCTGGTAAGCCATGTAAATTATGAACACCACAGGTATCTTGGATTCTCAGTTTAGATGCAAAAATTGGCTAAAATGAAAACAAGGCAACAAACCTTCTTTACATTTTCTGTCCAACCCTTCAGTACCAAACTCATGGGGATGGTGGGGGAAACTTCCCCAACAGTTTTTTAAGCCGTATTTCCAGCCTCGCTTGTCCCGAGTCTCTGACAAGGTCCGAGAGTTCCCAGTCGGGGCTGAACAGATCCAAAATGTTGGCTCTCGCGCCCGTTAGCACGTTGAAGCTGATCCACCCCACAATCCCCACTTCTCCCATTGCCACCACATACAAAATGAAAAGTTGGCCCCCGTGCCCTGATCCGGCCAGAAACTATTTATAAGTCTGTGCGCTAATTTAGCCATAGCTTGGGTTCGGTTCCTAATCTGTGGGGAAAATCCACTGGGGGTAATAGAAATCACTGGGGAACTGGTCAGAGGATTAAAAGCTGAACAGTTTTAGGGCTTTCATACTTACCGTCAGGAACTTGAATCCCAGAACAGAGACGATGCCAGCAATACTGCCAATTAACATGGCTCCGAAAGGGTGAATATTCATGTCAGCACAAGTGCCCACAGCTACACCTCCTGCCAGGGTGGCATTTTGAATGTGAACCTGGGAGAGCAGAGAACATCGATCAGTCGATTGTATTTATCGGGTACTTACTGTGCGCGGAGCGCTCGGGAGAGTATACCGTAACAGAATTGGTCGATATAGTCCCACGACAAATTTACAGTCTAGAGGGAAGATGAACAGAGTGACAGGGTAGTCCATCCAAGGGGATTCACCGGCCTGTTGGAATATAATAAGCGGCAGTAAAGCCTATTGGGCCTGGGAGTCGGAGGACCTGGGTTCTAATCCTGATCGGCTGCTCATCTGCTGTGGGACCCTGGTCAAGTCACTTAACTTCTCTGTGTCTCACAACTGCAGAATGGGGATTAAAACTCTGAGCCCCACGTGCGACGTGGATGAGTCCGAACTGATTAGCTTGTATCTACCTCAGGCCTTAGTTCAATGCCTGGCACATAGAAAACATGTAATAATAATGTTAATAATGATAATGTTGGTATTTGTTAAGCGCTTCCTATGTACAGAGCACTGTTCAAAGCACTGGGGTAGATACAGGGTCATCAGGTTGTCCCACGTGAGGCTCACAGTCTTCATCCCCATTTTCCAGATGAGGTAACTGAGGCACAGAGAAGTGAAGTGACTTGCCTACAGTCACACAGGTGACAAGTGGCAGAGCTGGGATTCGGACTCGTGATCTCTGACTCTTTCTACTGAGCCACGCTGTATCGCTAAAAATGTTTGGATAAAATTTAATCTCTGTGATATCTGTGTTGTATTTTTATGGTATCTGGGTTGTGCTCACACTGTTCTAAGCCCTGGGGGTTATACAAGTTTATCAGGTTGGACACAGTCCCTGTCCCATATGGGGCTCACAGTCTAAATAGGAGGGAGGAGGATTTAATCCCCATTTGACATATGAGATATTGAGGCAAAAATAAATTGAGAGACTTGCCCAAGGTCACCCAGAAAGCAATGGCAGAACTGAATGAGAACCCAGGCCTTCTGACGCCCAGGCCCGTCCTCTTTCCACTAGACCATGCTGCTTCTCATCTTTATTACATTTAGATTGTAAACTCCTAAATGGCAGGGATCAGGGTGTGTCTACCATTTCTGCTGTACTTTCCTGAGTGCTTAGTAGAGTGCCCGGCACACCGTAGGCGCTCTTCCCCTCCGGGGGGTCAATGGCTCATGAAAGAGAGTTCTTCCGAAGATCTGGGATTGTCTCTCCGTGACCTGGGTGAAACTTTCTGTTTAGTTCAGTCCCCATTTTGGGTGAGAATCTAAATGGGTTTGAGTTTCGGCTGCAGTGTTCAATCAATCAGTGGAATTTATTGAGTACTTACTGTGTGCAGAGCACTGTACTAAGCGCTTGAGGAGCAGCGTGGCCTAGTGGATAGAGCACAGGCCTGGGAGTCAGAAGGGGAGTTCTAATCCTGGCTCCGCCACTTGTCTGCAAGCAGCATGGCTCAGTGGAAAGAGCGCGGGCTTTGGAGTCAGAGGCCATGAGTTGGAATCCCAGCTCTGCCACTCGTCAGCTGTGTGACTGTGGGCCAGTCACTGAACTTTTCTGTGCCTCAGTTACCTCATCTGTAAAATGGGGATTAAGACTGTGAGCCCCACGTGGGACGACCCGATTCCCTTGTGTCTACCCCAGCGCTTAGAACAGTGCTCGGCACATAGGAAGCGCTTAACAAATACCCACATTATTGTTATTATTATTACTATTAAAATGGGGATTAAGACTGTGAGCGCCATGTGGGACAGGGACTGTGTCCAACCTGATTACCTTGTATCTACCCCAGTGCTTAGTTCAGTGCCTGGCACATAGCAAATGCTTAACAAATATAATAATGATGATAACAATAATAATAATGCAGAGTCAGTAGTCCTATTCCCTGCCCACAAGGAGTTCACTGCGGCTACATCGTGGCTGTGATTTGTGGTGACATGAGGCTATTAATGTCTGTCTCCCCGTCCAGACTGTAAGCTCACTGTAAGAAGGGAATGTATCTGTTTACTGTTTTATTGTACTCTTCCAAGTGCTTAGTACAGTGCTTTGCACACAGTAAGGGCTCAATAAATACGACCGAATGAATGAATGAGATCTTGACGCTCACCATATCGAGCTTGCCCCGTCGATCCACAAGGCTTGATAAGGCATAGGCAACAAGCACACACGCCGCTAGAGAGAAGTAAGTGTTCACGATTGCTCTGTACTGGCTTTCTCCTTGCTCAGCGACGGCGGAGTTAAAACTGGGCCAGAACATCCACAGGAAAATGGTACCTGTGGATAAAACAACCAGAAGTAAACACTAATTGTAAATGCGTGAAAATCTACCCTTCCTGGTTAATAATAATCACCGGGGTATTTGTTAGGCACTCACTTTGTACCCAGCGCTGTACTAAGGCAGGGGCAGATACAAGTTCATTAGGTCCCACGTGCAGCTCGCAATCTAAGTAGATATTGAATCCCCATTTTGCAGTGAGGGAACTGAGGCACGGAGAAGTTAAGTGACTTGCTCAAGGTCACACGGCAGGCACAGGGCAGAGCCGGGATTAGAACCTCAGTCCTCTGATTTCCAGGTCTGTTGTCCTCTTTCCACTAGGCCACGCTGCTTCTCCGCTCTGTCCTCTGTCACCTCTGACTCCCAAAGGAGCCTGCCTTTTTTTATATCCTCAACTCTCGGATAGCGGTCACAGATTCCGTCGGCGATCTTTTTTTTTTTAATGGCATTTGTTAAGCGCTTTCGCTGGGCCGGGCACTGTACTAATCACTAAGGTGGATACAAGTTAATCAGGTTGGACACGGTCCCTGTCCCACGTGCGTCTCGCCGTCTTAATCCCCATTTTACAGATGAAGTAACAGAGGCTCAGAGAAGTGAAGTGACCTGCCCGAGGTCACCCAGCGGACTCGTGGCAGAGCCGGGATCAGAATCCAGGTCTCTGTGACTCCCAGGCCAGTGCTTTAGCCACCGGGCCACACCGCTTCTCTTTGCTTTGGGGGTCATCTCCACTGTCCCCGCTGGTTTGGAAGAGCCCGTTTCTACTCACCGATCATGGCGAACAAGTCAGAGTGATACACAGACTCTTCGTTTTCATGCTTCCTTTTCAGATTGGGTCGATACAGAACGATTGCAACCGCCAGACCGAAATAGGCACCGAAGGCGTGGATGATCATTGATGCCCCGATATCTTGAGCCTGAAAAGGAGAGATAGGGACATTCTTCCGATTACGGTGAGGATCGATTTGGGGGAAAACTACCCACGGACCTAGAGGAGGATAGGAGTGAAGCTCATGTTAAGTCCCATCTTAATTCCAGACTTCTCTAATTAGAAGATTTGGCTTCTCTTCCTTGATGAACAAAAACTGCATCATGAAGAAGCCACTGGAGCCATTAGCAGTCTTGCATAATAATACTAATAATAATTGTGGTATCTGTTAAATGCCTACTATGTGCCAGACACTGTACTACTTCCATCTTAATTCCAGACTGCTCTAATTAGGAAGATTTGCTTCTCTTCCTTGGTAAACACAAACTGTATCCGGTAGAAGTCAGTGGCCCCATTAGCAGTCTTGCCTATTAATACTACTACTAACTGTGGTATTTTTAAAATGCTAATTATGTACCAGGCACTGTAGGAAGTGCTGGGGTGGATACAAGCAAATCAGGTTGGGCACAGTCCCTGTCCCGAGTTGGGCTCACTGTCTCAATCCCCATTTTACAGATGCGGGAACTGAGTCCCAGAGAAGTTAAGCGACTTGCCCAAGGTCATAGAGCAGACGAGTGGCGGAGCCGAGATTATAACCCGTGACCTTATGACTCCCAGGCCCATGCTCTATCCACTTGCCGAGTGTGGGGGTGGTCCACCTTACCTCCAGTTTATCTATGACGAGGTGTTCATTGCTGGTGAACACGAAGATTTCCATAATCGTCATAACCAGCATCTGCACTGGACTTGTTTTCCCTAAAACGGCTCCGAATGATATCAAAACGCTGGCAGTGCTGAAGTCGGCGTTTATCAGTCTAGGAAAAGAGAATCAAAGTCAAACCGCTATTGGTGATGATGAGCCCCGATGAGAGACCCGAAATGAAAGAATCTCTCATCTCCCACTTTCCCAACGATTACAAAAGGTGGAGCTTCAAGAGGATCAGTCGGTTTCCTCTTTAATCAGTCCTCGAATGCCTCTCCCTTCTGCATCGTCTCTGCGGCGCTTGGATCCGGGACCTTTGGACATGGGATAAGGGCCCCACCTCCAGCCCCACACCACTTTAGGTACCTATAATAACAATAATAATAATAACTGTGGCATTAGTTAAGCGCTCCCTATATGCCAGGCACTGTAATAAGCGCCGGGGTAGATACAAGATAATCAGGTTGGACACAGTCCCTGTCCCCCACGGGGCTCCCAGTCTCAATCCCCATTTTACAGATGAGGTGACTGAGGCCCAGAGCAGTGAAGTGACTCGCCAAGGTCACGCAGCAGACAAGTGGCGGATCTGGATTTAGAACCCATGACCCTCTGAGTCCCGGACCCGTACTCCAGCCCTGACACCGTGCTGCTTCTTGGATGAATGATTGATTGATCGATCGATTGATTGATAAAAGAGGGAGGAAGAGAGGTCTGTTTACGTTAGGATGTCAACGTGGAATTTTTTTCCCTCATTGTGCCAGAGCCCCTGCATCAGTGTCCCCCACTGGAGACCCAAGGCAGCGATCAGAAGGTTGAATCCCACGCTGCTGAATCCGTATTTCTTCAAGAAGGTCATGAGGAAGCCAAACCCGATGAATATCATCACGTGCACATCTTGGAACACTGGAGGAGAAGTGAAGGAAACATTCACGTTACCTCTTTTATTACGGTACTCATTCAATTATATTTACTGAGGCCTTACGTTGTGCGGAGCGCTGTACTAAGTGCTTGGCAGAGTACGACGCTACAATAAACCGACACATTCCCCGCCTGCGATGATCTCACAGTCTAGAGAGAGGGAGACAGACATAAATATATATAAATTAGTGACAGATATGTAGTTAAGTGCTGCGGGGCAGGGTCTGGGGAAGAACAAAGGGAGCAAGTCAGGGGGACGCGGAAGGGAGTGGGAGAAGAGGAAAGGGGGGAATTAGGGAAGGGCTCCTGGAGGAGATGTGCCTTCGGTAAGGCTTGAAGCGGAGGAGAGGGGTTGTCTGTCGGATTAGAGGGCCAGAGGCGGGACGTGGGCAAGGGGTCGGCGGTGAGATCGAGCCACAGTGAGAAGGTTAGCACGAGAGGAGTGAAGTGCGTCGGCTGGGCAATAGAAAGAAATTAGCGAGGCAGCGTGGCTCGGTGGAAAGAGCCCGGGCTTCGGAGTCCGAGGTCATGGGTTCGACTCCCGGCTCTGCCACTTGTCAGCTGTGTGACTGTGGGCGAGTCACTTCACTTCTCTGGGCCTCAGTTCCCTCATCTGTAAAATGGGATTAACTGTGAGCCTCACGTGGGGCAGCCCGATTACCCTGCCTGTATCTACCCCGGTGCTTAGAACGGTGCTCTGCACGTAGTAAGCGCTTAACAAATGCCAACATTATTATTATTATTAGGAGCAGGCAAGGGGTGGTATTTGTTATGCACTTACTGTACTATACTGAGGTGAGGCACCTCGGTTTTTCCATTGGTAAAATAGGGATGATCTTTGAGACGTGCTAACTGATTGAAACATGTTTTTCTGTGATATTTGTTAAACTGCACGTGCCAGGCACTATTACTAAGCACTGGGGTAGATATGAGCTAAACGGTCCGATTAGACCGTAAGCCCGTCGAAGGGCAGGGACTGTCTCTGTCTGTTACCGATTTGTCCATTCCAAGCGCTTAGTACAGTGCTCTGCACATAGTAACCGCTCAATAAATACTATTGAAAGAATGAATTTGGACCAAGTTCCTGTCCCACATGGGGGTTATAGTTTTAATCCCCATTCTACAGATGAGGGAACTGAGGCACAGAAAATTAAAGTGACTTGCCTGAGGTCACACAGCAGGCAAGTGACGGAGAAGCATTTGTATTGACGTGGCCTAGTGGATAGAGCACAGGCCTGGGAGTCAGAAGGACCTGGGTTCTAATCCCATCCCTGTCCCTTTTCTGCTCTGTGAACTTGGGCGAGTCACTTCACTCCTATCGGCCTCAGTTACTTCATCTGTAAAATGGAGATTAAGAGCGTGAGCCGCATGTGGGACGTGGCCTGTGTCCAACCTGAATACCTTATATCTTAAGTAGACCAAGTCCCCTCCCTGCGGCGCCTGGATCTGGCGTAGGGGACGCAGGTGGCCGGGAAAACTCTCTCGCTGTGGCGCTCGGTTTCCCCTCCGGACGGTTGATGGGCTCAGGTCAGTGTCGGGAGCGAAGGGGAGATGAGCTGCCGGGATGTGACGGGGATGACCCCCACCTTCCCTCTATCCGTCCCTCCCTTCTTAAATCTCACCCTTCTTCCTTTTGAAAAGTTTTATTATTTATTTATTTATTTTTTGGTATTTGTTAAGCTCTTTCTATGTGCCGGGCACTCTTCTGAGCTCTGGAGTAGACATAAGGTATGCAGGTTGGACACAGGCCGTGTCCCACACGCGGCTCACACTCTTAGATGAAGTAACTGAGGCCCGGAGAAGTGAAGCGACCTGCCCCAGGTCACGCAGCAGACGAGCGGTGGAGCCGGGATTAGAACCCACGTCCTCAGACTCCCAAGCCCGTGCTCTTGCCACTAGGCCGTGCTGCTTCCTGTAGTGTGAAGTACGGGAGTTTTGGCATGGCCTCATTTTCGGTCTTTCCTTTTCGGTTGCTGTTTTGTGCTGCCCTTCCTTGGGAGTTGCAGCCAGAAGACGACGTACTTCTTGGTAAAGATCTGGTCCGGTGTGGTGGTGTTCTTTGATATGACTGAGCTCCTCGATGTGCCTCTGCCTATGTCCGCTACTGCCTTATCTCTTCTAGCCATAAGAGACGAGGAAAAGCCCTGCAATTTTTTTGGCTTCAGCTGCTCTGTCGAGAGATGGCCTACTGGAAAGGCTTAGAGTCAGAGGGTCTGGGTTCTAATTCCGGCTCTACCACCTTTCTTTTTAATGGTATGTGTTTTAGCACTTACTACGTGCCAGGCGCTGTACTAAACGCTGGGGTAGAGTCAAGGTGATCGGGATAGACACAGTCCACGTCCCACAAGGGGCTCACAGTTGTAAGCCCCGTTTTACAGATGAGTTAACTGAGGCGCAGAGAAATGAAGTGACTTGCCCCAGGTCACACGGCCGACAAGTGGCAGAACAGGGATTAGAACCCAGGTCCTCCTGACTCCCAAGTCTCTGGTCTATCCACTTGCCTGCTGCATGAGCTTAGGCAGGTCGCTTAACTTCTCTAAGCCTCAGTTTCCTCATCTGTAAAATGGGGACCCAATACCCGTTCTCCGTCTTAGTTAGACTCTGAGCCCCGTATGAGACAGGAATCGTATCTGACCCGGTCATCTCTTATCTATTCCAGCGCTTGGTACACACTGTTTGGCCCATGGTAAGAACTTAGCAAATAGTACCATTATAATCAGGACTCCTCGGTCTGGAGTCACGGGTTCCCGGGCCCGTGGAGAGGGACAGGACTTCCAGTAGCACTCTGAGAATTTGGTGACCTCTTGACTTTTGATATCCACCCAGCTACCAGAGGGGCTCCCATTTAGGGCAAACGTCACAAGGTGGTGGTATTTGTTAAGCCCCTGCTAGGTGCCGAGCATTGCAGTGAGCACCGGGGTAGACACGAGAGGGTCTGTCCGGAAACAATCCCAGTCCCGTATAGGGTACACAGTCTAAGAAGGAGGAGAAAACATCTGTCAGTCGTATCTCCTGAACACCGTACATGCCGAGTGCAGAATACTAAATGATCGGGAGAATATAACATAAAAATACAGCCGAGTTGGTAGACGCAGTCCCCGCCCACGGTGAGCTTACAGAGTAGAGTACTCAATTCCCCTTTTGCAGATGAGCCAACTGAAGCTCAGGGAAGCGTTATTACCAGCCCATTAGAGAAGTTAATCAATAATTACTTCCGCATGCCTATTACCTCTATTCTCCTGCCCGCCCCCCCCCCCCTTCTCATGTACCTATGAAGCCTAATTTTCTTCTTCTTAATAATGAAGGGTTGGGAAGGTCAGGTTGGGATGAAATGGGTCATAGGGTCATAGAAGCAGCCTTACATAGTGGAAGGAGTTCTCCTCTCTCACTACAACCCAGCCTGCACTCTGCGCTCCACAAACACCATCCTGTTTACTCTACCTCAATCTCATCTCTTTCACTCTCCACCCTTGCATATACCCTCCCTCTTCCCTGGAACTCCCTCAATCAATCAATGCTATTTACCGAGTGTTCACTACGTGCAAAGCAGTGTATTAAGCCCTCCCCCCTCATATCCGAGAGATACCCGTTCTCCCCATCTTCAAAGACCTCCTAAAAGCCTACCTCCCCCAGGAAGCCTTCCCTGATTAACCTCTCATCGCCTCACCCTATTTTCTCTCCTTTCTGTATTGCCTATGCACTTCCGTCTATATCCCCAAATCATTGTGATGCTCACCCTTTCCATCCTTGGAACATTTATGTGAATCAGTCAATCAATTAATGGCGTTTATTGAGCACTCACTGTGTGCAGAGCACTATACTAAACACTTGGGAGAATACAATTCAGTAGAGTAGGTCTACACAATTCCTGCCCACCAGGAGCTTAAATATCCTCATACTTTGCAGCTACAATTTATTTTAATGTTAATCTTCTCTACTAGAGCTTCAAATCTATAGGATAGGATCTATAGGAGGATAAGGGTCATGTCTACCAATTTTATTGTAGCGCACTCTTCCAAATGCTTAGTACAGTGTTCTACATACAGTAAGCACTCAATAAATAGAATAAATCACAAATGAAACTCTGTGAAAACCCCTTTATTTCCCTCTAGTCTGTAAGCTCCTGACTAGAGGGAAATAAAGGGGTTTTCACAGAGTTTCATTTGTGATTTATTCTATTTATTGAGTGCTTACTCAATAAATACATCTACTAATTCTTCTGCACTATATCTACTAATTCTGAATTCTTCTAATAGTCTCATTTTGAGTCTGTAACCTCACTGTGGGCAGGGAACTTGTCTACCAACTCTGTTATACTGTACTCTCCCAAGCGCTTAGTACAGTGTTCTGAACACAGTAACTTCTTAATAAGTACCATCGATTGACTGATTACCATCTCTCCTGTATCGTACTCTCCAAAGTACTTAGTACAGCGCTCTGTGCACGGAAAGTGTTCACAAAATACTACTGGTTGATTGGTCGATTGATTTTTTCAAACATTAAATAAGGGTTCCGTGATATTGGGCGAGGCATTATTTAATGGGCTGCTAGGAACATAATAATCCTCCCTCCAGTTGTTGCCCTTCTGAGCATCCCTATAAAAGGAGAAAAACCCTTCTTGTTTGATGAATTATGAATGAATTTTTTTCCCCTCCACGGACAGCTACGTACCCAGGTTATTACTCAGCTACAGTGATTCTCCTCTCCAGTAAAAACGTGTGCTCAAAATTGCCAGTTTTCTCATTGGTTTAGGGACAGTCTAAGCGGTCATGTTATGAACTTATCCCTGTTACTTAGAGACCACAGAGAACACTTTCCCGAGCACTGTGAGCCGAGTCCAGATTTTTTTTAAATGGTATTTGTAAAGTGCTTACTGTGTGCCGGGCACTGTACTAAGTGCCGGGGTAGATATAAAGTAATCAGTTTGGACACAGACCATGTGCCACATGGGTCTCACAGTCTTAATCCCCATTTTACCGATGAGGGAACTGAGGCACAGAGAAGTGGCTTATCCAAGGTCAAGTAGCAGACAAATGGTGGAACTGGCATTAGATCCCAGATCCTTCTGACTCCCAGGCCCGTGTCCTCTATCCATTAGGCAACGCTGCTTCTCAGCATGCCAGATTTTGGCAGCCTGCCTCTGGCAAGACCAACAAAACCAGAACAGAAGCATCCTGCCAGTAGATGAGGTTTACATCCTAATGGGGACCCTCATTCATTCATTCATTCATTCAATCGTATTTATTGAGTGTTTTTTCGATCAGTTGCTGTATACGTGCAGAGCACTGTACTAAGTGCTTGGGAGAGTACAATATAATAACAGACACATTCCCTGGCCACAGTGAGCTTTCAGTCTAGAGGGGGGACAATACTTGTATGTGTGTTTGGCAGGTATTTGGTGCCACATAGTGGGAATGCCTAGCTGGGTGTCAGTAAATCAACCCATCAGTGGTTTTCTTTGAGCAGTGATAGGTTGGGTTCTTCCCAGAAGTTGGAATGTGGGGAATTAGCCCAGTGGCCAGGTTGTTAACTCCACAGCCTGGGAGGAACTGGACCTAGAAATCCCTTCCTTTCTTCCTACTTGAACTTTAGAAACTATCAGCAGAGAGCCCTTCTCGTCTGCTATGCTGCTTTTCTCTTTCAAGTTTTTCACTCAGTTCATTTTGTTGCCGGCATCGAACTGTGCCTTCTTTTTCCAAGAGTTGGCTGCTTGGGTGTCTCACTCATTTCACCCTCTTGGCATGTTTCCCCCGCTCTCTTTGTTCAGGTGCTTTTATGCTCCCTTCCCACACACACTCCACACTCACCACCACATCTTCTTCCTCCATTTCCTGTGTCTGGGACGATCTTTCTTTCCGGATGTCCCTAAGTGCTTGTCTGGGACAATCTTTCCCCTTTCTCTATGGATGTCAGTATCTTCTTCCTGATCCCCCTTTTTTCCCCCCAGCCCATGCTAGGACAACCTTCTCGTGAATGATGGGAACAGACTTCCTGAGGGAGGCAATCTGTCCTCCTTTACCATAGGTCGGAATAGTGTCTGCCCACAGAAAATGTCCTTCAGTAGCACAGCTGGTGAACAGGATTGACACCTGTCATTCAGGGAAGACTTAGGTACAGTTCTGCCTAAAGGGACGGAGAATCAATCCATCTTATTTGTTGAGGGCTTACTGTCTGCAGTGTAGAGAAGCAGCATGGCTCAGTGGAAAGAGCCCGGGCTTGGGAGTCAAAGGTCGTGGGTTCGACTCCCGGCTCCGCCGCTTGTCAGCTGTGTGACCTTGGGTAAGTCACTTCACTTCTCTGGCCCTCACTTCCCTCATCTGTCAAATGGGGATGAAGACTGAGAGCCCCACGTGGGACAACCTGATGACTCTGCATCTCCCCTACTGCTTAGAACAGTGCTTGGCACGTAGTAAGCGCTTAACAAATACCAACATTATTATTACTGTACTAAGCGCTTGGGAGACTACAACACAGTGGTAGACACATTCCCTGTCCACAAGGAGCTCAAAGACTAGAGGGGGAAGGATGAAAGACATGCGGCAGTTCATTCAGTAGTATTTATTGAGCACCTACTGTGTGCATAGCACTGTGCTAAGTATTTCAGAGCCTACATTCAGAGCAAAAGACTCAGCCTCCGACCTCAAGGAGCTTGTGATCTAAAAGATGGCTCCGAGGACTCCCTCCACTCTGTGATTCTCTTGAAAAAAGACATCTTGTATTAAAAGTTTTATTTTAAGACAAGAACAGAGCAGACGGGGAACTTTACTATATATAACTTAGCCTGGATTACTACTACTGGAGCTCATAGTCTAAGTGAGAGAGAGAACTCGTTGTGAATCCCCATTTTGCAGATGGGGAACTGAGGCAGGGAGAAGTGAAGTGACTTACCCCAAAATCACACAGAAGGCAAGTGGCGGAGCTGGGCTTAAAACCCAGGTCCTAGCCTGGAGAATAATAATAATAATAATAATAATGTTGGTATTTGTTAAGCGCTTACTATGTGCCGAGCACTGTTCTAAGCGCTGGGGTAGACATAGGGGAATCAGGTTGTCCCACGTGGGGCTCACAGTCTTCATCCCCATTTTACAGATGAGGGAACTGAGGCGCAGAGAAGTGAAGTGACTTGCCCACAGTCACACAGCCGACAAGTGGCAGAGCTGGGATTCGAACTCATGAGCCCTGACTCCAAAGCCCGTGCTCTTTCCACTGAGCCACGCTGCTTCTCAGCGTGGAGAGTGGAGAACACTCTCTTAACGAGCACAAAGCTGGGAGAAATCCATAACCTCCTTTTCACCACTGAAACTCTCTCTGGGGTTGATAACATGATGCTCAGAGCAGGATTATGATATTTTAGATTAACTGGGATAATCTACTCTTCCAGCCAATATCTTTTCTGGACAGATGGTCAAAGAACACAGTAATTTCAATTTTCATTAGGGTTTGTTTTTCATATGTGGAAGAGATGTCTTTCTTCTTAATCCTGGAGTTTATGATAATTTATTGCCTCTATATGTGGCCTCTACTACTAATCTTCCTTCTATCTTGCCTACAGCATTCATTAATCAATCATATTTAGTTAGCGCTTAATGTGTTCAGGGCAAACTACTAAGCTCTTGAGAGAGTACAGAATAATAGAGTTGATAGAAGCATTCCCTGTCCACAAGGAGCTTAGAATCTGGAGGAAATAATACATTCATCTCTGTGTTGTCCAAGAAGAGTCCTGGCTTTGTATACAGCATTTCTATCAATTATTTTGTATCGTACCGTCCCAAGCCCTTAGTACAGTGATCTGCGCACAGTAAGCTCTCAGTAAATAACACTTATTAATGGATTGATTCCTCTCTTCATTCCTCTTTAACCCCCACTGACCTCTCCTCCCCCTGACTTTCCCATCACTGTAGACGGCACTACCATCCTTCTTGTCTCACAAGCCCATAACCTTTGTGTTATCCTTGACTTCTCTCATTCAACCCTCATATTCAATCCATCCCTAAATCCTGCTGGTCCCACTTTCACATCACTAAAACCCGCCCTTTCCTCTTCATCCATACTGTTACCTCCTTCTTGCTGACCTCCCAGCCTCCCGTCTCTCCCCACTCCACTTCACTCTGCTGCCTGGATCATTTTCCTACAAAAACGTTCAGGACACATCACCTGTCTCCTCAAAAGACTCCTGTGGTTGCCCATCCACCTCAGCATCAAACGAAAATTCCTCTCCATTGGCTTTAAAGTACGCCAACACCCTGCCGCCTCCTACCTCAACTCGCTTCTCTCCTACGACCCAGCCCACTCCTTTAGTGCTAAGCTTCTCACTGTGCCTCAGTCTCGCCTCTCTGGCTGCCGACCCCTAGCCCACGTCCTGCCTCTGGGCTGGAACGCTCTTCCTCCTCAAACCTGACAGACAATTGTTCTCCCTTACTGAAGGCACATCTCCTCCAAGAGACCTTCTCAAACTAAGCCCCACTTTTCCTCATCTCCCGCTCCCTTCCGCATCACCCTGACTTGCCCTCTTTGTTCTTGTCTCCATCCAGTCCCACAGCACTTATGTACATATCTGTCATTTTATCTATTTGTATTGATGTCCATCTCTCCCCCTAGACCGTAAGCCCGTGATGAGCTGGGAATGTGACTATTTATTGTTGTATTGTACTCTCCCAAGCGCTTAGTACAGTTCTCTGCACACAGTAAGCCCTCGGTAAATACAACTGAATGAATGAACTCTCCCCAGTTTTCTTCTTGTCTTCTCAACGGTCCTGTCCCTAATTGTTCCACAAATTGCTGCTCAGCTGTCTTTCAAGATCTCCATCGAACTCTCAAATTCTATACCCTCTTTGTCATTTCCTCCCATTTCTTGGAAACGTTCGCTCCCACCCTCTTCCCCTTCCTTACTGGCATCTTCGGCCTCAGATTGTCTGCTGCATCCTTCCCCTCTGTTTTCAAACATGCTGAAGTCTCTCCTATACTAAAGAAAGGCTTCTGGGATTTCCACTTCACCCTCCAGCTACATCCCCATCTTTTTATTCCTGTTCCTATCCAAACTTCTGGAACGGGTTGTAGGCCACCAGGGCTTTCAGTACTTCTCTACCAACTCTCTCCTTCACCCACAGAAATCTGATTTTCTCCCCCATTGTCCCATTGAAACTGGCCTCTCCAAGATCTCCACTGACCTCCTCTTAGTCATAGCCAAGACTGCTTTGTC
The DNA here is from genome assembly GCF_004115215.2 of Ornithorhynchus anatinus. Lineage (NCBI taxonomy): Eukaryota > Metazoa > Chordata > Mammalia > Monotremata > Ornithorhynchidae > Ornithorhynchus > Ornithorhynchus anatinus. The sequence goes on from NC_041736.1 coordinate 37,761,679, forward strand.
CTGATAATAAGAGTCATTGTGGTATTTAAGTGCTTACTCTGTGCCAGTCACTGTTCTAAGAGCTGGGTTGGATACAAGCAAATGGGCTTGGACACAGTCCCTGCCCCGCCTGGGGTTCACAGTCTCCATCTCCATTTTACAGATGAGGTAATTGAGGTACGGAGAAGTGAAGTGACTTGCCCAAGGTCACACAGAAGACAAGTCTTGGAGCTGGGATTAGAACCCATGACCTTCTGACTCCCAGGCCCGTAGTCTATCTACTCTGCCGTGCTGCTTCTCCTTGACCTCTTGGCTGCCTTTAGACACTGTTGACCACTCTCTTCTCCTGAAAACATTATTTTTTAATGGTATTTGTTGAGCACTTACTGTGAGACCAGGCACTGTTCTAGATGCTAAGGTAGATAAACCTAATCAGGTTGGACACAGTCCGTGTCCCACATGGGACTCAGAGTCTCAATCCCCATTTTCAGATGAGGTAACTGAGGCCCAGAGAACTGTAGTGACTCACCCAAGGTCACATAGAAAACAAGTGGCAGAGCTGGGATTAGAACCCAGATCCTTCTGACTCCCAGGTCCGTGAGTCACCCATTAGGCCATGCTCCTTCCCTATTTGACATCGGTTTGGCCAACATGGTGCTCTCACTGTGGGCAAGTCACTTAACTTCTCTGTGCCTCAGTTCCCTCATCTGTAAAATGGGGATTAACGGTGAGCCTCACGTGGGACAACCCGATTACCCTGTATCTACCCCAGCGCTTAGAACAGTGCTCGGGCGCATAGTAAGCGCTTACCAAATACCGACATTATTATTATTGTTCTCTGCCCGCTCTCTATTAGTCACTGGATCTTTTCTCCGCTTTTATCCCCTGAGATCTCCCACAAGGTTCGGTTAGTAATAATAATAATAATAATGATGGCATTTGTTAAGCACTTACTATGTGCCAAGCACCGCTGAGTCCCTTTCTCTGCTAGGAACTCAAAACAGCCTCTTCTAAACTGATAATAGTGGTTGGTAGCAGCCTCTAATAGTTGGCAGGGGAGAAGTCCTGCTACTCTGTTGTACTGTACTCTCCCAAGCACTTAGTACAGCATGCTGCACACCATAAGAGCTCAATAAATGCCACCGATTGACGGATTGACTGATAGCAGTAGGCGTAGCCATTTGTAATAATGTCTCTAAACCTCTTTTCCCCCTTCTTATCTTCCACCTCTTTCTTATCTTGATCATTGTATCCCTTCTGTATCTCATCCCTCCATTTTTTCATTATATTATACACTCCTAAGCACTTAGTACAGCTGTCTGCCCACAATAAGTGCTCAATAAAGACGGCCGATTGACTGACTTTTCTGAAGCCTCTGTCCTCCTCTATAACAATTACTATTATTGTGGTATTTGCTAAATGGTTACTATGTGCCAGGCAAGGTACTAAGCACTGGGGTGGTTAAAATAATAATGTTGGTATTTGTTAAGCGCTTACTATGTGTAGAGCACTGTTCTAAGCGCTGAGGTAGATACAGGGTAATCAGATTGTCCCAAGTGAGGCTCACAGTCTTAATCCCCATTTTACCGATGAGGTAACTGAGGCCCAGGGAAGTTAAGTGACTCGCCCACAGTCACACAGCTGACAAGTGGCAGAGCTGGGATTCGAACCCATGACCTCTGACTCCCAACCCCTGCTCTTTCCACTGAGCCACGCTGCTTCCCTCAAAGAGTCGGGTCGGACACAGTCCCTGTCCCACTTGGGGCTCACACTCGTAATCCTCATTTTACAGATGAGGTACCCGAGGCACAGAGAAGTTAAGTGACTTGCCCAAGGCTACATAGCAGACAAGTAGAGGAGCCAGGATTAGAACCCATGACGTTCTGACTCCCAGGCCCGAGCTCTATCTACTGTGCCATGCTGCTTGCCACCCCTCTACTAGAGTATGAAGAACTTGAGGGCGGGAATCATCCCGATTAGACTGTAAACCTGTCAGAAGTCAGGGACTGTCTCAATCGGTTGCCCATTTGTACATTCCAAGCGCTTAGTACAGTGCTCTGCACATAGTAAGCGCTCAATAAATACTATTGAATGCCTACCAACTCCGTTGCATTGGACTCTCCCAAGCACTAAGTACAGTGCTCCACACACAGTAGGAACTCAATAAATACCATTAATTGATTGATTACTGGAGAGGCGTGGAATCAGTCTTAGTCCCCTTTGCCCCCTCTCTCTGAGTGAGCTCAGGACTGAGTCGGCTCTCTGAGAGTTAAAAAGCAGAAGGGGGAGAGGAAACAACTCTCAAAAAAGGTTGAGGTTATGTCAATCTCCTGCCCTGTCCTAGAAAAAGAATCCTGATCTTAGTCTCCAGCGTGTCACCTTGATTAGAATCAAATGATGTGAATAGACCATCTATTGTTGCTCCATAAATCCACTAAGAATGAAATAATAGGAGATAATTCCATCAGACAAGCCAATGACGTAACCGTGTTTCCTGGACTGCATCTCTCAAGGTTTAGATCCTTTCTTTCAGGAAATGTTATTCATTTTGACTGAAATTTCCATTTAAACTTAGAAAAGAACACCGACGTTGGTCCCAAGACATTGTAACAATATTAATTTCTCCAGACCAGCTTTCTAAACTGAGGGAAAAACTTGCATTCACCAATCCTCTCCTCTCCTCCCAAATCCCCAGACTTCAAATCTTGACATCTTTGAAGGAGATGAGGGCCAGATTTTATTTTGTAAGCTGTTAAACCGCTACGTTCTATCAGATACGGCAAGTTTTCTCCACAGTCTCAAGTGGCTACAAGATATAAAGCATCGTGGCGAGAGAATGATAAAATGCTGAATTCTGTCTTCCATTCAGGGACTTTCCAGTTAATGTTTAACGGTCCCTACCTGGCATCTAACTCAATTAGAACAACCCCTGTTACACCCAAGTTTCACTTTGCTCAGTCTTCAGCAGGTCTTTATTTAAAATAGAATAAGTAAACACCATCCCTTCCCTGGAGGATTGAGTTTTCAGTCTAATCTGGGAGGCAGGCATTAAAAAAAAATTACAGATAAGGGAAGCAGAAGACTGTAAGGACGGATACATAAGGTCTGGGGGGTGACGGTGAAGTGAGGATCCAAATGCTTAAAGGGGACAGACTCAAGTGCACAGACAATGCAGAAGGGAGGGTGAACAGGTTGGGAAAGTGAGAAGCAGCATGGCCTAGGGGATAGAGCAAGGGCCTGGGTCTCGGAAGGAGCCGGGTTCTAATTCCTACTCTGCCACTTCTCTGGTGTGTGACCTTGGGCAAGTCACTTCACTTCGCTGGGAAGCAGCGTGGCTCAGTGGAAAGAGCCCGGGCTTGGGAGTCAGAGGTCATGGTTTCGAATCCCAGCTCTGCCACTTGTCAGCTGGGTGAAGGTGGGCGAGTCACTTCACTTCTCTGTGCCTCGGTTCCCTCATCTGGAAAATGGGGATTAACCGTGAGCCTCACGGGGGACGACCTGATGACCCTGTATCTACCCCAGCGCTTAGAACAGTGCTCTGCACGTAGTAAGCGCTTAACAAATACCAACGTTATTATTCTCTGAGCCTCAGTTACCTCAGCTATAAAATAGGGATTAAGACTATGAGCCCCATGAAGTACGAGGACTGTTTCCAACCCGATTAGCTTGTATCCACCCCAGGGTCTAGTACAGAGCCTAGCACATGGTAAGCATGTAACAATTATATATATATATATATGTATATAAATTATATATAATCTTATATACAATTCGTATATATTTATTATTAATAATATACAATGTATAATTTATATGTATGCATACAATACATACATATTTATATATACACACGATTATATATAATTTATATATATACAATTTTATATATAATATACATATATATATATATAAAGGAATGAGAGGATATTAAGGGGAGGCTCCTTAGAGGAGATATGATTTTAATAGAGCTGGAACCATAAAGGTCCTGGCTTCCACTCTGTGCCTAATCACATTAGTATTGGTTGAGGGAAAGCAGTGTTGTCTAATGGAGAGAGCATGGGTCTGGAAGTCAGACTGTTGTGTGATCTTGAGTAAGTCATTTCTCTTTGCCTCAGTTACCTCATCTGTAAAATGGGGAATAGGAGTTGGAGCCCCATGCGGGACAGGGACTGTGTCCAACCTGATGATCTTATATTTACCCCAGTGCTTAGTATAGTGCCTGGCACAGAATAAGCGCTTTAACAAGTACCCTTCTAGACTGTAAGCATGTTTTAAGCAGGGAATGTGTCTGATTTTTGTTCTACCGTACTCTCCCAAACACTTAGTACAGTGCTTTGCCCACAGTAAGCTCTCAGTAAATACGACTGAACGAATGAACGAATACCACTAAAGAAAAGAGACAGTAAAGCACAGATGATAACTAATAAGCCTAGTGTTTCTTCAAACTCTACAAACAGCCCAGGAGACCAAATACCCCAATCCCTTGCTAAGACTCCTAACCAGCCTCCTTGTCTCCAAATAACAAATACTTACAGGGGTAGAGCACAAGAAACCGGTTGCCTTCCCTGGTGCGGTTGGACTGGAGGCCGTTGCTTTGGTCCTTATCGTATTCGACAAATATCCCAAACAAAATAATCATGGCCAGTTCCAAGCCAATGGCCAGGATGGGCAATTTGAGCCTCATGTTGGTGGCAAAGCGTAGAGGCATACTGAGGACTCCAAGGGCTGCAGGAGCTGATAAAGACCGAGGGATTTGCGCTTCAAGGGGAAATAGACCGCATTCTGTGCATCCCAATGACATGGCGTGAAAAAAAATGAAGAAAATAAGCCTGTTTATTGTGTCCCACCCACTCTGGGAGGGGCATCTCACTGTAAGTTGATTCCTGTTACCGGAGCACAGCTGTGGTCTTTATGAAAGGCAGAGAAAGATGCCAGTCCTCATAATTGTTGGCCAAGAGGCATGGCTTGGAGAACCCCTCTGAGCTGTTCTTTAAGGCACCTTTTTTTCCGACTTTTCTGCGGATGGCGGTTAGGGTGCGCACAAAGTAATTCTGGTTTGGGATCTGGACGGAAGCTTCTGTCCCTCAGAGGACAATCAATCCATGGTATTTATTGATTGCTTACTGTGTGTGTAGAGTACTGTACTGAACGCTTGGGAAAGTGCACTATAATAGAGTTGGTAGATTACTCTTCAGTTGGTCAATCATATTTTTTGAGCGCTTACTGTGTGCAGAGCACTGTACTAAGCTCTTGGGAGGGTACGATATAACAATTAACAGACCCATTCCCTGCCCATAACGAACTCACAATCCAGGGATTGATCTCTTTCTTAGGTGAATGGGAATCTTTCAATTGCAATCCCCAATTAAGAAGCACTGCCCGAAAGAAAGCGCTCTGGTTTCAGTTCATTGACAGATGGATGTAACAACTGCCTGATTATATTAACGCTATTTCAATTTTTAAAAATACTCCAATGGTCAAATGTGATAGAGGACAAGATGAGAAGCAGTGTAGCCCAAGGGATAGAGCATGGGTCAGGGAGTCATAAGGACCTGGGTTCTAACTCTGGCTCTGCCACATGTCTGCCTCGTGACCTTGGGCAAATCACTTAACTTCTCTGAGCCTCGGTTACCTCATCTGTAAAATGGGGATTAAGGGCGTGAGCCTCATGTGGGACGGGGATTGTGTCCAACTGTTTAACTTGTATCTACCCCAGCACTTAGAACAGTGCTTGGCACATGATAAGCACTTCGATATCATAACTATTATTGTTTTTATTATTATCATTCGGGTGGGAGACAATAAACCTAGACGAGGCACCAAAGAATTGAAAGGGGTAGTATACAGAGAGGGGTGTGAGATGCCAAACCATTCAACACCATCATTACAATTCCTTCCTTTATCCTGGAATTGTTCTTGTAGAGGGGAGGGTGCAAGTCAACCTTGGCGAAGTCCTTTACTGAGTCAAGCCCTCAAACTGAGGCAGGCTGGTTGCCCAAGTATTACAACCACAGATGAGAAAGGAGGTGAATTGGAGATACTCTATTCAGCAATAAATAGATTTCACTAGTTACTTAGTCCAGAAAGCGGTAAGTTTATCCTGAGAGGCAGCATGGCCTAGTGGAAAGAGCACGGGCCTGGGAGTCAGAGGACCTGAGTCCTAATCCTGGCTCTGCCAATTGCCTGGTGTGTGGTCTTGGTCAAGTCACTTAATTTATCTGTGCCTCAGTTTCCTCAACTGTAAAATGATGACCCAAAGCCTTGCTTCCTTTTTTTAAATGGTATTTGTTAAGCGCTCACTTTGTGCCGGGCACTGTACTAAGTGCTGGGGTAGATACAAGTTGGAAGGAAGGAAATGCTTCTAGTACTCCCCTGAGAGTGACCCGGACCGTGTAGGCTGACTGTTAGAACGCCTTTTATCTCTCCTCCCACCTTGCCTAGAACCACTAGGCTTGGAGATCAGACTGTCCCAGCATCTTTTAAAATTGAAAAGGTTTCTCACTCTATTTCCAGCCCTGGGAAGCTGTAGGCCAGAAAGTAAGCAGAAAACATGGCGTATTAAAATTACTGAATAATGGATTCTGAATTTCCAGTCTCCCTCCTACTTAGACTGGGAACTCCTTGTAGGGCAAGGGTTGTGTTCGCCCTAATTATCTTGTATCTACCCCAACGCTGAGCACATAACAGTAAAGTGCTTGACACAAAGTGAGCACTTAACAAATACTGCAATTATTATGATTGTTGACTGACACTCATTTCCCTCTGGATCATCAAAGGAAAGAAGACTATTGAGATCAATCAATCATATTTAATGAGAACTTACTATGTTCAGAGCACTGTAATAAGCACTTAGAAGAATGCAACATAACAAAGCAGCAGCATCGAGCCCATGTCCTGCCTCTGGCCTGGAACATCCTCCCTCTTCATATAGACAATTACTCTTCCCACCTTCAAAGTCTTACTGAAAGCACATCTCCGCCAAGAGGCCTTCCCTGACTAAGCCCTCATTTCCTTTTCTCCCACTCGCCCTGACTTGCTTCCTTTATTTACCTCCCACCCCTCATGCACATAGTCATAATTTATTCATAATAATGTCTGTCTCCCCCTCTAGACTGTGAACTCATTGTGAACGGGGAACATGTCTGTTACATGGCTGTGATACTCTCCCAACTGCTTAGTACCGTGCTCTGCACACAGTGAGTGCTCAAAAGATACAATTGATTGATGGAGAAGCAACATAGAGAAGTACCTTGGCCTACTGGATAGAGCACAGGCCTGGAAGTCAGAAGGACCTGGATTCGAATCCGGCCTTCCAGACTTTACCTTGGTCAAGTCACTTAACTTCTCAGCACCTCAATTGCATCATCTATAAAATAGGGATTAAGACTGTGAATCCCAGGTGGGACATGGACTGTGTCCAACCTGTTTATCTATACCTACCCTAGTGTTGATTGTAGTGCCTGGCACATAGTAGCCACTTAAAATACACACCATTAAAAAGAAAACCAAAAACCAGAGTTGGTAGTCTTCCACCCCAGCCAGCTCCTGTCAGAATTGGAAAGTGAGCAGTGCAGAGGATAGGGGGCATGAGGCCCAGCTGACCTTCAGAGATAAGGCCAGGCCCTAGGGAAAGTGAAAGGTTTGGTGGTCCATCCTTCCTCCTTCCCTTCTTTCTTCCTTCCTTCCTTTCCTCTTTCCTTCCTTTCTTCTCTCCTTCCTATCTTCCCTCCCTCCATCCTTTCTTCCCTTCCTTCTCCCCTTCTTCCCTCCTTCCTTTCCTTCTTCCTTCCTTCTCCCTCCCCTTCCTTCTCCCTCCCTACTTCCCTTCCTCCCTCCCTCCTTCCTTCCTTTCCTTCTTCCTTTCTTCCCCTTCCCTCCCTCCTCCCTCCCTCTCTCCTTCCCTCCTTCTTTCCGCCTTCCCCTTCCCCTCCCTTCTCTCCCCTTCCTCTCCCCTTCTTTCTCTCTCTCCTCCTCTCTGCCTTCCCTCCCTCTCTCCCTCCTTCTTTCCTTCCCCCTCCGCTCCCTTCTCTCCCCTTCCTCTCCCCTTCTTTCTCTCTCCCCTCCTCCCTGCCTTCCCTCCCTCTCTCCCTCCTTTTCTTCCTTCCTTCCCTCCCTTTCTCTTTTCCTTCCCTTCCCCTTCCTTCCCTTCCCTCTCTTTCCTTCTTTCCTCCCCCACCCTTTCACCTCGGGCCCTGCTCTCCACTGACCTCCCGCCAGAACATTTTATCTAAAGTCTCCAGCTGCTTGGGGCTGGGATCCAGCTGACCTCAGCAGATGTACAACCTGGGGGATTGTAGCTACCTTCTACCTTCAAATGGTTACAGTCCATAGGCCGACGCTTGAGGAGAGGGGAGAGGAATGGGGGTGAGAAACATGTGGGAACCTTTCAGGTGAGGTGCAATGGACAGAGTGGACCCAGCTAGGCAGAGGCAGAGGTGAAAGGCTTTGCTGGAGAGCTCCGTTAGCTAGTTACGACATTCCAGAAGATTTCTGTTCTTTGAACTTCTCAGGGTCTGCAACTTACAACTGCTTACTTGCTTCTCTTTACCCTATCTTTTCACATCTGGTGTACTTTGTTAGGGTACGTGTACATAAGGTGTGCTAAAGGGAATCTATAGGTTCTGAGAGCTGTGGAACTATTTGAGGAACTATACGTGCCTCAATTGTGTTTCTGCGTTGCGTTTAAATAGTTGTTCTACCTCCTACCTGTGAACCCCAAATGGAACAGGGACTGTGTCTTACCTGATTAACCCATAACTACCCCAGTGCTTAGTACAGTGCTTAGTACAGTGCTTGGCACATAAGTGCTTAACAATAGCCACATTATTAGCACAAACACGAGTCCATCCTTAAAAGAATCTCAGCTTGACACACAAGCCCAAGAGGGAAGGTTTGAGGAAAAAGAAGCAGCGTAACCAAGTGGACAGAGCACAGGCCTGGAAGTGGAAAGAACTTGGGTCTAATCCTGGCTCCGCCGCTTGTCTGCTGTGTAACCTTGGGTAAGCCACTTCACTTCTCTGTACCTCAGTTACCTCAGCTGTAAAATGGGGATTAAGACTGTGACCCTTATGTGGAACAGGGACTGTGTCCAACATGATCAACTTGTAATAATGAATAATAATAATGGTATTTGTTAAGTGCTTACTATGTGCCAGACACTGTACTAAGCGCTGGGGTGGATTCAAGCAAATTGGATTTGATGCAGTCCCTGTCCCATGCGGGGCTCACAGCCTCAATCCCCATTTTACAGATGGAGTAACAGAGGCCCAGAGAAGTGAAGTGACTTGACTAAAGTCACAGAACAGACAAGTGGCGGAGCCGCGATTAGACCTATCACCTTCTGACTTGCAGACCCCTACTCCATCCACTATGCCATGCTGCTTCTACGACATGCTGCTTCTAACTTGTATCTACCCCAGCGTTTCGTGCGGTGACCGGCACGTAATAATCACTTTACAAATACCGTAAAAAAAGGAGTGGAGAGGAATTTCAAGCTTTAAAGTCAATTCCTGTGGCTTGGTCTGACTACAGGATCGTGAGGATCAAATGTCCAAGTCCTTCAGCTGGAGCAGGGAAAAGCTGGTCTAGCTTGGCCAAATTGGGGATACTGGATTCCCACATCTGTCCACCAGTAGTATCTCAAAAGCTCAAGCAGTGAGACTGGAATTCTCTAGGGATAAGACCTTGGCTCATTTTAGCCAAGGAGAAAGCTACCAATGGTGAGCATACCTCTAACACTTCCTTGGCCTGTTAGAAAGCTCTAGACTGTGAGCTCATCGTGGGCAGAAATACCTCCGTTTGTTGTTATATCGTACTGTACACTTAGTACAGTGCTTTGCACAATAGAAGCGCTCAATAAATACTATTGATGATGATGATGAGGTATTTTTTTCATTGGCGGAGAGAAACTCTGATGCCAACAAGGGTGGGCCCTAGAACAGAGGCGCCTCTGACTGAGGTGATCATTCGTTTCTCACAAACCAACCTCCAGGTTCTAAAGTTGGAACAATTTCCCTGCCCCAAACTGTACCCTGATCCACTTCCTATCTCCAGTTCTGTTTCCTGTGGAATTGTTGTGGAATAACTGGACAACTTGGATGGGCACATTGTCCCCAGCACTTGGACATGAAGGACTGTAAGAACCCAATAGATTGTGTTTTGGGAGCTGAGAGGAAGCAGAAAGGAAGCTGTTCTTGTAACCCTCTCATTATATTCCCTGCAAACTTCTCAATGAGCAGGAAACGGCTCCTAAATCATGGGAATCCCAACAATGGCCAAGACTACCGCCTCAGTTGAGTGGATTTATGATTTCCTCACCACCACTTTGACCCTAGCTGGACCACACACTTCATGTGGAAGAAGTTATGGAAACAGGGGTCTCTCTCTACCTGAGATGAGCAGCAAGTTTGTTCTCTCTGTACGTGGGTTTTCCCTCAAAATGTACTAGGCTCCCGAGCACATTGCAGACCAGATAATGACCCTGCAGAATGGGAGTCCCTAAGTGAGGTAAGAATGTCTCAACGTTACCAGAGGTTTTGCACGTACAAATTTTTTTTGCATTTTCAAAGCCCGTTCTGTCACGCACAAGCTCAGCCACTTGGGAGTTGACCAGAATGCTCTGGGCACGCTCGGGTTGTGTGAAACAAAAAACCAGAATGGGATTGTTTGAGAAAGTTCCCGCAGGACTCTGTGTCCCCCTTGTTCACGGGAAACAAGATTTGATCTTGCTATTAGGTATCAGGGAAAAAGTGGTCTTGGTGGTTAATAGGAGAACCTCTTTATTTTTCTAGCCCCGACAATGTGCTATGATCTCACCTCAACAGTTGTCTAAACTGGGAACCTACCTCAGGCTGCACAAATAGGATCGTAATAACACATTAAACAAGTCTGTGTCTGACTTAATTTTCTTGAATCTACTCAAATGCTTGAGAGTAAACACTTGACAAATGTCACAATTATTGTTATTTGGATCTTGGTCATTTGGTGTTGGATTTTTGATCTTTCTCCAATCTGCAGTTAGTTGGGCAGGGAGAGGGGTCGCAGTGAACAGAAAGCTGAAAAATCTTGTCCATCGCCTCACAACAGATTTGTAGTAAAGTCAACACTTGATGGGGATCTCCACTTTCAGAGCTCCATGGATCACATGTTTATAGTAAAATCGCTACAAGCCTTGACTTAATTTCCCTTAGCTCTAACTTCACTTATTTTCAGGCACTGAGCCATCCTGTTTTGTTTTTGCATAGTTCTATGGATTTATCTTGTTTTTTAGCTATCATCCTCTTTTTCTTAACATTTACTCAAAAACAATCTTTCGATTGAGTGGGCAGGGAATGTGTCTCTTTATTGTTACGTTGTAATCTCCCAAGTGCTTCGTACAGTGCTCTGCACACAGTAAGTGCTCAGTAAATACGATTGACTGACTGAATGAATGATGAGGTGGAATGGTGTGACATGAAACCTTAAGGAACAGTCAGAATTAGGGTTGGGGGGAGGATTGAACCCCGGTTTGGGTGTCGCAGGTTTTTAGAAAACCATTTGCAAGATACATGTTCAAGACTTTAAAAGCCTACCTCCTCACCCTCAACTCTGTTGTACTGCACTCTTCCAACCACTTAGTTGAGTGTGCTGTACATAGTAAATGCTTTCGTTTAATCAATCATTCAATCGTATTTATTGAGCGCTTACTGTGTGCAGAGCACTGTACAAAGTGCTTGGGAGAGTACAAAACAAGAAACAGACACATATCCTACCCCTAACAAGCTCGCAGTCTAACACTCTATAAATATCATTGATTATGATGAAATACCATTAAAAAAGTAAATGAGGGTTAAGATTTCTTTAACAGTTGCTCTCAGCTATGTTGAAGTGGTAGATTCCTCACTCTGGCTCCAAAGTACTTTCATATAACCTCTCTCATTTCATCCTCCCAACACCCTTGAGAGCTAAGGAGAGGACAAAAATACTTCTTATTTGTCCCATTTAATGGATGAGGAAAATGAGGCCTAGAAAGGATTCATCCATTCATTCAATCGTATTTATTGAGCACTTACTGTGAGCAGAGCCCTGTACTAATTGCTTGGAATGTACAATTCGGCAACAGATAGAGACAATCCCTGCCCAGCAACGGGGTCACAGTCTAAAAGATGAATGACTTGTCCAAGGACGCTCAGTCTAATAGCAGAGGCAGAAATTGAGTCCAGGATGGGCTCTTGACCCATGCTCCCATACTCTCACCACTAGATGAGGTGGCCATGTAGGTGAAGGAGAAGGGTGACTGTACAAATGAGCCAATTTTTCACCCGTTCTCTACTGCTTAGCGATATTCCCAACAGGAAGTTTAGACTGCTAGATAAGATGACAGAAAGAACATCGAAGGTTCGGAACAGAAAAGGACAATTTAAGCACTGACCCCAGTGGATTTAAGAGCTACAAATCAAATTAGCTGTTGCCAGAATGTCTAATTAGAGGCGGAGAGTGGAGACTTTTCATTTCCCCTCTGTGTGTCTGTCTGCTTCTTGATTTGACATCCATTAGTGTTCCCATCTGGTGACTAATAGCCTACAGGCTACTTCTACCCGCGTTCTTAAGTTCAGTTCACGGCCTCTGATTTGGTTTTGGGCTGGGTTGTTTGCTTTCCCGGAAGGAAAACTGTGGAACTATTTCTAAAGTTCATAAGTCATTGGGGGCTCCATTAGACTGTGTCTGAATGATGCTAACCACTTGGGAACACACGAATTTGCTTAGTAGCACTTTTCATTCATTCAATAGTATTTATTGAGCGCTTACTATGTGCAGAGCACTGTACTAAGCGCTTGGAATGAACAAGTCGGCAACAGATAGAGACAGTCCCTGCCGTTTGACGGGCTTACGGTCTAATCGGGGGAGACGGACGGACGAGAACAACGGCAATAAATAGAGTCAAGGGGAGGAACATCTCGTAAAAACAATGGCAACTAAATAGAATCAAGGCGATGTACATTTCATTAACAAAATAAATAGGGTACGTGGCCTCTTTCCTGAAGTTGAGGTTTCCATGGAATGTCACTGTGAGGAGTGTCGTCGTATACATAGAGCAGCTGGATAAAGGAAGTCATCAGTCGGTCACTCATATTTATCGAGTGCTTACCACGTGCAGAGCACTGTACTAAGTGTTTGGGAGAGTACAGTGTAACAGTGTAACAGACGCATTCCCTGCCCACAGTGAACATACAGTCTAGAGGTGACCTGACCAGGAGTGATCTGAGTCTTTAACTGGCTCTGGAATCAGGGGCTTTATTTCCCTTAACAGATCTTTTATGCACTGTGGTTCTCAATAATGAAACTTGACGCCTGTTATTGCTGTGTGTCGTAAAACGTAGGCTCCGCATGCTAGTAATGGGCAGGGAAAGGGACTGCTAATTCTGTTATATCGTACTCTCCCAAGTGCTTAGTACGGTGCTCTGCACATAGTAAGTGTCCAATAAATGCCACCGATTGATTGATTCCATTCTGGATTTTCGGTTCACCGGCATTAAGTAGAGAAGAAAGGGAAAAATGGTGCATTGAACAGAGGGAACCGTCACGGATATCAAAAACAGACAGTGGAAGATACACTTGGAAAGGATCCTTCTCTGAGTTCCAATAGTTTAGACGGTGACACCCCTCCCACACCCCATAAAATCATATCTGCTTTGGCACACCCATAAACAAGACCTTGCAGGAGACGAGATAAGAGGAAGAAAACTCCAGTGACACAACCTTGCTCAGCTGTTGAGATCAGATAGGATTCTAGCCTAGGCAGCTTCAAAACCTACTGGCAAGAAGATGTGGCAGAGGATTCCAATCAAAGGATTCAGTCAATCAATAGTATTTGCTGAGTGCCTTCTGTGTGCGGAGCAGTTTACAAAATGCTCGAGAAGCAGTGTGGTCTAGTGGAAAGAGCATGAGCCTGCGAGTCAGAGGACCTGAATTCTAATCCCAGCTCTGCCACTTGTCTGTTGTGTCACCTTGGGCAAGTCACTTCACTTCTCTGTGCCTCGGTTACCTCATCTTTAAAATGGGGATGAGGATCGTGATCCCCAGGTGATACAGGGACTGTGTTCAACCTGATTTGCTTGGATCTATCCCAGCGCTTAGTTCGGCGCCTGACACATAGTAAGCAGTTAACAAATACCAAAGTTCTTATTGGAAGAGCACAGTAGAGATAAAAACTATGCTGCCTGCCCTCTAGGAGCTGAAAATTCAGGAGGGAGCTTACCCTGTAGAGGACAAGCAGCAGCACATCTCAGCTTCATTTTTGGAACAGTCAGGAGGCGGTTTAAGCCCCTCTCCTCCCTCATCTTGAACAGAAAGCCTCGAATTCCCAATTTTAGGCAGTGATGATCTTCTCCTATAATGAAGCAAGGTTGCTGGTTAGGTCCAGAGGAACTTGAGACAGCTTGACCTAGTGGAATTGTACATTCCAAGCCTGTGTGGGGCCGGGACTGGGTCCAATCTGATGATCATATATCTACTGCATCACTGGTACGGTGCTCAGCACATAGTATGTGCTTGACAAGTATACTAATGATGATAATAGTAATGATAATCCTAATGACACATGAAATCTACTAACAATTTTAATGACCAGTGTGGCACAGGGGCTGACCTGATTATCTTGCATTTTCCCCAGCGCTTAGTACAGTGCCATAGTAAGCGCTTAACAGATGCCACAAGAACTACCTTATAATTAGTGGATCTCAAAAGGGCCATACTTTGAAAGTTCTGGATAGAAAATCATCTCACGGCTTTGAGTCTATCCCATTGCCTGCTACTTCTGAATAGCACTTTTGAAGACGGATGGTCTGTTTCTTTTTGAAGTTGGCCCCTTTCTGACTCTGCCAACATCTTGGCTGCAAGTGGAATGTGTTTTTGCTGCCTGCGTACGTATGTGTGTGTGGATATTAATCCTGCATTACACGTCATGCTCTGTTTCCTTTAAACTGCCTATGTTTCAGTCTTGTCTCTACCTGAATTTCTGCCTCTGCCTCTCTTTGCCTCTTTCTCTGGTAATCTCTCTCTGTTTCTACAGCCTATCTCCTTTTGCTGCATTTTCTCCCCAGCTACACTTAGAAAACTTGGGCTCCACCCTTTGTCCCACTTTGAGCCCCAGAAAATATGGTTTCTTACCTTTAGGACCAAAGGGGTTTGGAACAGGCAGAAAAGAAGCTTTATCGGGTTTCTAGTAATCGAGGAAAGCGCTAACAAAAACAAGCAAGCCGGAATTTATTATACAATAAAGCAGACGTTAAGAATGTTAATCTTCAGTCTGAATTCAGCTGCTAAAAATGTCAAATGAAAGTTTTGGGAAAGCAAAAGGAGAGATGATGATGATGATGATGGTGATAGTGATACAAGCCTTTTTTTCACTCATTCATGTATAAAAGTGACCCAAGAGGGATACTTATTAATAGTTTTGCGGGACTACACATACGATGAGCTCGTCTGGGGCAGGAATGTGTCTATTTGTTATTATATCATACTTTCCCAAGTGCTTAGTACAGGGATTGGCACTCAATAAGTACTCAATAAATACTATCGAATGAATGAATGAATGAATGGTTCACCCAGAAAAAAATCCAGACCGACAATACAAGACTTGCTTTATTTTGCTTTTTAAAGCACAGATCCCACCTTTGCTCCAAGACAGTACTTGTTGAAAAGGCAGAAACTCAGAACTTCATCTATTTTATATCAGAAGAGCACTGGCAAGAAGCTTTACAATTTTCTCTGACTGCAGGGAAGTTGCAGGTGAGTTTTTCTTTTAGCGCAACGCAGTTTGAGAACTTGTCACTGCGTTTGCAAGCATTTGCTGAAAGAAAGCATGCGACAATGTTAACCTCTTACAGGAAGACGGCTTATACACATTTCTGTACGATTTCCTTTCCTGATTATCATGTATGGACCCCACCACTAGTACATACATACACATTTCTTTTCCCATTCATTTTCTGCGAGATCTGTTTTCACCTCCATCAACCCCAGTGGAAAAGTTCACATTATTTATTGATTGCATAGGGTCCAAAAATACAGAACTTCTCTGAGATTTTACAGATAATTCCAGTCGTGATATAACTGGAGAATTCACTGTTTACCGGAGAATTTGCTATTGAGGAAGAGCTCTAGGAGAAAATTTGACTCTGGAGTATTCTTTGCCGCTTTTCTCCACATATAAATATATATTAGAGATAATAGTATTCATTGGGCGCTTATGGTGTGCAGAGCACTGTACTAAACACTGGGGAGAGATTACACAGGTGGTAATTAGACATGACCCCTGTCCCTTATAGCCCTACATAACGGCTTTCCAGAATTGTACCTTAGTGAATAGTGAAACTTTTAGATCGGAGAACTGAAAAGAGCAGCGACCTGGGAGTCAAAGGACCTGGGTTCTAATCCGAGTTCTGCCAGGTACCTGCTATGTGTTACCTTGGGCAAGGCGCTTCACTTCTCTGTGCCTCAGTTTCTTCATCTGTAAAATGGGGATTCACTGCCTGTCCTCCCTCCTACTGTGAGCCTCATGTGGTACCTGACTGTCTTGCATCTATCCCAGTGCTTAGTACATTGCTTGGAACATAGTAAGCACCTAAATATCACTGTTATTATTATTATTACTGTTATTGTTGTTATTATTATTTTCTGTACTAGGAAGTGTGTGGCTCCGGAATTCTTGCTATACCTCTGACCCACTCCAAATCTGGCAGTAACCTTTGAGGATCACAGCTAAAGGGGTGGCAGAAACCGAGATTCTGAAAAGCAGAGCCGAGCGCCAAGAGCGGGATTCCTGCTGTGCTCTGAAAAGGGCATTTAGTGGCATCTGCTACCAATCACTGCATCCATTCCAAAGACTCATCGATGGTAGCCAGACACTGCATCCAGAAGTGTCCGGCGACTAAAATGATGTTCCCTCCTTAAAAATCATTAGGCCAACGCCACCCCCGGCCCCCGCCCACCCAGTATTTTCTTGAAGCAGACATCCCCAGGAATAGTGGGGGGTGAACTCTGGTTTCCTGATTTTAGATCGTGAACCCCTGCCAAGGGACAGGGACCGTGCCTAACTCCCACCTGTCTATTCTTTTGGAGCACTTAGTACAGTGCTCTGCACACAGTAAACACTTAATAAGCACCATCGCTACTACTGATGCCGATCCCCGAGCTGTTTCACACCTCTATTCTCTAAGAACCAGGAGACTGCAGATGAAGCCATCTTGAATCAGTTGGGAGCAAAGACTAAATCACACGGGGACAAGTGGAAAATCTTATGCAATTTGAAGGCCTTTCTGCCATTTAAATGACAATCTCGAAGCATTTTTTTTAAGGTATTTGTCAAGCTCTTACGATGTGTCAAACTCTGTCCCAAGCGTTGGAGTAAATATAAGTTAATTAGGTCAGACACAGTCCCTGTCCCGCATGGGATTCCCGGTCTAAGTAGGAGGGAGTAAAGATGTTTAATCCAAATTTTACAATTGAGGAAACTGAGGCCCGGAGAAATTAAAGGATTTGCCTTAGTCACACAACAAGCAGTTGGCAGAGGCAGCATTAGAACTCAGGTCCTTCTGACTCCCAGCCCCGTGCCCTCTCCACCAGGCTACACTGTATCTCAGGAAAAGTAAGTACTTGATCTTTTTTGTTCCTGCATTCTGCTTCAAAGCGGCACCACAAATCCTGCAGGCTGGGATAAGTAGAGACCTCACTACAATGTGTTTACCCCGATTCTTTGCCTAAAAGCTTAGTTCACATGAAGGGAGGGCTACTGCTTTAGGGGTCTACGGTGTCGATTGCTGGACTGGAAGATGAATGAAGTGGTCCTGGTAGTGATAGCTGATTTATAGCGCCACCTTGGCTACCAAAAGTGGAAGAACTCGAAGATCTGAGGGACATTTTGCACTTTGGTCCATTAGCAGTCCGATTTGTCCACCGGGAGTAGATCCAAAGAGAATACACTCTTTTAAGCCTATGTGACTTTGGGCCAGTCACTTAACTTCTCGGTGCCTCGGTTACCTCATCTGTAAAATGACGATTAAGACTGTGAGCCCCACGTGGGACAACCTGATTCCCCCGTGTCTACCCCAGCGCTGAGAACAGTGCTCGGCACATAGTAAGCGCTTAACAAATACCAACATTATTATTATTATTAGGCGCATTCATCTCTGCAGATGGAAACATCCCGACTTTTCGGTTAATACCGCCGAAGGAATTTGAATCCAGATGCCCAAGGCAGGACTTTCTCCCCACGGCACTTGCGTACATACCTTTAAATGATATAATATGTTATTTATTCATAAGTAAGACTGTAAGCTCATTATGGATAGGGAACGTATCTGCTAACTCTGTTGTACTGTACTCTCCCAAGTGCTTAGTACAGTGCTCTGTACCTAGTAAGAGCTCAATAAATGCTACTGATCAGTGTATTGGTTTCAGATCCTACTTCATTGGAGAGGGCAAAGGTTTGGGAAGAGGCAGCCAGTCAGATCAACCAATCAGTCAGTGGTATTTACTGAGCACTTACCGTGCTCAGAGCACTATACTAAGGGCTTGGGAGAGTACAATATAGAGTTGGTAGACGCATACAGCCAAGGGTCAGTTCGATTCGGTTGTTGGATTTTTGCTCGGCCGTGCTTCGGTAAGAGAGAGAGGGAGAGGGAATGAGGGATTTTGAAACTTACTACACAGTCCGTGGTGGCAATTTTTCCAGCAATCAGCACAAGGGGCACCAGCTTTGTAAGGGAAAGCCAACATGTCCTGGTTGTTCCCTCTAGAAATCAAAAGGAATGAATCAACGAAAGGGTTTTCATCCATTATCACCCCTCAGCTTGCAAATTATAATACAATACACCGTGTGATGCATGAATTTATGCACTGAGGTAACACACTATCCCGTGTGATGATTCCTCTTCTCCCCGTAAAGGGTGGGAGGGTGCCTCTGAGCATCTATGTGTTTATACAAATGTCTTGGGGCAGGAAATAGTCCTTGTGCTTTCGTTGTACTCTCTCAAGCATTTAGTACAGTGTCTGGTACCCAGAGGGTGTTCAGTAAGTACCATTCTACTACTACTGGGAGTGGGAGTCTGGGTCCCTGGTTCTGTGGGTTTGTATGAGAGCGATATTGGGTGTGTATATACATATGATCATACCCAGCTGTAGGCACGTGTGTGTGTGTGTGTGAGACTGTGTCCGTGGCCTGGGTAATGGGATGTGCATATGTGGTTGTGTCGCGCCAGGTCCCGAGTCTCTGTTTCCCTGTTGTGTTCTCTTTATTCTCATACCCTGACCATCTTCTTTCCTGTCCTCTTCTCTTAGCTCTTTCCCCACTGTTCTCGTCTCTTTCCCAATCAATCGTATTGAATGAATGCTTACTATGTTCAGAGCACTGTACTAAACACTTGGGAAAGAACAAAATAACAGAATTAACAGACGCATTCCCTGTCCATAACGAGCTTACAGTTTTTCTCTCTTTTTCTCTCCCTCTCTTTCTGTTCCCCCTCTATCTCTTCCTCCCCCAGATCCCCTCTCTCCCCTACTTTCTCTCTCCTCTCTCTCTCTCTCTCTCCTCTCACTCTCTCTTTCTCCTCTCTCTCTTCCTCTGTTCTCCCTTTCTCCCCCCCACCTCTGCCTCTTTCTCATCCTCTCTCTCCCCCCCTCATTCCCTTTTTCTCTCCCCATCTCTTTCTCCCTCCTCCACCTGTACTCTTCTCTCTCCCTTCTTTCTTCCCATATCCCCTTCTCTCCCTCTCTATCTCTCTCCATCTTCTCACACCTCTCCCTGTCCCTATCTCTCTCCCTCCTCTCCCTCTCTCTATCCCCCACCTTGCCACTTCTCTCTCCCTTCTTTCTCCCTATCTCTCTCCCTGCTCTCTCTTTCTGTCTCCTCCCCACCCCTTTCCCCATCTCTCTCGCTCTCTTTCCCCCATCCCCCTTTTCCCTTTCCTGATTTTTAAACCCAGCCCCACTGAAGGTCCCTCACCCCACCTCCAGCCTGATCAGTCAGTCGTATTTATTGAGAGCTTACTATGTGCAGAGCCCTGTAATAAGCCCTTGGGAGATACAGTATAACAACATGACAGACACACTCCCTGCCCACGATGAGCTTACAGTCTAGAGGGAATCACTTTCTGATTACTGATTTGTGTTTGGCTTTGTGTGCCTGAGGATTCACTGGGTAAGTCAGCTTTCTTTCATTTTTCATTCAGTCATGTTTATCGTGGGGTTACCGTGTGTAGCACACTGTACTAAGCACTTGAGAGAGAGCGATATAATAATAACCACAACATCAGCTCATCCTACCCCTTGCCTCCTAACCATTTTTTTCTAGAAACTTTTCTGTTTTTAAAAACTTAGCGGCCACCCCTGACTTTAACTCTGACATCTCTGGCTGCCTAACTCAGGACCACCCTTGTAAATGTAATTTCTTTCTTCTTATCCAAAATGATCAAGTGCTGTCCCCTTCCCAGCTGTGGCTAAGGGAGCCAGTTAAAGGGATAAGGGTGGAATCACCTCAGGTAATCTTATCATCTCTCCTACAGTTGATACGTACGCTGGGCAGTAATGGCAGACATAGAAGTACTTGTAAAGGCTTGAAGGACAGTAGGCCACGCCACAGCCAATCTCGTAAGAACTGTACCAAATCATCTGTGGAAAAAACACACAACGGACATTAGCCACTGAGTAGCTGCCTACGCTCTGCTTAGCTAGTCTGCTTAGCTAGGTGGAAGCACAGTCTGAGGAGAGTCTATGCCTCAGGTTTCTTTTCTTGGGGAGGGTTTCCAGTTGAAAGTGTGGCCTAGTAGGAAGAGGACGTCCTAGAGCATCAGAGGACTTGGGGTCTTTTCCCTGCTCTGCCATTTGCTTGCTGTGTGAACTTGGGCAAGTCGCTTTACTTCTCTGTGCCCCAGGTTCCTCATCTGTAAAATCCCACTTCTCCCTCTTTCTTAGAGTGCCAAACCCATATGGGACTGGGACTGTGTCTGATGTGATTAGCTCATATCTACCCCAGGGCTTGGCATAAGTAATAATAATAGCAACAACGATAATAATAATGGTATTAGTTAAGCATTTATTATGTGCCAAGCACTGGGGTAGATGTAAACTAAGCAGGTTGGACAAAATCCGTGTCCCACATGGGGCTCACAGTCTTAATCCCCATTTTACAGATGAGGTAACTGATGCCCAGAGAAGTCAAGTGACTTGCCCAAAGTCACACGGCAGATGTGTCAGAACTGAGATAAAAACCTAGGTCATTCTGACTCCCAAGCCTGTGTTCTATCCACTAGGTACATATATATATAGGTACATATATATGTGCTATGGGGATGGAAGGAGGATGAATGAAGGAGCAAGTAAGAGCGGCACAGAAGAAAGTGGGAGAAGAGGAGAGGAAGGCTTTGTCAGGGAAGGCTTCCTGAAGGAGATGTGCCTTCATTAAGACTTAGAAATAGGGGAGAGCTATTACTTGTCTGCTGAAGCTGTAAGCTCATTCTGGACCAGGAATGTTCCTGTTTATTGTTGCTTTACACTCTCCCTCGTGCTTAGTACAGTGCTTTACCCACAATAAGCATTCAAGAAACAGGAATGACGGACTACGGTATGACAAAGTTGGCGGACACATTCCCCGCCCACAAAGAACTTAGAGTCTAGAGCGGGAGATGGACATTAATATAAATAAATAAATCACAGATATAGTTACGGATCAAAAACCTGTGCAGAGGTATTGATTATAAGTGCTAGTTGTTTGCCCAGAACTATTTGGCCCCTCTCATCCCTGCCGAATGCGTTCCCTTTGAGGCATAAAGAGCAACGTGTGAATGGGCGGGTAGAGCTGCAACATATTGCAAAGGGGTTTTACGAGCTGAATCTGTGTGTGGCCAAAATAGCCAGATCATCGTGCCATAGCTCCATAACCCAGTAAGCTTCTGCCATCGTCTTCGCTATCCATGTGAGTCAGCTGACTATTAAGATTCCCTCTGGGCTTGTTCCCCTTTCAGAGAGCCCTGGGTAGACTGGGATTCAAATCTATCATCCGTACCTGAGTGTAGCTGGCAATCTCACTGTACGGTTTGATGACTCCCAGCCCGTACTTGAAACTGAGTTGCTCTTTCTGCCAGAAGAAGATGGTGTCGTTCCAGGAAGTGGTGTAGTTGGACTCCAATGTATTTTCACCACAGGTGGTTTCTAAAGAGGAGAAAATGAGGCAATTCGTCTAAAAGGAAGCGACAGGAAGGATGAGAAGTTGGGAGGGGGACGGTCTGGGGTGTGGGGGGGAACTTGGAGTGGAGTCTCTGGGGGGGGCAGGGTTGGCCGTTGCACCCAAATCTTAAGACTCGGAGTGAGATAACACGATCGAGGCAGATAGAGGCAAAAACAAAAGTAAGACAGACTTCGGACACAGAGACCTATCAGAAAAATGTTAGTGACAAGATGGAGATGAGTTGGCACTTGGGCCATTAAGGGATTCCTTCGCCAAACAGAAGTCACAAAATCTCCCCTCTCCCCATATGTTGCCAGAGAGGAAGAAGCAGAGAAACAAAACACCGTGATTCTTCTCTATGGCCGCTGCAGATTTGGGGAAAGGAAATGGGGAGCTAGGGACTTTGGGACCTAGACTGTTCACCCTTTGTAAATTGGGCTTCCAACCTAAAGAAAGCAATAACTTCATCTTAAAATAGAACAACAGCTTGATTTAGTGGAAAAAGCCTGGGCCTGAGGACTTGGCTTCTAATCCCAGCTCTGTCACTTGTCTGCAGTGTGACCTTGGGCTAGTCACTTCACTTCTCTTTGCCTCAGTTCCCTCATCTGCAATATGAGGATTCAATCCCTGTTCTCCCTCCTACTTAGACTGTGATCCCCACATGGGACCTGATTTTTTTGCATCTACCTCAACACTTAGTACGGTGTCTGGCATATAATAAGTGGTTAACAAACATTATGATTACTAATATTATTGTTAATATTATTATTATTACTACTAATATTATTATTAAGCAGCAGTGTGGCCTAGTGGATAGAGAACGGGGCTGGGAGCCCGAAGGACCTGGGTTCTAATCTCAGTTCCGCCACCTCTCTGCTGGGTGACCTCACTTCTCTGTGCCTTGGTTACTTCATCTGTAAAATGGGGTTTGAGACAGCGAATGCCATGAAGAACAGAGTCAGTGTCTGATCTGCGTATATTGTATCTATCCTAGCACTTAGTACAACGCTTGGCATATAGTAAGCGTTTGACAAATGCCCCAATTATCAAAGAGAGTGATATTATGCAGTAACAATCCCTTGGGGTGCGCAGGGTGAGGTCTGGCTTCTGGAGGCCCCAAGAAATTGAAACATCTCCTGGCCAGGGTGACTAGGTGAGATGCCCTGGGGTGCTTGATGGGTGGAAATTTCACTCACCACCAACGGTTCTGTCCCTGGTGGAGCTGGTGGCCATCTTGCATTTTTTCGGCCCAAATCTGTGCATTTGTGGCTGCTTCAGGATTCCATTCCTTGGTGAAATAAAGCAAGAATGAATGGGAACATGCATCTTGGAATCCTTGTTCAAGTTCACCGTTTGGCTCTCTAGAGCTGCTTTAGGTTTCTTTTTTTTTTGGCTTTCTTTTTTTACATTTAAAAGTTTGTTGCTGTTGTTTTAAGAGCAGACTTAGGCTCCCCTGTCTTTGGATCTGCTAACCCGCATCATGAGCCCCAGAAGTTGGTTATCCTGGTGAAGTTGGATCCCTCGGTTGAGAATGATGTTTGGGAAATTATCAACTGAACCCTTTGGAGGAAAGGAAGAGTAAGGATTGTGGTATTTGTGTCAAGCATTGTACTAAGCGCTGGGGTAAATACAAGATAATCAGGTCCCACAAGGGGTTCAAAGTCTAAGAGGGAGAACAGGGATTGAATCCCCATTTTGCAGATGTAAGAACTGTGGCATAGAGAATGAAGTGTCGTGCCCAGGGTCACACGGCGGACAAGTGGCAGAGCGGGGATTAGAACCCACATCCTCTAACTCCCAAGCCTGTGCTCTTTCCACTAAACCATGCTACTTCTGTGTGCCGCTTGTATCCACACCAGTGCTTAGCAAATACCACACTTATTATTATTATCAAGTTTCCATCTTAAGGGCCAGAGGGAAAAGGACCTGGACTCAATGTTCCATTTTACCTGTTGTCCCTCCTACTTAGACGGTGAGGTCCATGTGGAACAGGGATTATGTCCAATCTCATTACCTTGTATCTACCCCATTGCTTATCACAGTGCTTGTCTCAGAATATAAATGTCTAATAAATACCACGATTACTATTATTATTATTCCCTGGAAGCGGACTTGCGTAGCACCAGAAAAATGTCTGATCGTCAGAGGTCAGTCAATCGTATTTACTGAGCACCTACTGTGTGCAGAGCACTGTATCAAGCACTCCGGAGAGTACAATATAACAGAAGTGGTAGATACATTCCCTTCCCACTGTGAGCTCATAATCTAGAAATAAGATAACAGTCTAGAGCACACCCAACAGATACTTATTCCTCAACATAGCCTGGCTCCCTGGTAGGGGCAGATGGGGATGCGCCTGGAGGAGAAGGAGGAGATTAACCACGGCCCTATTCAGTAGCATCCGCATAATCGGGTACTTTGGTTTTCTTCTCAGTATTTTTCTTCTTGCGGTCACTCTTGCCTTCTTAGGGGACAAAATGGGGTCCCTTTCAGCGCAACAGACCACGTCTCTCCTGGAACTAACTTCTGATATCTGCTCATCAACTCCCATTCGATTTTATTCCCAAGGAATGGCTGGACTCAGAGGAGATGGGAGACATTTTAAGCCCATGGTGGTGTATTTTTTTACAGGTAAGAGAACCACTTCCCACTGGGAGACAGAAGAGGTGAGGGGCTATTGAGGAAACACCCCAAGAACTTTTTTTAATGAAACCTGAACGGTAATAAGCCACTTCTGCTGTGATTGAAGTGATGAATCACATGATTCACCAAGTCTTCTAAGAATCAGGTTTCTTATGATGATGATGATGATGATCTGAATCTACCCAGGCTTCAAGGATTGCACATTCTGTACCGTACATAAATGGGCAGGTGCAGTGTACCTGAAGATTACCTCACCTGAATAAGAAGCAGTGTAATACAATTCTGATGAGGGGTTCTGACTCCACAGAGGAAGGACCGGGTGAGAAAGAACTCATTCTACTCCCACCCAGATCTGGCACCGTGCATTTCTCAATGTTATTCCGACGCACTGAACTGCGATGACGATTCTCGGAACACGGTTCCGGCTCTTCCCCTCCGTAATGTCGCTAACGGAATTTAACCGAGGTTGCGGTGAAGGATTCCTATCGATTCCCTTTTCTGTGCATCTTACCATTGTCAACATATTGCTGGCCGTGGGAGACACGCTTTGCCTTATGAAGTTGTGTTTTTGGACGATCGTATTCTGCGTCTCTGGTCTGGCAGTGGATAAAGCAGAAAAGCCTGGGGAGGCCTATTTGAAAAGAATACAAAGATGAGTCCATCCACCTATTCTTGGAGCAGAATGCCCTATGGCCTTCCCATCTTCTCCCAGGAAATGGACTCTGATCCTAGAATTCGGCCCTGGGGGAGTTAGATCGGAGTTATATCTAGATTTGGCTTGAGACGGACGGAGTGAGTGCTTCCAGGAATGATTCGAGCTGTAGACACAGCACGATAGGGATCACCTTAGATAGCACTTGTCATTTTTGTAGTCAGTTTCATTAGTTTTGTATCAAAATGCCAACCTAGGAAAGCTTCTGTTTGGGCTTTACCAGCCTCATGTAGTTGATAGAGAATGGGTTGGGGAGTCAGGAGGTCATGGGTTCTAATCCTGACTCTGCCACTTGTCTGCTGTGTGACCTCCCTCCCACCTTCTGCTTGGAGGAGAATTCGATATGGCATAATATGTGAGGAGCAGCGTGGCTTAGAGGAAAGAGCCCGGGTTTGG
Source organism: Ornithorhynchus anatinus (assembly GCF_004115215.2). Taxonomy (NCBI): domain Eukaryota; kingdom Metazoa; phylum Chordata; class Mammalia; order Monotremata; family Ornithorhynchidae; genus Ornithorhynchus; species Ornithorhynchus anatinus. The sequence continues at coordinate 37,787,610 of NC_041736.1, forward strand.
GAGTCGGGGGTGGTGGATTCCAATCCCGGCTCCACCACTTATCAGCTGTGTGACTTTGGGCAAGTCACTTAACTTCTCTGTGCCTCAGTTTCCTCTTCTGTAAAATGGGGATTAAAACTGTGGGACAACCTGATTACCTTGTATCTACCCCCGTCCTTAGAACGGTACTTGGCACATAGTAAGCGCTTAACAAATACCATCATCACCATCATTATTATTATTATGCGTTTATTACTACTCCTAGTGCTACACTACGTTCCTGGGAACAACCAAGCCAGAGGTCAGATCAACACCAGCAATTTATCGGTATAGTTCAAGCTCCCAGTCAGGGCTTAGATGGTCGAACGACACAAGATGGGACATCTCCACTTGTGCGTAACTTTCAAGGCAACAACTGAACATTTGTCCCGCTCTGGGTCTCTCTTTCCTCTTCCTAAAAGGAGTCGGAATCTGAGATGTGGATGAAATGCTTTGAATTTCCAATTAGATAGCAGATAAAAGTTAATTGGTTGTGAAAGGCATCCCTTTATCTCCCCCGCTTTTCCTTCCCACACTCTAGATGCAAAGATAACACAGGACGGTCTTTTTTTTTTCACCTCCAGGATTCTCGGACCTCAGTACATCCGCTCCCGGATTTGCTTATAGAGATGATATCTGATGGCATGCCATCTTCCAGCCCTGTGGCTGCCGAAGAATATTATCAGGAGGGTTAGGGTGGAATCTGACCTGTAAATGAGTTTTCTCTGAGTGCCTACCGATTACTAAGTAGTTGAAAATTCCTCAAGGATGGGTCCTTGGAAACACAGGGGTGGTGTCCAGAGGCTCGCAGACATATTCATTCATTCATTCATTCATTCATTCATTAAATCGTATTTACCGTGTGCTTACTTTGTACAGAACACTGTACTAAGGGCTTGGGAGGGTACAGTACAACAATAAACAGACAAATTCCCAACTCACAACACATCGTTTTTGCAGGAGGCACAATAAAAGGATGGCAAATAATAATAATAATTGTGATATTCATTAAGCGCTTACTTTGTGGCCAGGCGCTGTTCTAAGCACTGGGTAGATACAAGCTAATCAGGTTGGACAAAGTCCATTCCCCTCACGGGGCTCACAGCCTTAATCCTCATTTTACACATGAGGGAACTGAGCCCCAGAGAAGTGAAGTGACTTGCCCAAGGTCACATAGAAGACAAGTGGCAAATATCCTCTGACTCCCAGTCCCATGGTCTATCCGTTTGGTTGCGCTGCTTACCTGCCCACCAGACGGTTGCAGGACGGCGGCTAGGCAAACCAGCACAGGCCATGGACCCATCTCTGAAAGAGAGGAAAGAGCCACGATTTTTGTCCTCTGTCTTGGGGATTGGCCTCCAATGACGTGTGTCCAATGGCCGGCCCCTCCTGGGAACAGAGGTCTCTCGATGATGTCAGTTTTCAGTAACGATGATAGTAATTGTAGCATCTGTTCGTCGGTCAATCATCAGTGGTATTTATTGAGCGCTCACTGTGTTCAGAACAGTGTACTAAGCCCTTGAGAGAATATAACAGAATTAGCTGACGCATTCACTGCCCATATGAGTTTAGAGTCTAGAGGAGGTCTCGTCTTATGCCGTCGAGTTGTTTCCGACCCCTAGCGACACCACGGACACATCTCTCCCAGAACGCCCCGCTCTCCATCTGCAGTCGCTCCGGCAGTGTATCCATAGAGTTTTCTTGGTAAAAATACGGAAGTGGTTTACCATCGCCTCCTTCCGCGCGGTGAACTTGAGTCTCCGCCCTCGACTCTCTCCCGTGCCGCTGCTGCCCAGCACGGGTGAGTTTTGATTTGAAGCAGATGGCCTTCCATTTGCTAGCCACTGGCCAAGCTAGAAATGGAATGGATATACCTCTCCTTGACTCTCCCTCCCCTAGTAGGGACTGGTGGAGTACTGGAAACTCTCCAGGTGCGACCCTGAGAGGGGGGATCTAGAGGAGGAGACAGACGTTAATATAAATAATTTATAAGATATAATTTATAGATATGTACTTAGGTGCTGTGGGGTTGGTGGGCGGTGAAGATCAAATGTCCAAAGGTCGCAGATCTAGGTGCATAGGCCATGCAGAAGGGAGAGAGAGCCAGGGAAGAGAGGGCTTAGTCGGGGAAGTCTTCTTGGAGGAGATGTGACCTTAATAATACCTTGAAGGTGGAGAGAGTGGTGGTCTGGTATATATGGAGGGAGAGGTAGTTCCCGGCTTGGGGGAGGGTGTGGGAAAGGGGTCGGCGGTAAGATAGATGAGATTGGGGCACAGGGAATTAACTGGAGGTAGAGGAACGGAGTGTTCAGTTTGGGCTGTAGTAGGAGATGAGTGAAGTGAGGTAGGATGGGGTGAGCTGACCGGGGCTTGCTATGGGCCAAGCCCTGGGATAAGATACAAAGATCATCAGGTCAGACAGTATCCTTAAGGGGAGGGAGAAAAGGGATTTTATCCCCATTTTACAGATGAGGAAACTGAGGCACATAGCTGTTAAGTGACTTTTTCAAGGTCAAACAACATGCAAGTGGAATTAGAACCCAGATCCCCTGACTCCCAGGGGTGTGCTCTTTCCATTGCGCCAAACATCTTCTCTAAAAATAATAACGATAGCTGTGATATTTGTTAAGTGCTTACTATGAGTCTAACACTGTGTTAAGCACTGGGGTAAAGGCAAGAAAGTCGGAAAATCAGGTCGGACAGTATCCCTGTCGTATACGGGGCTCAGAGTCTTAAAAACAGTATTTTATCTCCATTTAACAGATGAGGAAACTGAAGTATGGAGAAGTTAAGTGACTTGCCCAAGGTCACCCAGTAGGCGGGCAATCAACCAGTGGCATTCATTGAGAGCTTACCAGGCTAAAGTGCTTGGGAGAGTACAATACAACCGCTTTGGTAGACATGTTTCCTGCCCACAAGAAGCTCGGTCTCAAGGGGGACAAACAATCAAATTCAAATAAATTAAATAATGGGTGTTGATTGATCGATTGACTATGTACCATGTACAGAGCGTGGTACAAAAAAATCAGTTCCTGTCCCTTAGGAGTTTACAGTCTAGCGGGGGAGGCAGGCACTTAAATTAGAGATGGGGGAGAATATAAGGGGTGAACAAAAGTGCTATGGGGAACTGGGAAAGGCCTCCTGGAGATGTAAACTCAAAAGGGCTTTGAAGATGGAGAGAACTCTGTTGTTGGATATGCAAGGGGAGGGAGTTCCAGGCACTTGGGACGGTGTGAGCAAGATGCTGCCACTAGGAGAGACAAAAATGAGGCACAGTAAATATAGGTTATGCGATGTTACTGGTCCTGTCCCTGAAACCGAAGGACTCTATCTGGACTCGACTTTCTCCTCCACTCTCTCTTGGCAAAGCCTTTGCGCTCGTTTAGCGGAAATCCCAATTTGCGGCAGCTCTGGGATGGGATCGTTCAGCCTTGTCTTTGCCACAAGGGGGAATCACAGAATTAAATTAAGCCCAGAGCGTGTTTTTCGACTAAGTGTTTAGCGTAGCCTGCCAAGCGATGAGAATGGAATCTGTGATCCTAGTATTCCTTTTTTCTGAGGTCTGTGTCGCCGTAGAGTAGGAAGAGATGGAGATGGGGCATATCAGTACCTAAGAAGCAGCATGGCCAGTGGCTAGAGCATGGGACAGTCAGTCAGGAATCCTGGATTCTAATCCTCACTCTACCACTTTTTTTTTAAAGGTACCCGTAAAGCGCTCTCTATACGTCAAACACTGTTCCAAGCGCCGGGGCTAATCAGGTCGGATACAGTCCATGTCCCATGTGGGGCTCACATTCCTAATCCCCATTTTACAGACGAGGTAGATTCAAGATAATCAGGTTGGACATTGTCCCTGTCCGACATGGAGCTCCCAGTCTAAATCGGAGGAAGAAGGATTTAATCCCCCTTTTGCAGATGAGGTGACTGAGGCCCAGATAAATTAAGTGGCTTGCCCAAGATCACACAGCGGACAAGTGGCAGAGCTGGGTTTAGAGCCCTCTTGCCAGCTTTGTTTTGGGGCGTGTCATTTAACTCCTTCGTGCCTCAGTTTTCTCTTCTGCAAAATGGGGATTCAGTATCTCTTCACCCTCCCTCTTAGACTGAGTCCCATGTGGGACGGAGGCTGTATCTGACCTGATTTTTGTGCATCAAATCCTAAGATTAGCATAATACTTGACCCGTACTAAGTGCTTAACAAATACCATTATTATTATTAGAGTGAATCAGTATTTCCTGGGATGGGCACCATACATCAATTTACTTATCTCACTATTTCTAATTGACTGATTGTCAGAACATGAAATTCCCTCAGTTGGTCTCAGGGTTTCTGGTCTCTACCAGGCTGAGCATAATAATTTCACAACACAGTTTAGGAAGACAAATTTAAAGCCATCTGCATGATGATTTTGAAAGGTCCTCAATCCTTGGGAATATACGGGTCTATCTGTGTTTCTCTCCTCTATCTATTTATCCAATAATCTATGTATTATCTACTAACAAACAGGGGGATGAAATAAGAAAGTGTGGATGACTCAGTGCAACTCATCACCACTACTGAAAAAAGAAAAGATCCTTTTGAAACTATGCTTGCCTGAACACAGGCTCGCCCTGGAGAGATTGGATGACAATCATCTGCAGAATAGTGAGCTGGAAAGTGCTGACAGAAAACGAAGAGCATTGTAGATAATGAAAGAAGACGCTTCAGATGGCTTCCCAGCTGAAAACTGGCAGACCACTAGGGTGGAAATCTATCAGGGTGTTCTGGATTCAAGAAAGAAACAGCTTTTAAAAAGTAGAACCTCCTTTTTTATTCCAAAAAAAAAAAAAGAGGTATCTGTTAGCACTTACTATTTGCTAGCACTGTTTTAAGCCCTGGGGTAGATATGAGGTAATCAGGTTGGACACAGTCCATGTCCCACGCTTAACTCCATTTTACAGATGAGGTAACTGAGGCACAGAGAAGTGCAGTGACTCACCCAAGGTCACACAGCAGACAAAGGGCGGAGCCGGAACTAGAACCAAGGTCCTTCTGATTCCCAGGTCCGTGCTGTAGTCACAGGCCATGCTGCTTCCCGCGTGGAGCTCAGTCCTCCATCCTTTCTCTCCTTCCCCTTGTGAACCGGATAGCTATTTGCTCATTCATTCATTCAGTAATATTATTGAGCGCTTACTATGTGCGGAGCACTGTACTGAGCGCTTGGAATGTACAAATCGGTACCCCTCTTTCCCTGACATTCATTTTAGAGGGTTGCCAGCCCAGAGGGGTTTTGCGTTCACAAATACACACTCACTGTAGGAAAGAGGCTGCTTATGGAGCCAGGAGACACACCGTCAGAAGAGAGGGAAGGGGGTCTTAAATTCTGTCAAGGTAAATGACAATCCATCTTCCTCCCTTCTGCCCTAGCCCTCAGATGGTGGTGAACTCAAGGCACAATCAGTCAATCGTATTTTTTGAGCACTTACTGTGTGCAGAGCAGTGGACCAAGCGTTTGAGAGAGTACAATCTAACAGCACTGATAGACGTGTTCCCCACCCTCACCGCACTCACAGTCCAGAGGCACGGGTTAGGAGTGGCACTTGATCAAAAAGCTCTTCTACCTAGCAGTCAATCAATCAGTGGTATTTACTGGGCATTTTCTTTGCACAGAGTACTGTACTTAACCACTCAATCTCCAAGGGCTCCTTCCCCTCTGCCTTCAAACACGCCCACGTCTCCCCCATCCTAAAAAAACCCGCTCTTGACCCCACTTCCCCCTCCAGTTATCGTCCTATCTCCCTACTACCCTTCCTTTCCAAAATCCTAGAACGAGTCGTCTACAATCGATGCCTAGAATTCCTTAACTCCCATTCTCTCCTAGACCCCCTCCAATCTGGCTTCCGTCCCCTCCACTCTACCGAGACTGCTCTCTCTAAGGTCACCCATGACCTCCTTCTTGCCAAATCCAATGGCTCCTACTCCATTCTGATCCTCCTTGACCTCTCTGCTGCCTTTCACACTGTCGACCATCCCCTCCTCCTCCGTACCTTATCTCACCTTGGCTTCACGGACTCCGTCCTCTCCCGGTTCTCCTCTTACCTCTCTGGCCGATCATTCTCGGTCTCCTACGCTGGAGCCTCCTCCCCCTCCCATCCTTTAACTGTTGGAGTTCCTCAAGGGTCAGTTCTTGGCCCTCTTCTGTTCTCCATTTACACTCACTCCCTCGGTGAACTCATCCGCTCTCACGGCTTTGACTACCATCTCTACGCAGATGACACGCAGATCTACATCTCCGCCCCTGTCCTCTCCCCCTCCCTTCAGGCTCGCATCTCCTCCTGCCTCCGGGACGTCTCCACCTGGATGTCGGCCCGCCACCTAAAACTCAACATGAGCAAGACTGAGCTCCTCATCTTCCCTCCCAAGCCCGGTCCGCTCCCAGACTTCTCCATCACCGTGGATGGCACGACCATCCTTCCCGTCCCGCAGGCCCGCAATCTCGGTGTCATCCTTGACTCGTCCCTCTCGTTCACCCCACACATCCTATCCGTTACCGAGACCTGCCGGTTTCACCTCTACGATATCGCCAAGATCCGCCCTTTCCTCTCCACCCGAACGGCTACCTTACTATTACGGGCTCTCGTTATATCCCGGCTAGACTACCGTGTCAGCCTTCTCTCTGACCTCCCTTCCTCCTCTCTCGCCCCGCTCCGGTCTATTCTTCACTCCGCTGCCCGGCTCATCTTCCTGCAGAAACGATCTGGGCATGTCACTCCCCTTCTTAAACAACTCCAGTGGTTGCCCATCGACCTCCGCTCCAAACAAAAACTCCTCACTCTAGGCTTCAAGGCTCTCCATCACCTTGCCCCTTCCTACCTCTCCTCCCTTCTCTCTTTCTACCGCCCACCCCGCACGCTCCGCTCCTCCGCCGCCCACCTCCTCGCCGTCCCTCGGTCTCGCCTATCCCGCCGTCGACCCCCGGGTCGCGTCCTCCCGCGGTCCCGGAACGCCCTCCCTCCTCACCTCCGCCAAACTGATTCTCTTTCCCTCTTCAAAACCTTACTTAAAAATCACCTCCTCCAAGAGGCCTTCCCAGACTGAGCTCCTCTTCCCCCTCTACTCCCTCTGCCGTCCCCCCTTTACCTCTCCGCAGCTAAAGCCTCATTTTCCCCTTTTCCCTCTGCTCCTCCACCTCTCCCTTCCCATCCCCACAGCACTGTACCCGTCGGCTCAACTGTATATATTTTCGTTACCCTATTTATTTTGTTAATGAATTGTACATCGCCTTGATTCTATTTAGTTGCCATTGTTTTTACGAGATGTTCTTCCCCTTGACGCTGTTTAGTGCCATTGTTCTTGTCTGTCCGTCTCCCCCGATTAGACTGTAAGCCCGTCAAACGGCAGGGACTGTCTCTATCTGTTGCCGACTTGTTCATCCCAAGCGCTTAGTACAGTGCTCTGCACATAGTAAGCGCTCAATAAATACTATTGAATGAATGAATACTAAGCACTTGAGAGAGTACAGTAGCATAAGAAGACACTCCCTGCCCTCAATTTGCTTACAGTTTAGTGGAATGAAATGACTAGCTCAGCCTGTTAAAGAGAACTTCCCAGGAATTATTTTTAGTTATTACTGTGCTTCAAGGCATATCAGTAGGTAATTACTAAAGACGATTGCATAAAGCGGGGATTCTAGTTCGAGAACAGCCCTATCGCCTCCGGCTCTTTAGTTCTAGCTCACATTACCAGGTGTTTCTCATGGATTTATAATCAACTTGGCATTGAGGGACAGGAAAAATGAGTCCACAGCAACCCATCAGATGCTATTTAAGTTACCTTTGTTCAGGTACCGTGCAAATTGGATTCTGCACTTGCTCGATTTGGAGTCACATAAGGATCTATCAGTTTTAAAAAGACCACTGCCCTTTACTTCCCTAAACGATAAGAGCTAGAGATAAGGGACCATTGGGTGCCCCCGTAAGAAAGATATTTGATCAGCAGTTGATCACAGAAAGGACTTAAAGAATCTTGAACGCTTATGAAATCTGGGCACACCTGAGCATTTTTGAAAGGTTTGTTTTTTTGATATTGTCCTGTCCGTTTGAAGTCGATGTTTGCGATCCATAAGCTTGAAATTAGCAGCTTAAAATTAGAATTCGTTACTTCGGCTAGATCTGAATTCAGCCCATCACAGAAATTTGAGTCCATCCAAAAAACTGTTTTGTTCTGAATTTGATACGATTACAATTGTTGGTCACTGACGCAGTATCCCTACACTTCTGTTTGATTCTTTCATCACGCTACAGTTTTTCTCATTTTAAATTTACTCAGTTCACCTAAAAAAAGATTTATCATTTAAACATATTCAGCTAGAGAAATGTATGGCCATCAAGAGAAAAGTTACAACTTGCAGAATGCACTGACAATCCATGCTACTATATACTTCTAAAAAATTAAAAATCTCCCAAATAATAGCCCTGGAATTATTTAGTCAACTTGATGGAGAACAGGCTGCAGATTTCTTTAGTAAATTAAATTTCTAATAGAAGCTCCCGTTGTGGAGAGGAGGTAGAGCTCACTGAAATGAATGATCAACAATCACACTTATTATATGTCAAGTACCGTATGGACTCTCGGTTAGATAGAAGATAAGCAGCACGGTACCTTTATGGCAGAGAAGGAGTTCTTGGAAGGCCTCTGGAAAATTTGTGGGTGAATGATGTTGCCTTTTCAGACCCTGAATATATACAGTGCCTGGACTTCCTGCTTTGCAAATGTGTGTGGGGAGGTAAGAGACAAGCATCAGAGCATGACATATCTTTCTTCTAGCATCTTTAAAGGCTTGCTTGGCCCAGAACAGTTTGGAATGAATCCACTAACTCCCAATTTAAATCATGTAAGAGTGCTTTGGGGAAAAAAAGTGCTCCACAAAATCCAAGTATGATTGTTGTCAAGTCCATATGAAGTTTTTGGCACATGCCAGACCCAATTTTTTTATGACCGTAAGCTCGTCCTGTAGACTGTAAGCTCGTTGTGGGCAGGGAATGTGTCTGTTTATTGCTATGCTGTACTTTCCCAAGCGTTTAGTACAATGCTTTCCACACAATAAGCACTCCATAAATGCGACTGAATGAATTGAGCACTTACGATGTGCCAGGCACGGTACTAGCTTGTTATGGGCAGGGAACGTGTCTGCTAATTCTGTTGTCCTGCACACTCCCAAGCACTTAGTACGGTGCTCTGCACATGGTAAGCACTCAATAAATGCCACTGATTGATTGATTGATACTAATCGCTGGGGCAGATACAAGCTATTAAGGTTGGATACAGTCCATGAACCTCTTGGGGTCACAGTCTTAATCCCCATTTTACAGAGAAATGAAGTGACTTGCCCAAGTTCATGCAGAAGACAAATGTTGGAGCCGGGATTAGAATGCAAGTCCTTTTGACTCCCAGGCCCATGCTCTATCCACTAGACCACACTGCCAACCTCTCAGAACAGGGTTCTGTATAGAGTACTGTTGATCGATTGATCGAGGGAAGGTTTGGGCTGAAAAAATGTGAGTGAAATATATTAAATGGTATATCCAAGACATCAGGGAGGGCAATTTTCACGTAATATTTCCAAGCACCCCACTGCCTCTGTTGGGAGTGAGAATGAGCCATTGATCTGACCCAGTAATACTAATGATGATTAATTATGGTGCTTGTTAAGCAACTACTATATGACAAGCACTGTTCTAAGCTCTGGAGTAGGTACAAGTTGATCAAGTTGTACACAGTCCCAGTCCCAAGGGGGTCTCATACTCTTATCCCCATTTTACAGATGAGGTAAATGAGGCACTGCGGTTCATAATCGGGTTCGTCACAGTCTCTGTCAGAGATGGGGCTCCCAGGCTCAATAGGGAAAAGTAGAATTTAGTCCCCATTTTACGGATGAGGAAACTGAGGCACAAAGAAGCGCCTTGCCTAAAGTCACACAACAGACAAGTAGGAATCCAGGTCCTCTGACTTCCAGATCTGGGCTCTTTCTACTAGGCCACACTGCTTCCTATAAAAAGTGAATGTATCATGAATGCCTATATAGTGAAGTATATTGCAAAATATACTTACATGTTATAAATTGAGATCTGCTCCAAAACCCCTGGAAAGGTAATGTGAAATTCCTTTATTTCACATAGGCATCAGTAGATTCTAGTCTGATTTTTGTTAGAGTACTTCAAAGCATAACGGCGGCGTGGCTCAGTGGAAAGAGCACGGGCTTTGGAGTCAGAGGTCATGGGTTCAAATCCCGGCTCGGCCACTTGTCAGCTGTGTGACTTTGGGCAAGTCACTGAACTTCTCGGTGCCTCAGTTACCTCATCTGTAAAATGGGGATGAAGACTGTGAGCCCCACGTGGGACAACCTGTTTCCCCCGTGTCTACCCCAGCGCTTAGAACAGTGCTCGGCACATAGTAAGCTCTTAACAAATGCCAACATTATCATTATTATTATAAACCATTTTTTATGGTCACTGTTAAGCCCTTACTATGACCCAAACACCGCTCTAAGCACTGGGGTAGATATAAGATAATCAGGTTGGACAGAGTCTATGAGGAGTAGGAATCACTGCAGGAGGTTGTGAAAGCAGAAACTTATTCCACCGACTGCAATAACTTTTTTTTAGCTTTAGTGTATAATTTATTCAATTTAGTTTAGCATCGGCCTTCATCTTCTCTTCATAAAGAATATTATAACAGGACAACTTCTGAACACCTCTGCAAACCTTTGAACCACTCTTTCTGCTACCTTCTCTCACTTCTATAAATCCATCCGCTTTCTTAAAAATTGATACATGACTTCTCAGTGCCCAAATTTTAGCGGAAACAGGATCAATGATGTTTTTATCTGCTTTAGCACCCTTGCATTGGATTACTGAGATATCAGATCATGATGGCGATACCTCGGACTGGTCATACTGTACACTACCAAGCGCTTAGTACAGTGCTCTGTACACAGTAAGCTCTCAGTAAATAGTATTGATTCATTGTTCATGGGGTGGCTGTGACTTTGGGTATGTCTTTAAATTCATATATGTGTAGAAGAGACTCTAATGCAGCCATACCTACAAACACAGAAAGCATCCTTATAAAATGGATATTAAACCAAATGTTTGCCACAGAAGGCAGTGGGAATTGGCTCAGAACAGGATCCGGGAGGCAACAGTCCTGCACTTTATTATCCTTTCTGAAATCAACCTAGGGAAAGCTTCTCAAACCTTGTGCATGTCAGTTTCCTTCTCCGTAAAATGTCACTAACTGAACCCTTGAAAAAAATGATGGAAGATCTTCTCAAACACAAGTGGCCAAGGAGATCCTTGAGGATAGGGATCAAGTCTGCCAACACTACTGTGTTTTACTCCTACAAGTGCTTAGAACAGTGCCCAGAACACAGAAAGTGCTCAATAAATACCATTGATTGATTGATTGATTGATTGATGGAAAGAAAGCTTTTCAGAGGTCTTAATCCACAGCTGATTGATTGAATTGCCAAGGTTCAGGCAATTTCTATTCTCACAAATGCAGTGTGTGTGGAGAAAAGCAAGGCTTAGTGAATAGAGCACGGGCCTGGGAGTCAGAAGGACATGGGTTCTAATCCCACCTCTGCCACTTGTCTGCTGTGTGACCTTGGGCAGTCACTTCACTTCTCTGGGCCTCATTTACCTCATCTGTAAAATGGGGATTGAGACTGTGAGACCCAAATGGGACAGGGATTGTGTCCAACCCCATTTGCTTGTATCTACCCCAGCACTTAGTACAGTTCCTGGCACATAGTAAGCACTTAACAAATACCACGATTATAATTATTATTATGACTATTATGTGGCTTACAAAGTTTTGAGTGTTCTCATTTAGGTGAGCCTCCAAGATGAATAAACCCTGTGACCTCTCTCCCCCTTCTAGATTACTTTCCTGCTGGGAAAATCATTGCGTGTGGTGCAGAGAAATAGGCTGAACCAATACTTAGCCAAACATTCAAACTCCTTTTCTGGGAAATGCTGAGATGTGAGCCTTATCCTTTCTGGCACTGAAATTTCCCCATCTTCCCTCTTCCGCCTCCCTCTCTCCCCCAGTTCCCTGGGTTTCTGACTGATAATCCCCTGGTTTCTAATGTGAAAACCTTAGTCAACATTAGGTAAGAGCCTGTTCCTCAAATCTGGTCTCCTCATTAGAGCCCTCTATGTCCTATTCCTTCTCCATATGGAATTTCCAGAATTGGAAGATGGTGGGCCTATAGTTTTAGAAGGGAAATGGAGAACAGAAACTTCAGGAAATGCAGACAAATCTCACCAAACAGATTTCAGGCTTCCCTATCATCTTGGTTTCACTTGTTTTCTGCTCTCACCTGTAGCTCTCTCAGGGTGGGGAAAAGGAATTAAGGGAGTTCAAGAGGAGATCTATTTGTGTGGGCAGAGTAACAAAGTGAATAAAGAGAGATAATGAAGGAGACTGATATAGCCAAGATTAATTTATCTTTATGGAAAGAGCATAAGCTTGGAAGCCAGAAGACCTGGGTTCTAATCCTGTTCTGCCCCTTGCATCTGCATGTCTTTGGGCAAGTCACTTACCTTCTTTGTAACTCAGTTTCTATAAAATGCCCTTGATACCTGTTCTCCCTCCCTCTTAGACTGTGAGCTCCATGTGGGACAGGGACCGTGCCTGATTTGCTTATGCTGTATCTACTTAGTATGATGCTGGGCACAAAATAAGAACTTAACAAATACCACACCTGCTATTAGAGCAGAGGATGTAGCAGAGTGCTTTGAAAAATGGAGTGAATGGCTAAAGGGGAAAAGAAGGAAGGAAAGAAACTGTTGTTTGTACTCTCTCAACCGCTTAATACAGTGCCCTGCACACGGTAAGCACTCGATAAATATGATTGATAGAAAACTGGAACATAGAATGAAAATGAGAAAGCTGGGATCGAGGAAGTTGCTGAGAAGAAACAGGAGTCCAGAATGACCAGGTCTGTGGTCTGAGCATTAGAATTATGAGGAAGGAATTTTTCATTCCTGAGGGATCTTTTTAATAGGAGCAAAGTGATATAACCTCATTCTTCATAGTGGTGGCCCAACCACAGTGTTTAGAGAACAATACCTCCCTAAGGGCTACCTAGGAAACCCTCTCCCCACCTACCTTGAAGTGACTGAACCTAGAGCATTCACACTTCAAGATTTGCCGAGCACGCATACTGAAAATGTAAAAGACTCCCAAAGGGGAAGCAGCGTGGCCTAGTGGAAAGAGCATGGGCCTGGGAGCCAGAGGACCTGGGTTCTAATCCTGTCTCCACCGCTTGTCTGCTGGGTGACCTTGGGCAAGTCACTTCACTTCTCTGGGCCTCAGTTTCCTCAGCTGTAAAATGGAGATTAAGACTGGGGGCCCAATGTGGGACAAGGAGTGTGTCCAACCCAATTATCTTGTATCTATCCCGGTGCTTAGTACAGCGCTTGGCACATAGTAGTGCTTAACAAATAGCAGAATTATTATTATCGTTAATATTATTATTATTATTAGGTCTTGGCTCAAGCAGTGTGGTTTAGTGGCAAGAACACAGGCTTGGGAGTCGGAGGACGTGGGTCCTAATCCCATCTCTGCCACTGTCTGCTGTGTGATCTTGGGCAAGCCACTTAGCTTTTCTGTGCCTCAGTTACCTCATCTATAAAACGGGGATTAAGATTGTGAGCCCCACGTGGGACAACCTGATTACCTTGTATCTACCTCAGCGCTTAGAATAGTGCTTGGCACATAGTAAGCGCTTAATAAATACTATAATTATTATTATTTATTTATATCTATATAACCCAGAATTTTCTCCCAACATTGAAGAGAACAAGGCTAAATCCAATGCAGAAGCTCTACTAAGGATTTTAAGGCCACTAGTTTCACCACACTTGGGAAGACTACCCAAGTTTGAAAACATTAGAATGAATAGTAGTGTTTTCTCCAAACTCACTGATTCTTCCTCAAGGTTAATGTAATAATAATAATTATGGTATCTGTCAAGCGCTCACTCTATATCGAGCCCTGTTTTAAGTGCTGGGGCAGATGCAACTTAATCAGGCTGGATACGGCCCCTGTCCCACACGGGGCTCACAGGCTGTGGGAGTGATGATGCTTTGGAGTTGGTAGGGGGGAAAATTCATTTCTGAAACATTTATTGCCCCACTGGAGGGATTTTGTGCCTGTTGAGGAGTTGTGTTGGGTAATCATTGCCTGGTTGTACAAAATGTTCTGATGCAGAGACCATCTGCCAGAGTATTGGAAATGCTCATCTTAGTTCTTTCTTTCCTCTGAGAGTTCAACTCGATACCACCACTTTCCTACTTTGCATTTAACAGATTGTGTTGTGAGACTTCTTGGATATGGCTCTCTTAACTTGGACGGTATTCAGAGAGGGATACCCTCAGCCTGTGTGGAGCAGACTAAGACCACAGTAAGAGAAGACCAGACTCTCCAGTTCTCTCTCCTGTTAGCCATACTTCCGATGTGAGAAGCACAGAGTGAGATTTACCGAGATGAGGAGAGAGCTGAGGACCAAATTACATTATCATTCCTAGTCCCTCAAGAATGAAGAGTGGATACCTGTGCATCTTTCCCATTGTGTCTTCTAGCTTCAACCTTAGTGAATGATTCTGCTCAAATACCTTAGGTGACCTAGGTGAAGACCTTAGAAAAGTATGGCAAAAAGAGATTTGTGAAGGTGAGAGGTAAAATGTTTCAGATCCTCTAGAGGAGAGACATAGAGGTATCCTGGACAGTGGGCACTGAAATAGCCTCCTTTCAGGGAATTCCTATTAAATGAGCTCTTGCCTGTGCAAAAGAAACCAAGCAGGACCTAGTGGAGTCTGGGCCTGGGAGTCAGAGGACCTTGGTTCCAATCCCACCCTGTCACTTGTCTGCTGAGTGATCTTTGGCAAATCACTTAACTTCTCTATGCCTTAGTTACCTCATCTGTAAAATCAAGGATTAAGAATGTGAGCCTAAGTGGTTCAGTGATTGTGTTCAACCTTGACTCTCTTGTATCTACTCCAGAGCTTAGTGCAGTGGCTGGCACGTAGTAAGAACTTAACTAATACCATTAAAAAAACCCCAGCAACAACAATCTGGCCACAGTATAAGGTGGTGTCTGGGGACTCGGGGAAAAGAAGAAAGAAAAAGCAACTTTTTTCTCTTCTAGCAATTGTCAGAGGGAAAGACCAGAAAGCACAAGAGGTAAGAGGACTGTAGAAGGAAACTTCTTAGGGAAAGGTCATTGGAGATGGAAGAAATTCCCCTTTTGAATCATGTCCCTAAAGAACTCAACCAAGATGCGTACGTCATGGTCCCGGGAGACCAAGGTCTCCAGCTGGAACAAAGTCAGTAGAGAGGGCGGCGGTAGCGCAGGTTCCAGAAAAAAAGCTTGAGGGCCGTGGGTTAGTTCTTCCTGTACCCTATTAGGCTGCTGTCTTGAGGCAGACTTTCCCGTAGTCTGGTTTTTCACAGAGTTGTAACCTCATGGGTGAAATCAGCAGCGCAGTGTCTCCCTCTGAAATAGTCCTCCTGCCTGACAACTACTTTTAGAAGGTGGCTTCTCAACTCTCACAATAATAACCTCGATTAGCTTTGAAACAACTCCATAGCTTGGGGAGGAGGCGGGGGGCTGAGGGTGGGGTGAATATCAAGTGTTTAAAGGGTATAAAGATCCAAATATACAGTGACGCAGAGGGAAAATTAAATAGTCCTATATTCGTGGCAGAGTTGCAGCAGATATCTTTCTCATCTAGACCCAGATCAAAGGACTCAAAGCCACAGCCATGCATGTTGAATAACAGCAAAGTCACTAGCATCATCTCTAGACAGTAAGCTCATCGCATTCTTATTTTTTAAGGTGTCTGTAAGGCATTTACTTTGTGCCAGGCACTCTCCTAGGCACTGGGGTAGATACAAGTTAACCAGGTTGGATACAGTGCTTGTCTCATAAAGGGCTCACGGTTTTAGTTCCCATTTTACAGTTGAGGAAACTGAGACACAGAGAAGTGAAGTGGCTTGCCCAAGGTGACACAACAAGCAATCGGCAGAGCCAGGATTAGAACCCTTACTCATTCCACTAGGCATGAAGCACCTCATAAAGTCAGCACAGGGCAAGGGACTGATTGAGCCCGAAACCAACAAAGATTACGTTCCAGTCTATTCCCTTCCCACATTCCCAGAAGCCCTAAGCACAACCAATGATTTCCCTCAAGAATTCAGAGCTTAAAGCCATCCCAAATTCTATCACCACAAGGTAAAGGGATTGGATTTAGGGAACAAGAAGCAGCTTCCTTGGGAATACATTGGTTTCCCTTCTTTGGGCCTTGGTCCCTACAGAATGTGATTCCCTCATTTTGGGTCCCATAATTTCCCATCACCTTCTCCAAGGACACATGGTTATTTTTAGGGAGAGGACTGTCATTTGAGTGTTCCTGGTCGCTACTCTGTTACTCCTTTTTTTAATGATATGCCTTACGCGCTTACTATGTTCCGGGCACTGTACTAAGCACTGGGGTAGATGCAAGCTAATCAGGTTGGACACGGTCATGTCCCACATGGGGCTCACAGTCTTTATTCCTGATTTACAGATGAGATAACCGAGGCACAGAGAAGTGAAATGACTTGCCCAAGATCACACAGCAGACAAGTGGCAGAGTCTGGATCAGAACCCAGGTCCTTCCGACTCCCAAGCTCATGCTCTGTCCACTAGGCCATGCTGCTTCCTGAGGTCAAAAGAGCAAACCAAAAAGGCAATTAAGGAACAATGCTCTGAAACAGACATTTCCTGAAACACTTACTAGAGGAGAGTGCCGTGAAGACAGAGGAAAATGATAGACGATAATGATAATGACCATACAAAGCCGTGGCGATATCTAGCTTTAACTATATAGCTTTATTTTCCCTTGGGCCACTGGATAATGGAGCAATAAAGAGAAAGTAACAGGTTTCGGAAGCCGGAATACCTAAAGAACCGGCAATTCAGTGCATGGGAATGGGGAAGACAAAGATCGGGAAATGAATGACCCTGGAATTCATAGGACTCTGGGATGAAGGAGTCTTTTTTTTAATTATTATTTTTGAAGCCCTTATTAAGTGCCAGGCACTGTACTAAGCGCTGGGGTAGATAAAAGATCATCAGATTGAGATAACTGCTCGGCACACAGTAAGCGCTCAATAAATACGATTGAATGAATGAATAACTGAGGAACAGAGAAGTTAGGCGACTTGATCGAGGTCAGACAACAGAGAAGTGGCAGATCCGGAATTAGAACCCAGGCCCTTCTGAATCCCAGGCCCGTCATCTTGGGTCGAAATCTTTAATGACACGAGAACCAGCATGGCCTAGTGGTTAGAGCACAGGTCTGGGAGTAAGAAGGACCTGGGTTCTAATTCTGGCTTCACTGGGTCCCAAATAATCTGGAGAACCTTAACCTGGACCCTTGCACTCAGAAAAAAAAAAAAGGAAAACGTATGGTCACTTCCATCCCGTATACCTATAGAATCGATCGATCGATCAATGGCATTTATTGAGTGTTTACTGCCTGCAGAGCCCTGTACTCTGGGTTTGGGAAACTACAATACTCAAGGTTGGGTATAAAAGGTCCCTGGCACAAGGAGCATACAGATCATTCATTCATTCAAATATTTGAGCGCTTACTGTGTGCAAAGCACTGTATTAAGTGCTTGGGAGAGTACAGTGCAACAATAAAGAGGCTAGAGTAAGAGTAAGCGAGAGTAATCTTTAATACGAACTAGGAGGGACATCTACCTGATCAATCACTGCATCATTTAATCCCTTTCACCCTTAAACTGCATAAGCCCCTCTTCTGTTGGTTAAATGTTTCGGAGTAAGAGACTCACCACAGTTCTATATCATCTGACTTGTTGACGGCAGAGGGCACTATGATCATGCGTATCTATGTCTAGCTGCTCTTCCTTCTTAAAGCCACTAATAATAATAATAATATAATAATAATAGTGGTGTTTGTCAAAGACCGTACTGAGCACTGGGTTGGATGCAAGCTAATCAGGTGCCACATGGGGCTCGTAGTCTAACTGGGAGTTGAACAGATATTGAATCCCCAATTCTCCCCTTTCCTTCTCTTGGGCCCCAAGGGAGCGAGAGAGCATCAACCAGTGATAGATCATTTTCTCTGATCCCATCATGACGCTACCGGGGAAACTTTACTTTCTGGCCGGCTGGCTTGTAGCGCGCTCTCCCAAGTGCTTAGTACAGGGCTCTGCCTACGGTCAGCTTGTGTTGGCCCAAGGGTTTAGTATAGTGCTCTGCACACAGCAGTGGCTCGGTGAAAACCGCTGACTGATTAATGGGTTGAATCCTTTACGGTCACATCCACAACAAGAGGAGAGGGGCAGCCCCAAGAGCTTTGCCGTCTGTCTCCTCTGCTTAAACTGTGAGCCCGTTATTGGGCAGGGATTGTCTCTATCCGTTGCCGAATTGTAAATTCCAAGTGCTTAGTACAGTGCTCTGCGCGTAGTAAGCACTCAGTAAATACTATTGAATGAGTGAATGAATGAATGAGTGACAGTGGAAAGCGGCGTGAAAACTGTGTCCAACCTGATTAGCTTGAACTTACCCCATTGCTCAGTACGGTGCTTGGCACATAATGAGAGCTTAACAGATACCACGATAGTTATTATTATCATGATTATCAACCTCAGCGCTTAGAACAGTCCCTGGCACATAGCAGTTGCTTAAAAAATACCCTTTTAAAACAATCTACTCTACTTCCTACAACTTTCACCTCTTGGGAAAGCAGAGGATTGGCTAAGTACTCAGAGCATCTAGTTTTTAAGTAATAATAATAATAATATCTATGGTATTTCCTAAGCGATTACTATGTGCCAGGCACTATGCTAAGCGCTGAGGTGGAGACAAGCAAAAGGGACTGGACATAGTTCCTGCCCCATGTGCGGCTCAGTCTCAATCCCCATTTTACAGATGAGGTAACTGAGGCACTCTATGGGCATTTAGCATCCGAGAGAGGGAGAGAATGAAATACTCTGCCCTACCCTGGGAAGTAGGCTAGGGAGAAGGGGCATCTCCCCTGGAATGTCCCCTCAGGAGCTCATCTCAGATGGCAGATGCCTTGGGTGATGACCCTGACCCTGACCCCTGCAGCTGCAGATTCCAGGCTATTGTTCCCCCCCGGCGAGAAGGAGATGAAATGGCGGCCGAGAGGGCTTTGTGCGATCCTGTGGGAGGGAAGGTGGGGACCGTCGAGGAGAATGGAAATGTTCCAAAGTGATGGATGGCAAAGCAACAGCCACTTCGCCCCCTGATATTTTTATCGCCGCACGTGGGGGAGGCGGAAACCCATCCTGGTCCTTGTTTTGTTAGGGTCCCAAGCCAGCCCTATTCATGCAGTCGACTTCCTGATCCGGCTAAGGGATGGGGTGACCCCCGCTTCCACCGGTCCCTTGACCTGCCCTTTTGTTCCACCATGTTCCCAACTGGAGGAGTGAGGGTTTCTCTGGCAGGAGCAGACTCCTGTGACGCCATGACCCACCTAGAAGTACATTGCACAGGTCAGGGTGGGGACGGGCGCGGGGGCGGAAATGGTATCAGCGACCATGAAAGGTATTGTCTCTGGAGCCTGTTTCCTCAAGACCCCTCACTTTCCTAGATTGAGGGCAGTTCATAAATCCCACTGGTCAGGCCCACTCTTTCCTGCCTGTCCTGTCTGGACTTGGAATAAGGACGACAGTATTCCTGTCATCTGTCCCTCCTCTTTCTCTCTTGTTCTCTTTTTATCTCTCCCTCTCTCTATATGATTTAGAGAAGCAGCATGGCTCGGTGGAAAGAGCACGGGCTTTGGAGTCAGGGCTCATGAGTTCGAATCCCAGCTCTGCCACTTGTCGGCTGTGTGACTGTGGGCGAGTCACTTAACTTCTCCGTGCCTCAGTTCCCTCATCTGTAAAATGGGGATGAAGACTGTAAGCCCCACGTGGGACAACCTGATTCCCCTGTGTCTACCCCAGCGCTTAGAACAGTGCTCGGCACATAGTAAGCGCTTAACAAATACCAACATTATTATTATTATTAATTTTCTCTCTTTCCCTCCCTTTCTCGCTATTTCTCTATATCTGTTTCTTTCTTTTCTTTCTTCTTTCCTTCCTTTCTCTCACTTTCTCTCTTCCTCTCCCTCTTTCTCTTCTTTCTCTCTTAGGCTCTCTCTTTCTCTTCCTCCCTCCCTCCCTCTTTATTATTTTCTCTTTCTCTCCCTCTCTATTTCCCTCTTTCTCTGTTTCTCTTCCTTCCTTCCTTTCTTTCTTTTTCTTTCTTTCTCTTTATATCTTTCCCTCTTTCTCTTCTTTTTCTCTGAGGCTCTCTCTCTCTTTCCCTCTCCCTCTTTATCATTTTCTCTTTGTCTCCCTCTCTCTCTTTTTCCCTCTTTCTCTATATCCATTTCTCTTCCTTCCTTTCTCTTTCTCTTTTTTCTCTGTCCCTCTTTCTCTTCTTTCTCTCTTAGGCTCTCTCTCCCCCCCTCTCTCTTTTTATCATTTTCTCTTTGTCTCCCTCTTTCTCTTTTTCCCTCTTTCTCCATATCTGTCTCTCTTTCTTTCTCTTTCCCTCTTTCTCGCCTTTCTGTGGCTCTCTGCCTCTCTCTTTCTCTTTTACCTCGGGCTGTTCATCTGAAACCTGACTCTCCTCGGACTGGTGAAACAGAGAACCTTAGTCCTGGAAGATCTGTCCCCCAAGCGTTCTTAGTCAACAAATCATAACGACCTAGAGCTCAATTCTTCAGAAAGAATTCCCTCCTCCTTAAATTGTGAGCCCCATGTGGGGCAGGGACTACATCTGATTGCTTTGTATTTATTACAAAGCATAGCACAGAGTAAGAGCCTAGCAGATACCTCAGATTTTGTTATTATTCTGTTACCTCAGAACAATCCCACCATTTCCAAAAGAGGGCTGGCTCATGAAATGTTCAGGAAAGCCTAGTGAATAAAACACTGGCCTGTAATCATATCTTCTCCACCTGTCTGCTGGGTGACCTTGAGGAAGTCACTTATTTTTTCTGCGCTTCAGTTTCCTCAACTCCAAATTGGGAATTGAACACATTTTCCCCCTCCTGCTTAGACAATAAGCCCCATTGCCGGATAGGGCCGGGATCTGACTTAATTGACCTGTACCTCTCCAGGCAATTTAGAACAGTGTTTAACCCAAAGCCAGCACTTAACAAATATCATTTTTAAAAAACTGTGCTCGATAGATAGAAAATGCTTAACAGATGCCATGAAGAAAAGTTCTAGGGGAGGAATGGTGTTGGTTTGAGGGGGGAGAGCATAGAGCAAGAGGCTCTGGTCTGCTACTCTAGTGCGTGTACCTGGGGGACATCTTCTTGTGAAGTAAGTGACTCTTCAGAATGGAAAGCCATTTCAAAGGATGGAGGAAACTCCCGTTTCACATGAGAAGAGGTGAGGCTCGGAGGCTGTTTATAATAATGGTATCCCTGCACTTGGGAGTTTCCTGTTTTCCCCACTCCAGAGCTGCGATTGTAACTTATTATTCAGCTCCTCATCCTGAGAGGAAGGCGATATTAGTTTGAAGCGGGACAAACAGGATGTTTATACACTGGGACCAGCAAGGTGCCTTCTTCCCTTGACAAGCACCGTGGCCTAGCAGAAATAGCACGAGAGTCAGGAGATCTGAGTTCTAATCCCGGGTCTGCCACCTGCCTGCCGTGCGACCCAGGACAAGGCACTTAGCTTTTCTGTGCCTGAGTTTCCTCATCTGTAAGATGGGGTTTCAGTGTCCGTTCTCCCTCACTTCTGGGCTGTGAGCCCCTTACGGGACTGGGGTGCGTCTGACCTAATTATCTTGTATCTACCCCAATCCTTGGCACATAGTAAATAAAGACTTAACAAATATCACAATTATGATTATTACTCTGTACTTCTTGAGTGACGAAACCCCAAACCAGGGAGATTTTACCCTTCCTACGTTGTTTTCCCCTTCAAATATTACTGTCCCCCGCATACCACACCTTGTTCTTTTCCTATTATAACCAGACCCACACACTTCACTCCTCTAACACCAAACAATTCACTGTGCCTCGGTTGCATCTTTCTCTCTGCCAACCCTTTGCCCACATCCTCCCCCAGCCTGGAAGCCCCTTCCCTTTCCTATACAACAGACCACCACTCTCCCCACCCTCTGAGCCATCTTAAAATTGCATCTCCTCCACGAAGTCTTCTTTGACTAAGCTCTCACTTCCCGTATTCACCATTCCTTTGGCAACACTTATGCCTTTGGGTCTGTTCCTGTTAAGCACAAGATCATTTCTGGACTGTAAGCTCATTGTGTGTAGGGAACATATCTACCAACTCTGTCATATTGTACTTTCCCAAACCTTTAGTGCAGTATTTTGCACATAGCACTCACTAGATACCATTGATTGATTCAATGATTAATTGATATTCACTCTTTCTCCAGCTCCAGAGCACTTATAAACGTATCCATGTGGAATTAATTTTAATGCCTGTCTTCCCTTCTTACCTGTAAGTTATTTGTGGGCAGCGATTGTATCTACCTACTCTGTTGTACTATAATCCCCAATGTGCTTACTCCGGTGCTGTGCACACAGAAAGCATTCAGTAAATACCATGAATTGATGGATTGATAAATTGACTGGGGTCCTCGGGCTTAGGCTGCTAGGCACATGCTATTTTTTTTGTTTCCTTGTTTACTTTTTAATGGTACTTTTTGTTTCCTTGTTTACTTTTTAATTTAAGCACTTACTATGCATCAAACACTGTTCTAAGCACTGTGATAGATACAAGTTAATCAGGCTGGACAGAGTCCCTGTCCTACATAGGGCTCACAGTCTAAGCTGTTTCAGAAAGAGTTTTGATAAAACATGAGTGTTTGCTGGGAAGAGCATGACGTAGTGGATGGAGCACGGGTCTGGGAGGCAGAAGGTCATGGGTTCTAATCTCAGATCCTTCACTTCATTCAATCTTAGAGCACTGCACTAAGTGCTTGGAAACTACTTTTCTTCCGTGTAACCTTGAGCAAGTCACTTAACTACTCTGGGCCTCAGTTACCTCATCTGTGAAATGGGGATCAAGACTGTGAGCCCCATGAGGGACAGGGACTGTGTCCAACCCGATTTTCTCGTATCCACCCCAGCACTTAGTACGGTGCCTGGCACATAGTAAGCCCTTAACAAATACCATTATTAATGCTATTATTGCTAGGCCTTGTGTGTTTGTGTATGTAGGAGAGAGGGTATCTCTGCAGTCAGGGACTAGGCTAGGTCTCTCCACGGATTCACTGCACTGGCGATGCATGATAACTCTGCTCCAGGACTGAGGCTAGCAATGGACCCCCAAGCCCCAACAGGCCTTCCTCCTCCTCCTACCCTGCCTTCCTCACCAACAGCAAGGGGGTCTGTGTTATATGGCCGACCACCTCTTGGCCCCGTAGTCTGGACGTATTATTTTTTTTTCTTTCAGAGGTATTCGTTAAGTACTTACTGTGTGCCAGAGAAGCAGCATGGCCTGGTGGATAGAACACAGGGTTCTAATCCCAGAAGATGAGAGTACTTAACAAATTCCATTTTAATAAAATGACTGAAATACTGGCCTTCCCAGCAAAAGCACAACATATCATTCTTTCATTCATTCAATCATATTTATTGAGCACTTACTGTGTGCAAAGCACTGTACTAATGACTTTGGAGAGTACGATGCAACAACAAACAGACACATTCCCTGCCCACAACGAGCTCACAGTCTAGAGAGCATATCAGGGACAATATCTGTTGGAATATGGAGTGACTGTGGTTGACTGGTATTGCCTTTTTTTTTTTTGGCAGTGATATTAGTTAAGCAGTTTACTATGTGCCAGGCACTGTACTAACCAGTGGGGTAGATAACAAAATAATCAGGTCAGACACAGTCCCATGGAGTCTAAAGTGGAGGGATAAGAGGTGTTTAATCCTCATTTTAGAAGTGAGGAAATGAGGCCCAGAGAAGTTGGGCTGTAAACTCATTGTGGGCAGGGAATGTGTCTTCCAACTCTTTTATATTGCTCTATTGTACTCTCCCAAGCATTTAGTGCTCATTAAATACAACTGATTGATTGTTCAAGGTCACAGAGCAGACAGAAGGCAGAACCAGGATTAGAACCCAGGTCCTTTGACTTCCAGGTCCGTGCATTAGGCGATGCTGCTTGGTGTTTCTTTGGGAGAAGGAGGATTTCCAGAGAGCAGGATGCCAACAGAGGGTGTATTTCCCCAGCAGAAATTAGAGGAAGGAGGGAGAAGAGCAATGAAAATAAAAATGGGGAATTTTTCCCTTCCATTCACTGTCCCGGTGGAGGCCCGGCAGATCGTTCATTTCTTCTTTTCAATGTTCCTGTCACCTTGATCTAAAACAAAATATTCAGCCTCTTTTTATAATCTAATGACCTCTGACCGTTTAAGCTTCATAAAAGAGTGCAAAGTGAGAAAAAGGAGTCTCTGAGAAGAGAAGTATGGGTGGAAGAGATTAGTAGGGAAGCAGTGATGATGTAGCAGGGAGGGAGAAGTAGGGAAGTGCTGAAGGAAGGAATGGCAAGTGAGTGTGCAGTGTGTTCAGATAGAAACAGCGAGTGGAAGAGAAAGAGGTCAGTGTGGACGTATAACCGGGGTGTGAAAAAGCTATGGCATTAAGATTAGACTGTCTACCTTTCAGACTGTAACCTCTTCAATCTGTCAGTGACATTTTTTTAGGGCTTCTGGTGTGCAGAACAGGCACTAAGCGCATGGGACGGTACAACAGAGTTGGTAGATATGTTTCCTGCCTTCGATGAGCTTATGGTCTCTTTCTAGACTTTAGACTGTAAGCTCCTCCCTCTAGACTGTAGGCAAGGAAACATGTCCATCAGCTCTGTTGTATGGTACTCTCCCAAGCACTGAGTACAGCGCTCTGCACACAGTAAGTGCTCAATAAATACCATTGATTGATTGATGGGAGAAGAACTGATTGGTCTTTTTAGTGGAAAAAGAGAGGCCCTAACAGTCAGAGGGCAAGACCTTTGGAATAGAAGATATTTGTTAATAATAATGATGGTGGTATTTGTTAAGCACTCACTATTTGCAGAGCACTGTTCTAAGCGCCGGAGTAGCTGCAGGGTAATCAGGTTGTCCCACGTGAGGCTCACAGTCTTCATCCCCATTTTACAGATGAGGTAACTGAGGCACCGAGAAGTTAAGTGACTTGCCCAACGTCACACAGCTGGCAAGCGGCAGAGCCGGAATTAGAACCCATGACCTCTGACTCCCAAGTCTAGGCTCTTTCCACTGAGCCGCGCTGAGTATCTACTATGTACAGCCCCGTTTTGGATGCCTGGAACATGTTAGATGTAAAAGATACAATGCTTGCCCTTGAAGGAGCTTACAGTCTAATGGAGAATACCGTTGGACATGGATTGGTAAATAGGCGCTACAAATATACGATAAATAAGCGGACGGGTTCAACAAGGTCTAAGCGAATTATGATTTAGCATGTCCAGGGAAATGGGGCTTTGTTGGGATTTACTGTTGACGATGGGGAGAGTTGTGACTCAGTAGATTGTAGAGAGGAGGGAGTTCTCTTTAGAGAGAAAGGCAGAACTAAAGGGCTTTTCTAACCTCTCAGGGCTCATCTAACCTCTCAGTGCTCACGGAGCAGTGTGAAAAATATTCTGCTCTTTATATGGGATAGAGTCAGGACATTATATAACCCATCCTCTAGGATATAAGCTCACTGTGGGCAGGGAACATGCTTGGTAACTCTGTTGTATTACACTCTCCCAAGTGTTTAGTACAGAGCTCTGCACATAGCAAGCACTGAATAAATACCATTGGTTGATTGGTTGACAAACTAAAAGACAAAACACTCCCCCTTTAAATGGTATTTATTATGTGTTTTCTATGTGCCAAGCACAGTTCTAAACACTGGGGTAGATACAGCATAAACCGGTTGGACACAGTCCCTATCTCATGATGATAATGGTATATGTTAGGCTCTTACTATGTGCCAAGCACTGTTCTGAGCACTGGATTTGGGGCTCACAGTCTAAGTAGGAGTGAGTAGGCTAGAATACCCATTTGATAATCAAAAAAACAGAGACCCAGAAAAAATAAGTAACCTGCCCGAGGTCACACAGCAGACAAATGGTGGAACCAAGACTAGAACCCAGGTCCTTTGACTCCCAGGCCTCTGCTCTTTCCACTAGGACACGCTGCTTCCCGTGATGCCCTTTGCGTTATGAGTCACTTGCATAATTTCCTGAGTTCAGGGAACCTGACCCCGGGCTGCTTTAGCCTCCCGAGAGAATTAGTTGAGCTCTCTGCAGTACAGAAGCCACCCAATAAATATCACTGATTAACTGATTGAGTCACCAGCACGGTGGGAATAGATCCCAGAAAACCTTTCTCCTAATCCTGAGCTCAAATCCCTTAATAACGAGGTGGACGAACAGAAACAATAGAGCACTGTGATGGAGGAAAATAGTTTCTGACAGAGGTTCAGATCAACCCACGACAGCAGGTCCCAACATCCCACAGACCGATTAGCATGGGCAGTTTGAATAATAGTGATGCCCCAACTTGGTAAAAGAAATCAGTATATCATACGGGGTTGGCCACCAAATAGCAAAGGTCTACTTTTTATCATGGCATTTCTCAAGTGCTTACTATAAACCTAGTACTGTACTAAACAATGGGGTGGATAAAGGCTAACCAGAGTGGACACAGTCCATGTCCCACAAGGTGCTCACAGTCTTTATTTACACTTTACAGGTAACTGAGGCCCAGAGAAGTAAAGAAATAAAGTGACTTATCCAAGGTCATACAGCAGACAAGTGGTAGGGCGCAGTTTAGAACCCAGGTCCTTCTGACGCCCAGGCCCGAGTTCTATCCACTGGGCCACTCTGCTTCGGACTGGATCAGGTCAGTCCCCAGCCTGGAACTCTTTTATCTTATATCTTTTACTTTTAGTGGGGCTCTTCCAAGGCCCCAGTACAATAGTGGACACTTAATATATATTATTAAATTGAAGTCTGGACAGACATTTTTTAAATATCAGGGATGTCAGAAATGAAAGCGGGTGGTCAGCAAGCAAGCGTCATCTCAAAATAAGAATAGTAGTAATGATAATGATAGCAGTGGTAATATAGTAATATTTATTGAACACCCACTATACAGTAGTAGAAGCATTTACTGAGCACCCATTCAATTATAACATTCTGTACTAAGAGCTAGGGGAAGTACAAAACAAAGAAGTGACACGTTCCCTGTCCAAAAGGAGTTTAAACTCCAATTAGGGACACAGTCATAAAGTAGGTACGGGTAACTGAATAAAACACACGCAAAAGTGCTCAGTGTCGGGAGGAATAAGTAGGTACGTTTTGGAGTTTGAAAGTGGGCTTATATGATTGGGATTCTAGAAACTATGTGAGGGGTGGAACTGGGAGAGATCTTATAGGAAGGACAGGTGCAATTTTGTAATAGATTGAATTATGATTAAACATCAGCAAGGAGAGGATGGAAAAAGAAGAAATACCGCAAACCGTCAACTGAAGCGACTCTATTCCCCTCTCTCCTTTTCTGATTGAGAGGCAGAGGAAAGAAAACTTTCTTAGGCAAGTCTTGGGGTCAGAGGTTACTGGGAGTTCACACACACATACGCACGCACGCACACATACATAAAATAGTGGCCTTTGACCTAACGATAGTGACGAAGTAGCAGAATATCTAAATGCTATTGGAAAAGCAGTTTGGTCTAGGGGATAGAAGCACAGGCCTGGGAGTCAGGAGGAGGAGTCAGAAGGACCTGGTCTAATCCCGGCTCCACCAGTTTTTGCTGCGTGAACTTGGGCAAGTCATTTCACTTCTCTGGACCTCAGTTACCTCATCCGTAAAATGAGGATTCAGACTGTGAGCCCCATGTGGGACAGGGATTGTGTCCAAACTGATTAACTAGTGTCTCCCCCGGCCCTTCGAACAGTGCGTGGCACATCAAAAACATTTAACAAGTACTATCATTATTACTATTATTATCGTCATCATTATTATTCGGTGGCTTAGGAGAGTGATCTGATTTATGTTATCTCGCTGCGTAGTTCTGTTTCTTGTTATTCCTTCTAGTCTTGTAGAAGGCTGACAGGTGTTAAAAACATGAGCCTGAAAAACAGACATCACAGTCTGCTGCATTCAATTACCGCTTTGCTGAGCCGCTGGATTTTTGTCTGAAAAGCTCATAATAGCCAGCTTGCTAACTTCCAGTGTCAGTGTAACGGGAGCAGACACTGAGAGGTTTTAAATACAGGTTTGTCAGACCCAGCCCAGCATTATTATATCAGCCTCAGCAAAACTTTGGCTGCAGTCACTTCTACTTTTCCTTTCTTTCTATTTAATTTGATGATTGCAGTTGAATTTTTTTGGTGATGGATACTGCAGTTATGTGGGTTCAGGTTAAAGGAAATTAAAAAGGCTTAATCTCCCTTTTAATAATGTTGGTATTTGTTAAGCGCTTACTATGTGCAGAGCACTGTTCTAAGCCCTGGGGTAGATCCAGGGTAATCAGGTTGTCCCACGTGAGGCTCACAGTTAATCCCCATTTTCCAGATGAGGTAACTGAGGCGCAGAGCAGTGAAGTGACTCGCCCACAGTCCCACAGTTGACAAGTGGCAGAGCCGGGAGTCGAACTCATGACCTCTGACTCCCAAGCCCAGGCTCTTTCCACTGAGCCACGCTGCTTCCTTTTTGCAACTTCTTGGCCATCTCTGCTTGAAGAACTAACCTCTTCTCTACTTCTTTTTCTTTGATCGTCCTCTTGCCCAACATAATAATAATAATGATAATGTTGGTATTTGTTAAGCGCTTACTCTGTGCAGAGCACTGTTCTAAGCGCTGGGGTAGATACAGGGTAATCAGGCTGTCCCACGTGAGGCTCACCGTTAATCCCCATTTTCCAGATGTGGTAACTGAGGCCCAGAGAAGCGACTTGCCCACAGTCACACAGCTGACAGGTGGCAGAGGCGGGAGTCGAACTCATGACCTCTGACTCCGAAGCCCAGGCTCTTTCCACTGAGCCACGCTGCTTCCCCTTCTTATCACAAGCAATGATGTCATCAGAAGCGGAGCTGTGAAACGGAGGGGAGCACGGAGTCAGAGAAACGGAATCGAACTGTGAGGACCCGTAATGAAAAGAATAGCATCTGGAGAGTTTCCAGTACTACCCGTCTCAGCTACGGGAGGGAGAGTCAAGCAGAGGCATGGCCATTCCATTCCTAGCTTGGCCAGTGGCTAGGGAGTGGAAGGCCATCTGCTACGCGTCAAAACTCACCGGTGCTAGGCATCAGTGGCACGGGAGAGAGTTGAGGGCGGAGAATCGAGTTTACTGTGTGGAAGAAGGCAGTGGTAAACCACTTCCTTATTTTTACCCAGAAAATAAGCTCTATAATAATGTTGGTATTTGTTAAGCGCTTACTATGTGCCGAGCACTGTTCTAAGCGCTGAGGTAGACACCGGGGAATCAGGTTGTCCCACGTGGGGCTCACAGTCTTCATCCCCATTTTACAGATGAGGGAACTGAGGCGCAGGGAAGTGAAGTGACTTGCCCACAGTCGCACTGCTGACAAGTGGCCTAGCTGGGATTCGAACCCATGACCTCGGACTCCAAGGCCCGTGCTCTTCCCACTGAGCCTCGCTGCCTCTATGGATAGACTCTCAGAACGACTGCAGAGGGAGGTGGGGCATTTCGGGAGAGATGCGTCCATGGAGTCGCTATATGGGTCGGAGATGACTCGACAGCATAAGACAAGACAAAATCTCAAGTGCTTACTACGTTCCGAGTACTGAACTAGAGAAGCAGCGTGGCCTAGTTGAAAGAACCTGGGCCTGGGAGTCAGATGACCTTGACGGGGTCACTTAACATATCTGTGCCTCAGTTACCTTATCTGTCAAATGGGAATTGAGAATATGAGCCCCATGGGAGACATAGACTGTGTCCAAACTTGCATCTATCCCAGCTCTTAGTACGGTACCCGCCATATAAGTAAGCATTTAAGAAATACCATTTGAAAAGAAAGTGCTAGGGTAATTACAAGATAATCAGGTTGGCAGTACCTGTCCCACATGGGGATCACTGACCACACATGTTTCAGACCAAATTTATAAACTAGATGGGAACAAGTCACGGGAGTCAGGTGGCTTTTATACAATTCTCGTTCACCAAATCTTTTGCCGACACAACAAGAAAGCGCCCTTTGAAGCTCCGGGGTGGAAGGTTCAGAGCAAATGCAAGGAAACACTTCTTCTCCCAGCTAAGGCAGAAAATAGCAGCAGATTCAAGAGAAGTTTGGAGAAATTCAGAGTCAAGAGGTGAGATACGTAGAGGAGAGAAGGAGCGTGGCCTAGTGGATTGAGCATGGGACCGAAAGTCACCACTTTGCTGTGCAATTTAGGGCAAGTCACTTAATCTGTGTTCAAACTGATTGACATGTATCTACCCCAGTGCTTAGTTCAGTGCCTGGAAAATAATAACTGCTTAACAAATACTATTAAAAAAACAGAGGGAAAATTTAATTTGTAGAGGTAAAAGACAGGGATGTTTGTTCATCCCTAAACGTTAACATTGCCGTTGAGGAGGAAAACTAACACATGCTTCCTCCAGACATTCTGTTGCCAATGCCATAGAAAGAGAGAGATGAGAGGCATTTTCCAAAGTGAGACCGGTATTAACATGCACAGAAAATGAGTAATCTAATTATGTCATTCTTCGGGACATGGGAGGTCTACCTCTCTTTTTAATAGGAAACTTATCCAAGTAAATAAGGACAGAGTTCCTCCCTGACCCAGATTTCTGAAACCACTCATCTTGGAGCTCATTAATACCATTCCACCGCCTGTTCCCCAATAGAGATGGAATTATTGGAGAACAACAGGAATCTCTTATCAGCTTAACAGGAAGTTCTATTTTTACATGATACTCAAATTAAAAATACAGAAGTGAGAGAGAGAGACACACACACAGAGGCATGTGCTAAATTTATTCTCCATCCCTCTCAAATCTTCAGTTCCTCATCCTCTCTCTGAGAGAAATTGGCCCCGAATCACGGGAAGAAGGGAACCAGCAATGATTCTTTGACCATTCTGTACTCAGGCCAGTAGCAAAATAAGATGTATTGACTATGTGGGTGGGAAATACTGTTTTGGGGAAGTGTTTTCTAGAGCTAAGTGCTAATTAGGGATCCAGAGGTTTAGAGAACTGATCTCTACCCTGCTCCTACCTTACTGAGGGTCTCTGGGAAGTCATAGATGGTCAGGAATCTCCCCCAACATTCCAGTCACCGCTTGATAGTCAACCCCCAAATCCACAAAAAGTGTAGCCTCACTGCCTACTGTCATTTTACCTGAGAAAAAGCAAGAAGGTCTCTTCACTTTATGATGCGCAAGAGGTCTTTTTGCACCTTTACGCCCACTTCTTTGGCTGGTTCCAGGGGAAAACTCTGGCCTCATGGAGACATATAAACCAGTTGTGAGGGTACCGGGACTAGAGAAACAGTATATCCACTCCTTTTCCCTTCTCGACTGTGAGCTTCTTGTGGGCAGGGAATGCGTCTACCCACACTGTTATATTGTACTCTTCTGAGTGCTTTGTACAGGGCTCTGCAGACGGTAAGCACTCGATAGATATTACTGATTGATTGTGCAAAACCTTATCCTAGTTGGGAATCAGATTCACCCTACAAGACTGTAAATCCAGTATGGGCCGGGATTGTCTCTCTTTATTACTGAATTGTACTTTCCAAGTGTTTGGTGCAATGCTCTGCACACGGTAAGCGCTCGATAAATACGATTAGAATCGAATTGGATCGTGATGCTTGTCTTCTGTTATTTGGTCCTTTATGAAAGGGAATATTTGCCCAACTCGAAGGGGCTATGAAAGATTAAACTGGAGCAAACCTCAGAATTTCACAGTTTTTCTGTGTGGATCTCTAGCTTCCGAGTACTAGCCGCAGCCTGGTCTAACTTCTATAACTCCATAAGCACCCGCCCCAGGACAGGATTGGCAGTAGGAGGGGAAGAGGTGATAATGTGAGTGTCTGATTGGACTGTGCGCCCGTCAAAGGGCAGGGACCGTCTCTATCTGTTACCGATTTGTCCATTCCAAGCGCTTAGTACAGTGCTCTGCACATAGTAAGCGCTCAATAAATACGATCGAATGGATGATTGGGTCAGTGTGATTTTGCTAAATGGGGAGAGTGAAATGGCGCTACTGGGTGAGAGAAGGATTGTGCGGCATGGGGGAAATTTTCTGAGTAAGAAATGGGGTGAATGTGAGCCGGGCTTATTCTTATCCCACCTTCTCCCAACCTTAAATGGAAGTCCTAGGAAATTCCTGGTAATCTCAATGCATCACTTTATCCATTCGTTCAATCGTATTTATCGAGTACTTACTGTGTGCAGAGCACTGTACTAAGTGCTCGGGAGAGTGCAGTGTAAGAATAAACTGACACTCTCCCTGCCCACAGTGAGCTGACAGTCTAAAGGGTGAGCTACAGTGTTGCTGGAGGGGAGGCAGCAGGGCTACTCAAAACCATCCTTAAAGCCCAAGCAGTGCTCCGCTAGAAAGACAAGGGACGAGAAAAGGGACCCGGAATCTATTTTCCTGGCTACGATGTAGAAACATGCATAAGATTCTTACTCACCAACGCTCGTGCTCCTGGATACAATCTCATTGGCCGCAGCACTGTTGTTGAACTCAAAGATCGCTCCACTGGAGCTTTCAAAGCCACTGCCAGGTGAGCGTAACCGTATCCTTTCTAAGACAATGAACGACATAGAAGTAAATTGACACCAACTGACATGAAGAGGATGAAGCTAGAAAGACTTGTGAGTCACCTGCCCGGAAATGATCGCTGTGGCTGAAGCTACGGGAACAGATGAGCTTCATCGTGGCTCAGTGGAACGAGCCCGGGCTTGAGAGTCAGAGGTCATGGGTTCGAATCCCGGCTCTGCTATTTGTCAGCTGTGTGACTGTGGGCAAGTCACTTCGCTTCTCTGTGCCTCAGTTACCTCATCTGTCAAATGAGGATTAACTGTGAGCCTCGTGTGGGACGACCCGATGACCCTGCATCTCCCCCAGCGCTTAGAACGGTGCCCTGCACATAGTAAGCGCTTAACAAATACCAACGTTATCTAAGTGTCCCCTCCAGACTGTAAGCTCTTCGTGGACAGGGAATGTGTCTGGTATACTGTTATACTGTACCCTCCCAAGCGCTTAGTACAGTACTATGCACACAGTAAGCACTCAATAAATACCACCGTCTGACTGACAAGTCTTTGATTCCGATGACAGAAAAACAGGAACTAGCCATGAGATCCATCCTACTCCAGCCTTTCTCTCAAAAGACGCATGCATTTTTTTAAAATGCTATTTGTAAAACCACTTACTATGTGCCAAGCACTGTACTAAGCATTTGGGTGGATACAAGGTAATCAGGTCGGGCATAGTCCCTGTCCCACAGAAGGATCAAAGTCTTAATTCCCATTTTAAAGATGAGGTAACTGAGGGGCAGAGAAGTTATGTGAGATGCCTAAAGTCACACAGCAAACAAGCGGCAGAACTGCGAATTAGAACCCAGGTCCTCTTCCCCCTAGGCCCGCGCTCTTTCCGCTAGACCGTGCTGCTTCTCATGGCTACTCCATTCCTAACTTCGGCAGTGAATGTTTCTAAACATTTAGTGAGACAATCCGTTAGCGTCAACCCAAACATTCATCAAGTAAGCCTCTAGAAAACAGGAGTTCATCTTTGGCAGCAAAACAGAGAAGGACAAAGGATATTTGAGTTTTCATTCCCCACCTCCTTCAGTTAATTACATACCTTTCCAACTCTACTGATAGTCTCAATAACACGCTGCGATGTTGAGATTTAGAAGAGAAATGCAGATCTAAACCTAACATCTCCTTGTCTCTTTCAGCCAAACTAACTCCAGGCTTGATCTGCACCCAAGCTGGGAAAACCCCTTGTCTCGGAACGGTCCGGTGCCCGACACAGAGTAAGTGCTTAATAAATATAGCGATTATTATTATTAGGTACTTAATACATGCCATTAGTCTTCTCCTCCACGCAGAGTCTCTCTCCTAGGGACTAGACTCTCTACTCTCTTAGACTGCGAGTCCCCCGGGGATTAGGAACCGTATCTTATTCCCACCTCTGTTTTCTCTCCCAGAGTTTAGTACAGTGCTCTGCGGTGCAGCTAGAGTGGGAGGCAGCGTGGCCTAATGGATAGAGAACAGGCCTGAGTTTTCACCCCTGCTCTGCTACCTGTCTGATTAAGTCCTTGGGCAAGTCTTCTACCTTCTCCATACCCCAATTTCCTCATCTGTAAAACAGGGATTAAATCCTTACCCCCTCCTACCTAAACTCAGAGCCCCATGCGAGACAGGGACAGTGTCCATCCTGATTAGGTTCTATCTACTTAGCGCTTAGTACAGCGCATGGCATATAGTAAGCACTTAGCTATTATCATTACTAAATACTATTATTACTACTACTATTGCCCCCCCAGAGAGGTGGACAGAACCAGATTTCATCGATTTTCATTTAAGCGGTGGACAAACTGCGGAAGAGATTAATAGTAATAATAACTGGGGTATTTGTTAAGCTCCTACTGTGCGCCAGGAACTGTACTAAGCACTGTACTAATTTGTGACATGGCTTGTTGAAGGTCCCACAGGTAGCCAGTTGATGAGCAGGGATTAGAATGGGGGTTCTCTTCATCTTTGCCTAGAGGTTTGACCATAGGTTTAGCGTGACTCCCTGGAGGCTTTTCCACCCCCCCCCCCCCGCCCCAGATGCTGCTTTCTCTTTGAGTCTTTTAAACTGCTTAGTATCTGTCCGAATGTTCATTATCCGAACCTGCCTCTAGTCCTGTGAGTTGGTTTCCCCCCATTTAAACTGAGCTACCCATCTGAAACTTTGATTATCTGAAATAATTTTGCATCCTCTGCCTTTGTCGAGTGAGGAAATCTTGACAGGACCGCCTCTGTGCTCCTGGGTCATTGTGTTTCCTCACTACCGTCGGCCTTAAAACGTCCACGTATCTTTCCTGTGCCTCATTTACCTCATCTGTAAAATGGGGATGAAGCCCCACGTGGGACAACCTGATTCTCTTGTGTCTACCCCAGCGCTTAGAACAGTGCTCTGCACGTAGTCAGTGCTTAACAAATACGAAGATTATTATTATTATCCACGGCTGTCACAAGGGCCAAGGCTTCCAAAACAGTAAAAATATAAACTGTGGCATTTGCTAAATGCTATGTGCAAAACACTGTGCTAAATGCTAGGGTAAATAGAAGATTACCCAATTGGAGACAGACCCTGTCTTCCATGGGGCTTACAGTCTTTGCAGGAGGGAGAGGAAGTCTTTAGCCCCCGTTTTACAGATCAGGGAACTGAATCACAGAAAAGCTCTTAGTATAGTGCCCCGCACACGGTGAGCACTCAATAAATACAATCGATTGATCGATTGAAGTCACTTAAATTCTCTGGGCCTCAGTTACCTCAGTTACAGTCTAGAGGAGGAGACAGACTTTAATATAAATAAATACATTACGGATACACACCTAAGTGCCGCGGGGCTGATGGTGAAGTGAATGAAGTGTGCAGTTACTAAGAGAATTGGCAGATCTCCGTGGACAGAGATTCCCAAGCCTATTCCCCAGTCTTTTGGGAAAGTTGGAAGCAGAAGGATCTAGATTAGGTTGGATTTGAATGCCTAACCACCAGGACAACTACGGACAATTCGAGAGCTTGGCCATTTTGACCTGAGCCCTTTTAGAGGTTTCTCAAGCCACGGCTAAATCGTTAAGGTAGAAGGAGCATTCGAGGAAACGCCCACACGCCCGCCTCGTTTATCTGTAGTTTCCTGCCTCTTTTTTATCTTTACTTAGTATGATTATTTTAAAAAAGAAAACTAAAAAACAGAACAGGAAAATCTTATCAGTTCAGCAGGAAATTCTAAGGCCACATGGACGGTGTTGTTTTAAGGTCCTTGCTCCTTCCAGGAGCTGTTTGGGGATAATTTATGGTCTGAAATGGGCGTGAGTTTTTCCTCATCTGGGGTGGGACGGGAGGACATGAGGCTAGAAGACGGAGGAGGAGAGAGCTTGACTGTGAAGCGGAATTTGCATTATCTAGAAATGTATATTTACAGGGGTAACAGGCTCATTGTTTCCTAGTATAAATTATGATCTTGTTTTTGTTCCTCCCTGGGGTCTGGAAGCAGAGAATCCAAGGGCAAAATGATCTCCCAGCTTATCCTGTTAGAGTTTTATTCTCCAATGTCTTTTGAAGAATAAAACTCCAAGTCGAGGCCTTTTCCGACTAGGCCCTCATTTCCTCTTTTCCTACTCCCTTCCACATAATAATAGTAATAATAATGATGGTATTTGTTAAGTGCTTACTATGTGCCAAGCACTACTCTAAGCACTGGGGTAGATACAAGATGATCAGGTTGTCCCACGTGAAGCTCACAGTATTAATCCCCATTTTACAGATGAGGTAACTCAGGCGCCGAGAAGTTAAGTGATTTGCCCAAAGTCACACAGCTGACGAGTGGTGGAGTCGGAATTAGAACTCATGACCTCTGACTCCCAGGCCTGTGCTCTTTCCACTAAGCCACGCCGCTTCTCTGCTTCTACATCACCTCGCACTTGGATTTGCACCCTTTATTTCCCCCCAGTCAGCACTTATGTACGTATCCATAATGTATTTATTTATTTACTTTATTTTTATGGTATTTGTTAAGCCCTTACTATGTGCGAGAAACCGTGTGGCTCAGTGGAAAGAGCGCGAGCTTGGGAGTCACGGGTCATGGGTTCGAATGCCGACTCCGCCACTTGTCAGCTGTGTGACCGTGGGCAAGTCACTTCACTTCTCTGGACCTCAGTTAGCTCATCTGTAAGATGGGGATTAAGACTGTGAGCCCCACTTGGGACAACCTGATTCCCCTGTGCCTACCCCAGCACTTAGAAGAGTGCCCTGCACATAGTAAGCGCATAACAAATACCAACATTATTATTACTAGGCACTAAATGCTGGGTTAGATAAAAGATAATCAGGTTGGACCCAGTCCGTATCCCACATGAATCTCACAGTCTAACTCCCCACTTAACAGAGGAGATAATTGAGGCACAGAGAAGTAAAGTGACTTGTCTGAGGTCACGCCGCGGGTCAAGTGGCTGAGTCGGGTTTAGAACTTAGGTCCTTCTGACTCCCAGGCCTGTGATCTATTCGCTAGGTGAAGCTGTTTATGATAATGCCGGTCTCCCTCTCTAGATTGTAAACTCCCTGTGGGCAAGAAATGTATCCGCCCGCTCTCCTTACATCGTACTCTCTCAAATGTTTAATACATTGTTCTGCACAAAGAAAAAGCTCAATATGTATGATTGATTGGTTGATTGATTAGCTTCAGAGAACTGGGACTTGAAAATGTGCAGATAGCTGCAGTCATGTGAGAGGTGAGGACTGGATTAATAATGTCAGCTCCTTCTTGACTGTAAGCTTCTTGTGAGCGGGGACCCTCTCTACCAATTCTGTTATATTTTACTCTCCCAAGCACATAGTACAGTGCTCTGCACACAGTAAGCACTCAATAAATACGATTTATGGATTGATAAATGACTGTCCGATACGTCCCAAACGGTGCTAGCCATTTAACCGAGTACAGTGCTCTGCACACACACACAAGGTGCTCAATAAATACCATTGCTCTTAAAAGATGATGACTTAGAAATGAAAAATAACTATCAGGAGTCAAGCAAGAGACGTGTCATCAACACTTTCTGATGTCTCATGTTCATGACCCGTGAGAGCCCTACCAAGGACCGCCACAG
The DNA here is from genome assembly GCF_004115215.2 of Ornithorhynchus anatinus. Lineage (NCBI taxonomy): Eukaryota > Metazoa > Chordata > Mammalia > Monotremata > Ornithorhynchidae > Ornithorhynchus > Ornithorhynchus anatinus. The sequence continues at coordinate 37,825,551 of NC_041736.1, forward strand.
GTGATTTATCTATCTAGTTTAAGAACACGCATTATTAGTGGGAGAGGCTAAGGTGAAATATCAGTCCATCAATCCCGCATATCAGTCAATCAGCTCTATTTATTGAGCGCTTACCACATGCAGAGCACTGTACTGAGCTCTTGGGAGAGTACGCTATAACTGAATTGGTAGACACATTCCCTGCTCACTACTTTCTACCTGTGTATTCTCTCCCAACACTTAATACGGTGCTCTGCGCACAGCAAGTGCTTAATAAGGGCTATAACTACTATTAGAATTAGGGCATCGCTGATAATCTCCAAATCAAGGCCTTCAACTCTTCACTATAGGTGTTACATGATTCTAGGCACACGACTGCACAGCTGGGCATGTGACCCACCTTCATCAGTCAATCAAACACTCAATCAATTGTATTTATTGAATGTTCACTGTATGCGGAGCACTGTACTAATGTCTTTGGAGAGTACAATATAACAGTATAACAGACTTGGTAGACATATTCCCTGCCTGAAGGGCACGGACAAGAATTTGAAGACTCCCAGGAGACTGCCTGGGAGAGAAGTCATGACTTAAGACCCATTTATCATTGACTCTCCATTGGGCTGGCTAAGAGCATCACGTCCAAGCGTATTTATTTATCTTCCTAGACGTATCTGAGATTCCATCGTGTTCTTGAGTAGGACAGCAGCGATCATAAGAACAACGAAGCTTTCATGCATACACGATGACTCTTTTGCTGGGAAATGGAGGAGTTTGAGCTATTTGGAGAAACAGGGAGTTTTATTAATAGAAAGAGACAACTGACTGATGCAATTCTTTTCATTCATCACGTTGGCTTTTCCACTGCCTCCTAGAGACATACGGAGAAGTCATGAGACAGATGTCCTCCAAGATAGCCCCTACCTTAAGCTCAAAAAAATCAGACGTAGAGAAGCAGAGTGGCCTAGGGGAAAGACCGTGGACCTGGAAGTCAGCGGGCCAGTTTTAATCCCAGCTCTGTTACTTGTCTGTTGTGTGACCCTGAGAAAGTTACTTAACTTCGCCGTGCCTCAGCTTCCTCATCTTCAAAATGGGAAATCAATACCTGTTCTCCCTTCCACTAAGACTGTGAGCCCCGTGCGAGACAGGGACTGTGTCCCACTTGAATACCTCGTATCTACTCCGGAGCTTAGAACGGTGCTTGGCATAAAATAACTGCTTCTGTCTGAAATTAATTTATTGTATCTGTAATTGATTTATTATATCTGTAATTTATTTTATTAATATCTGTCTCCCCCTTCAGACTGTAAGATCACTGTGGACGGGGAATGTATCTGTTGTTATACACTCCCAAGCATTTAGTACAGTGCTCTGCACACGGTAAGCACTCAGTGAATCTGATTGAAAGAACGAATGCTTAACAAGTGCAATGATTATTATTATCGTTGAGATGTAATTTGGGATGTGCGGTGAGATCAACTGGAGGTAGGCTCTCAGTCAGAGGATTTCAGATGTTTCAGCATATTTCCGTTCCCTCTCACGCTCCTCTTTTAAAATTGATCGCAAGTCAGGTGACTAGCTGGACAAACCCTGAAATTCCACCAGCTATTCCGGGTTCTTTGGGATACTTCTTATGTGTGAAGAAACATCAAGGGAAAAATGGTATCTGCTCTGATTGAAGTGCATCCTGAGATGCATCCTGCAGGTGATGGGAAGGGTCATGACATGAGGGAGATGCTTGCCTATACTGATCCGTGTTTCTCTTCCTAGATACTGTCGGCGGGCGGTTAGGGGTGGGGGGCAGGGGTAGGTCGAGAGGTAGAGCAGGAGAGGGGGCTTCTTGGGCCCCAGCTGGCAAGGAATGGTAGCAGGCAGTAGCAATAATCCTCCCCTTCCCGTTTTTCTCCCTTTCCTTTCAATTCCACCTATATCATCATTAACAACATTTATTGAGGATTTATTGTGCACATACAACAGAAATCAAAGAATCAGTCCCTGCCTTCAAAGGGCTTATACTCTCATGACGAGGACAAGCATTCACAAACCCCAAACATACAAAAGGTAAAAGAGAATTCCCCTCTTTTCCTTTTTCCTGCTTTTCATCTTCCCCTTCTCCTCTCCTTTTCTTCCTTCTCCCCTTCCCTTCCCTCCACCGCAACTCCTTCCCTCTCTTCTCTCCTACCCTCTCCTGTTTCCCATTCTTCCTCTTCCCTCTCCCTTCTCCCTTTTCCTTTATAGTTTTCCCAAGCTCGCTGGAGTAGCCCTGGATTTCACACCACAAGGAGCCTCAGAAATAATTGAGATCTGAAATCGCATATGTCACCTACTAAACAGAACTTTGGATGGAGAATTAGGAGCTGTGGGTAGTTCTTAGCTTTGCCAGTTTACATAGTGTTTTTTGAGGACCATCCGTATGCAGAGAAATGTACTAACTACTTGGGAGAATACAAAAGAAGTGACAGTTCGAGTCCCTGACCCCGAGGGCTTTCCATTCCCAAGTATCCGTACGCTCCCGAACACTTGTATTTACCAAAATGATTAGTACAGTGGTCCACAGTACACAGTAAGAGCCCAATAAATACTACTGATGGTTTGATTGGCTCCAATAGACTGGTGTGATCCTTTGTGAAATTAAGTCTCTGAGCCCCTGTTGCCATTTTAGGGGTGAGGAGACACTGCTTTTTTTCAATCTGTTTCAGGGAGGTGCTTAGATTCTGGAGATGTCTCAACGATCAATTAATGTTTATTTATTTATTTAGCGCTCACTAAGTGAAGGACACTGTACTGAGCACTTGCCCAAGTACTAAGCACTTGGGCAAGTACAGTACCACAGAATTAGCAGGAACGTCCCTTGCCCATATCGAACTTACAGTTAGAGTGGCTCGTAGGTTATGAAAATGCCATATCTGTAGAGAAATTTTGATATTAAAAAATCATCACCATCGACAAAGCACATTTGCTTGTTTTAGGGTAGGAAGCAGACACCTAGTGAGGACTGCCAGTTCTTGGGGGACTTTGGCTTTAATGCCTCTGATCGGGGCCAGATCCTACGAAAACTGAAACATCTAAACGGGGTAAACTTTGGAAGGTGGCACATGAAAGGTTTATTCTGAGCCCACCCTGTTTAATCAATGCTGAAAGACCTTGCTAATCAGGTCTTTCTCGTGGCACATCTTCCTCTTAGACCATCAGCCTTTGGGATTTTGAGAAGGTACTATTGTTAGCAAATGACTAATGGATTTCAGTGTTGGTGGAAGCTTTATTTTCTGACTGTGGAATAAATGATATGTTTCCATTTTTACTTACCTAGGAAGTCAATAGCTTTGCCTGAACTTTAAAAAAAAGCCTTTCTTCTTCTACTTGTCTCTTCATCAATCTTTCCTTCGACACGAAGTTCTGCTCGGCTATTTTTCTGGGCACACACTACAAGGAAGCAGCTCAAAGAGGGCATGGTTGGGGACACAGATATCCACTAAGTAGGATTTCTAATCTGTAAGCTTTTTCTCTATACTCTAAGTTCACTGCGGGCAGAGAGCATATCTACCAACTCTGTTCTCAGGAGCTTAGTTCAGTGCTCTGCACATGGTAAGTGCTCAATAAATACTACTGATTGATTGACATGGTGAATAGTGGCAGGTGTAGGGAGCATCACGTGAACCGGTTTTAGACCCGTGTTTTCAGAGTCACCTCCCTCTTTCTCATCTCCCTATCCGCCAACCTCTTGCTCACGCCCTCCCTCCTCCCTGAAACTCCTTCCCGCCTCACGAGTGGCAGATCACCACTCTCTCCATCTGCAAAACCCTCCTGAAATTCCATTTGCTTCACTTACTTTCTCAACTCCCCACCCAAATTCTCTCCCTCCTGTATATACTTTCCCAGCCCTTAGTAGAGTGTTCTGCACACAGGAAGCGCTTAATAAATGCTATTACTACTTGAGTCCGTGCCCCTTAGGCACTTAGATATTCCACTCTCACCCCTACAGTACTTATTATGATTTTTTATGGCATTTGTTAAGTGCTTACTCTGTGCCAGGCACTGTAACTAAGATTGGGGAGGATACAAGCTAAACAGGCTGGACGGATTCCACGTCCCACATGGAGCTCCCGGTTTTAATCCCCATTTTACAGATAAGTGAGGCACAGAGAAGTTACGTGACTTGCCTAAGGTCACACAGCAAAGTGGCAGAGCTGGGATTAGAACCTAAGTCCTCTGACTCCCAAGCCCACGTTCTATCTGCTAGGCCATACTGCTTCTACATGTCACCTCTCCGCAGCTAAACCCTCTTCTCCCCACTTGCCCTCCGCTCCTCCCCCTCTCCCGTCCCATCCCCTCAGCACCGTACTCGTCCGCTCAACTGTATATATCTTCATCACCCTATTTGTTTTGTTATTGAGATGTACATCACCTTGATTCTATTTATTTGCTATTGTTTTAATGAGATGTTCTTCCCCTCGATTCTATTTATTGCTACTGTTCCTGTCTGTCTCCCCCGATCAGACCGTAAAAGCCCGTCAAAGGGCAGGGACTGTCTCTATCTGTTACCGATTTGTACATTCCAAGCGCTTAGTACGGTGCTCTGCACATAATAAGCGCTCAATAAATACTGTTGAATGAATGTCTTCCTACTCCGTTTCTTCCCCTCCCTGTAATTCATTTTAGACTCTACCTCACTCGAGTGTAAGCTCCTTGAGGATAGGGAACAATTCCATTAACTCTCGTGTACTCTCCCAAGTGCTTAGTACAGCGCTCTGCACGAAGTACTCAATGAGTGCTATCGACTGATCGATCTCTTCCACTGTGAAGGTTCAAATACTGCTAGACATTTTGCAAGTGGTACGCAATGAGAGGGTAAGTCTTTTCTGGTTCTTAAGTTTAATTTTTAATACTGGTCAAAAATGGAAGTGCCTGTAAGCGTACGGTCTATTCTCAGTGCTCCGTGGAATTGCAAATCAGGAACGGTGCAAATCGGGAATCTCCAAACCTCATTTAGTCAATCAGCTCACCCCGTAAAGGCCAACCGCACGGAGACCCATGGGGAACATGGAGCCGGTGGTTTTCCGGTTGTGACGGCAAACCACGTTTTTGCCGTCACGACTGTCTGAGTTGAATGCCTAACCTCACTTATCTCTGGTCTCTGGCAAGACCTAAATAGGTTTGAAGAGGGCTAAGAGTTTCAGAGTGAAAACTGTCACTACCGAGGCTCATCCAGTTTCCCTGCTTTCTTCAAGCCCTCCCTTCCACCTTTCTCTCAAACACTGAAATCTCGTTCCCTAAGATCCCCCTCTATCTCCCAGGCCCCTGCCCCTTAACAGCGTGGCTTGAACAGATAGCCAATCTGCATTTCCCCTGATCATTTTATGTGCAAATTTCCCACCCACAAAAGTCAGTCTAACCCAGGGAGAGGGCAATAATCCATTTAGCTCTAGAGGCGGTTTTGAAATACAGACTTCTGGGAATCTAATTTCCTGCAGAGCAGGAACCTTTGAAATCAGCAGATCAACAGGAAGACTTTTTTTTGGGAACCTCACCCATTTTGACCTAATGTCCACACTCTCCCCTCTGCCTGGAGTTCCCTCCTTCCCTCGAATCTGCCACATCACATCCAGTCACCTTCAAACCCCTCTTAAAATAATCTCGGCCAGAATCGGTCAGTCAATCAATGGCATTCACTGAGTCCCTACTACGTGCAAAGCACCGTACTGAGCGCTTGGGAGAGTACAGTGCGACCGAGTCGGCAGACACGTTCCCTGCCCACAGTGAACTTGACAGTCCGGAGCGGGAGACGGACGTTAATAAATAATTGATTTGTAATATATAATGTAAAGATCTGTACTTAAGTGCTGTGGGGAAATGCATTCCCCAGTGAAATTCCACCTCCCAGTTATAATCATCCCATCAGCTACTTTCAGCAAACCCATGAACAGTATATTGTCATTTTAAATGGTTCATTTATTCATGATTTTCTTGCTTTCACCGTCTGCACTGGTATCTCTGTTTCCCCTCTTATTTCCATCCTAGACATTCCTTCTGTGTCTGTCTCCCCATCACATTTTAAGCTCTTCAAGGGCAGGGACACTGTCTTCTACTGCTACTAAAAATATCCGTGTTATTTGTTAAACACTTATCACGTGCCAGGCACCGTACTAAGTGCTGGGATAGAGTCTGCATTATGTCCCCAGAGCACACTGGATTGGTCGAGGCATCAAGGCAATCCATCCTTTTTTTTTAATGGCGTTTGTTATGTGCTTACTACGTACAAGGCAGTGTACTAAGCGCTGGCGTAGACACGGGTTAACCAGGTTAGACCCAGTTCGTGTCCCACTTGGGGCTTACAGTCTTAATCCCCATTTTCCAGATGAGGTGATCGAGGCCCAGAGAGTGGAAAGAGCCCGGGCTGCGGAGTCAGAGGTCATGGGTTCGACTCCCGGCTCTGCCATTTGTCAGCTGTGTGACTGTGGGCGAGTCACTTCACTTCTCTGGGCCTCAGTTCCCTCATCTGGAAAATGGGGATTAACCGTGAGCGTCACGTGGGACGACCTGATGACCCCGTATCTACCCCAGCGCTTAGAACGGTGCTCTGCACATAGTGAACGCTTAACAAATACCACCATTATTAGGTAAAGTGACTTGCTCAAGGTTACGGAGCAGACAAGAGGTGGAGCAGGGATTAGAACTCAGGTCCTCTGACTCCCAGGCCCATGCTCGTTCCATTAGGCAATGCTGCTTCCCTATCTTTGTCCCCTATCGTTTTCCTGATTTACAGGTCTTGGCTAGCCATCCAGGGCCAAATGTGACCGTCCTTTGTTTGGGAAGATGGAAAAAGTCTACTCAAGGTAGGAGTCCATCCAGGGGGGTGGTGGCCAAAACGACGTATGCTTGATCAGCAGTCCCGGCCTGAAGCCACGTGGCTCTGTGGAAAGAGCAAGGGAGTCAGAGGACCTGGGTTCTAATCAGGGCTCAGCCACCTGCCTGCTGTGTGACCTTGGGCAAGTCACTGAAATTCACTGAAATTCACTAGATTGTAAGCCTCACGCAGGACAAGGACCGTGTATTTACCCTAATGCTTAGAACAGTGCTTGGCACATAGTAAGCCCTTGAAAAATACCATAATTATTATTTTTATGGTACTCCTTAAGCGAGAAGCAGCGTGGCTCAGTGGAACGAGCACGGGCTTGGGAGTCGGAGGTCACGGGTTCGTTTCCCGGCTCTGCTACTCGTCAGCTGGGTGACCGCGGGCAAGTCACTTCACTTCTCTGCGCCTCAGTTCCCTCATCCGTGAAATGGGAATTAAGACCGGGAGCCTCACGTGGGACAACCTGATGGCCCTGTATCTTCCCCAGCGCTTAGAACAGTGCTCTGTACATAGTGAGCGCTTAACAAATACCACCGTTATTATTATTAAGCATCCACTATGTGTCTGGCACTGAACTAAGCACTAGAGTAGATATAAGCTAATGAGGTTGGACGCAGTTCCTGTCCCACACAGGGCTCACCGTTTCATTCCCCGTTCTACAGACGAGGTAACGGAGGCAAAGAAAAGTTAAGTGACTTGCCCAGGATCGCGCAGCAGACAAGTAGCGGAGCCGGGATGAGAAATCAGGTCCTTCGGACTCCCAGGCCCAGGCTCCCTCCACGCAGCCACGCTGCTTTTTTGGTACCTAAGGATTATTCCTTGCTTTATTAATGTATTTGTTCTAACCAGGGCCTGTGTCAGTTCTGGAGCCGGCCTCTTGGTATCCTCGTCGGTGGCTTTCGAACCACGAGATGACGGTTCACGGTTGCGGCCCTCTGGTAAACGACATCTGAGTTTGGGTGAGGCTGGTAACGGCCCATTCCCAAAGGAGGGGAAAAACGTACCCCCGAAGAGGGTGGCTCGGTCACCCAGATTTCAGTGAGCATTTCTGCTGCCCCATCGAGCCATCGGTGAATCCATCGGTGGTCTACCCTGAACCCTGACTGCGTGCAGAGCATCGCGCTAAGTGCTTGGGATGGTATAATGGAGTAAGTAAGACCGCTAATGATAACGTTGGTATCTGTTAAGCGCTCACTATGTGCCGAGCGCTGTTCTGAACGCTGGGGTAGATGCAGGGGAATCGGGGTGTCCCACGTGAGGTTCCCGGTTAATCCCCATTTGACAGATGAGGTAACTGAGGCCCAGAGAAGTGAAGTGACTCGCCCGCAGTCACACAGCTGACAAGCGGCGGAGCCGGGCGTCGAACCCATGACCTCGGACTCCCGAGCCCAGGCTCCTTCCACTAAGGCACGCCGATGATGATTATAATAATTACGGTATCTGTTAAGCATTTGACTACGTGCGAGTTAATCGGGTCGGGCATAGCCCCCGTCCCACCCGGGGCTCGCACTCTTATCCCCGTTTTCCAGATGAGGTAACCGAAGCACAGAGAAGTTAAGCGACCTGCCCGGGGTCACCCGGCCGACACGTGGCCGAGCCAGAATTAGAACCCGGATCCTTCTGCCCCCTAGGCCTGCGCTCTATCCGCTAAGCCACCCTCCTTCTCGTTCTCATGCGGATTCTCTGTTCCGGGGCCTTGGTAAAATGCGGAGAGGCCCTAAGCAAGCGGAAGAGAGGGAGGCAGCGGTGATTTAGCATCCGTGCCAGTGAACCGAGCTATTCCAGTAATGTGGCCCCCAGGGTGATGCACTTAAGCATTTTCCAGCAGCGGTGAATCAGAAGTAATGACCAAGGAGGAGGAGATCTCCCACCGATGGATGAATCTCTTTAGAGCGGTCAATCACTTTGCCCCCTCCTCCCTACCAGAGAAGCAGCGTGGCTCAGTGGAACGAGCTCGGAGTCAGAGGTCATGGGTTCGCATCCCGGCTCCGCCCCCTGTCAGCGGTGTGACTGTGGGCGAGTCACTTCACTTCTCTGGGCCTCAGTTCCCTCCTCTGTAAAATGGGGATGAAGACTGTGAGCCCCACGTGGGACCACCTGATTGCCCTGTGTCTACCCCAGTGCTTAGAACAGTGCCCGGCACATAGTAAGCGCTTAACAGATGCCAACATTATCATTATTATTACCTCACCTCACTGCTCTCCTACTACAGTGTCGCTCGCGCACTTCGCTCCCCAAATGCTGTGTGAGCCCCATAGGGGACAAGGACTCTATCCGACGTGATTAATTAATTAATTAACGTTGGTATTTGTTAAGCGCTGACCATGTGCAGAGCACTGTTCTAAGCGCCGGGGGCGGTACGGGGTACTCAGGTTGTCCCACGTGAGGCTCACGGTCTTAATCCCCATTTTCCAGATGAGGTAACTGAGGCACAGAGAAGTGAAGTGACTCGCCCGCAGTCACACAGCTGATAAGTGGCAGAGCGGGGATGCGAACCCATGACCCGGGACTCCCAAGCCCGGGCTCTTTCCACCGAACCACGCTGCTTGTGACTTGTAACTACCCCAGCGCTTAGAACAGAGCTTGGCACATAGTAAGGGCTTAACAAGTACCATAATTATTATTATTTATAATCAATCGATGGTATTTATTAAGCATGTGCACTGTACTTAGCAGCTAGGAGAGTACAGCGGAGTAAATAAGTAGATTCCATCTCCGCCATCACGGGGCTTCCAGTCTAGCAGCCCGGTGCGCGCTGGCAGATTCCCGGTGAGACGCAAGGTCCGGCTAGATCTCCGCTTTCACGTGTCCGCATCATTTTCAAAGCGAGCGGCTGGCGTCACTCTCAGCCAGTCTCCTCGTCTCTGACCGATTCCAGGGGCGAAGCTAAAATACATCGAGGGGGTTGTCCCACCCCTGAACTCTCTCTCTCTCTGTAAGCGAGATAACCCTGGGGCGGGGGAGCTCACACGAATCCCTGGGAGAAAGGAAGGAAGAGAAACTCTGGAAATAACAAAGGCATGGAGCACTGTTTAAGTGTCAGGTCTCTTTGGCGTGGGAAGGGTGGGGTTACAGACCACCAGCCCCTTTTCCTTCTGAGAAGATATAACCCGACCCTTCCCTCCTCCACCATTTCTCCTCCAATCCTCCTTCAGGGCAGAAAACGCGAGGTACCCCCCCCCCCCCCCGGCCCGACTGCGGGCGATCCGATCCTTATAATAAAACTCATTTCCCATAGGAGAAAAAAAAAACCCACCCCTTCTTCCAGCCCTTTGAATAATGCTCTGGGACAAGGGTACAAAGGGGTTAATGTATTAATAGTAAGACAAGTGATAAATGCACTGCAGTAATAAGCACAGCGTACATAGTTACATTATATATTTCTCTCTATAATATGAACACAGAGATAGAAAATAAATTACACTCATCTCGTTTTTGTTTGCCTTCGGCACGGTAAGAGCGCAGCATATAAAGTGACGAAGAGCAGACCAGAAGCGGGAAGAGATGTGGAAGGATCTGGGGAGGTTAAAGGAGGAGGGATGTTGGCAAAAATAAAATCTCAGGGGAAAAGAGGCCTCGCTAAAAAGACGCGTCCGGTGGGGACGGAGGAAAAAGCGGCCGCCTCACGGTCGGAAAAGGACTCAATCTTGGAGATGAGAAGGCCCGTGGTCCTTCCTGACGGGGGAGAAGAGACAATCTTTCACCTTGGGGAATGTTTCTAGAGAGCGAAGGGCTGCAACTGCCAACCTCAGCGGGGCGACTTTTTTCTCACACCTTACGGCCTCTCTGATCCCTCGCTGTACCATCCCGGGGGTGACTCTGGGGCTCGGCTTTAAGTCGGATGCCCAGACCCTGCTCTGGCTCCGGCTGGTTCCCTTGCTCTTCCGCCCCTTTGGAATTCCCTAGATGAACAAATCGGACGGGCCCGGGGCCAGCAGAGCCAAGGGCGAGTCCTAGATCAACCTCCGAGAAACAGCCAGAGACGGATCCCAGATCCAAAGCCGTTCCCCACCCCCTTGCCTTCAGCGCTTAGTACGGCGCTTTGCACAGAGTAAGCGCTCAATAATAATAATAATAATAATGATGGTATTTGTTAAGTGCTTACTGTGTGCCAAGCTGAATCCCGTCTGGCCTCCCCCATCACAGACACAGCGGCTGAAACCCTTTGGCTTCCCCTTTCCTTCGTATTTCCTATTCCACCCAGGTGGGTCGTATATTAGAAAGCCAAAAAAGTAATAATTGCATATGATGATAAAGCCTTTCCCTTCTGCTTGGATTCCTTGTTTCGAACTCGACAGCTATGAATTCCAGTGTCATCTCTGGGTGACTTCAGCCTCCAAAACAGCGGGGACCGCTTTTCGACACGGGAGGGGTTGGCCCGAGGAATCCTGGAGGGTCGTTTGGGGCCGGGCTAGCGTGAGGAGGTGGGGACGGGGACGCGGACACACGAGGTCAAGTGCCCAGAACCTCTACCCTGACGAGCAGGTCTGGGCGTCCCCAATCCAGGACAGAAATAACCACTTGGGTAGAGGTGGTTTCCCCTAAGGTAGAGGTGGAGATTTAAAATCCTACGCCTATATTTGGATGTCGGAGCGGTGACCACGCGTGGGAGGGGGAGAGAGAGGGAGAGGGCGTGCGGGGGTATGTGGGTGTGTGATCGAACCGTCACGTTTCCTAGCTCTCCCTCCGAGCGGCCCCCGCTCCGTGGCTGAGACCCCCTCCTCTTCACTCGGCCATTTTCCGCTTGGACGGGGGCAGCAGGTGTGAGGGAAGTTCACTGGGGAGCTCGTGGCCCTCCAGCTTGACTTTGATGAGGTGGTTGGCCAGCGCGAACTCCTCATCGTCCAGCATCCCGTCCTTATCGATGTCGGCCAGCTTCCAGATCTTGCCCAGCACGGTGTTGGGCAGTTTGGAGCGCACCATCTCCTTCTTGGCGTTGGCGCCCGTGATCTTGCCGTCCACGGGGGAGAGGGTGTAGAAGATCTCGTCGTACACGGGCTTGTCCCGGGCCACCACCCACTCGGCGTCGTCGATGCCTTCGCCGGCCCCCTCCCCGTAGCCGTGGCCGAAAGGCCCGTGCAGGGTGCCCTCGAAGGCCCCGCCCTTGACCGTCTGGAGCGGCCGCTGGATCTCCTCCTGACGCACCAACACCATGAGCTGGGCGATGTCGCGGGCCAGCATGTCCTCCACCACCTCCAACAGCTTGCTCTTCAGGGGCTGGAATTTGGAGAAGTCCTGAGCCTGCAGCTGGTCCTGGAAGGAGGAAGAGGCAAGAGAATTCTTTTTTCTTTTTAATGGCATTTGTAAGCGCTTACTCTGTGCCCTGCGCTGTACTAAGCACTGGGGTAGGCACAACCAGTGCCCCGGGGGAGGTCACCGTGCCTCAGTCCCCTAACCTGTTAAACGGGGATGAAGACCGTGAGCCCTACGTGAGACAGGGACTGCGTCCAACCTGATAAACTTGTGCGCTCAGAAAAGTGCCTGGAACATTGTAACTTCTCAACAAATACCACAATTATTATTATTATTTTGGACACAGTTCACGTGGGGCTCACGGTCATAATTGAATTGGACTTTCTAAGCGCTTAGTACGGTGCTCTGCACACAGTAAATACGACGGAATGAACTGAGTGAATGAACGATCTCCATTTTACATACGGGGTGACTGAGTCACGGAGAAGTCAAGTGATCTGCCCGAGGTCACATGGCAGAAAAGTGGCAGGACCGGGATTAGAACCCAGGTCCTCTTGAGCTGAGACAGAGAGAGAGAAGGCAAGGTCTGTGGGCACGGTCAGTTTCCTTGAACACATCCAGCACTTTTCTTCCCCCTAATCCGGCATGAGTCAGTCGGCCAACATTTGCAGTGCGCACGGCTTTCCTTAAATGTCGTGCACTCATTAATTTGAATGTATCCCCGAGGAGAGCGTTCCGTTTCACTCCCATTTAACAGATGAGAAAACTAGGCCGAGAAGCAGCGTGGCTAGTAGAAAGGGCTGGGAGTCGGAACTGGAAGTCAGATGACCTGGCTCTGACTATCGGAATCTACCTCAGTGCTTAGTACAGTACTTGGCACACAGTAATCACTTAAAACATTATTATCATCATTATTATTAAGCCCAGAGAGAGTGATTTTCCCCAAAACTGCGATAAGCATCCAGGTGTCTGCTATTTAATAATGATGGCATTTGTTAAGCGCTTACTATACGCCAGGCACTGTACTAAGCGCTGGGATGGATACAAGCAAATCGAGTTACACACCGACCCTGTCCCGTGTGGGAGTCTCAACTCCATTTTACAGATGAGGTAACTGAGGCCCAGAGAAGTGAAGTGACTCGCCCAAGGTCACAGGGCAGACAAGTGGCGGAGCTGGGATTAGAAGCCATGATCTTCTGACTCCCAGGCCGGTGCTCCATCTACTACGCCACGCTGCTCCTCGGTTATTTGTTACGCACTGACTCCGTGTCAAGTATCGGGAGAGGCACACGATACGATGAGCGAACAGCCGGGAGAGGGTGCAGCCTACGGCAAAGAGCACGAGCTCTTGGTCGATCTCCCAAATTAGACAATTACGGGCAGAGTTGGGACTAGAATCCAAGTTTCCCCATTTCCAGGGCAGCGTTCTTTCCGTTGGACCGATGGGGATGAACGCGAGATGGCCCGTCTCCCATCCGAAGCGAGTCGACCCTCCACTTACCTGCATCTTTTTCAGGTTGGGGAAATCTCCGGGTGAGATCTGGTGCTCCCGTTCAATCCTTCCATAAATCTCTCCGAGGTTGTTCACCAGCTCCTTCTTCTTATTGTCTTTCCCAAAGACCGACGGCATCTCCTTTTTCAGGGAGCTGATGATGTAGGCATGGACCTGAGGAGGGCCGAGGCAGGCTTGAGTAACGGCAGTGGTTGACGGCTCTCTTCCACCCGCCCCCTCCCGATAATCCTCTCCCAACTCTCGACCTCATCTCAACTCCCTCACCTCCTAATAATAATAATAATGTTGGTATTTGTTAAGCGCCTACTATGTGCCGAGCACCGTTCTAAGCGCTGGGGGAGATACAGGAGAATCAGGTCGTCCCACGTGAGGCTCACGGTTAATCCCCATTTTCCAGATGAGGGAACTGAGGCCCAGAGAAGTGAAGCGACTCGCCCACAGTCACACAGCTGCCGAGTGGCGGAGCCGGGATTGGAACCCATGACCTCTGACTCCGAAGCCCAGGCTCTTTCCACTGAGACATGCTGCTTCCCCATCCTCCCAAGCGCTTAGGCCAGTGCTCTGGACATAGTAAGTGCTCGGTAAATACCACCGATTGGTCGATCCTTGTGTTCTAGTTTCCCGAGTACATAGTACAGTTTATCGTATCCAGCAGGCACTCCGTAAATACCTCCGTTATTACGACTACTAACGATTTATGGTATCTGTTAAGTACGAGCCCTGTCCTAAGCACTGGGATAGATACAAGATAATCAGGTTGTCCCAGATGGGGGTTTGCAGTCTAAGTAGGAAGGAGTAGGATCTCATTTCTGTTTTACAAATGAAGAAACTGAGGCCCAAAGATGTTAACTGACTAGCCCGAGGTCAAACAGCGGACAAGCGACGACGCAGGGATAGACCACGGGATTGGGAATCAGAAGGATCCCGGTTCTAACCCTGACTCGGCCACTTGCCTGTTGTTTGTCCTTGGGCAAGTCCTCTCACTTCTCTGAGCCTCAGTCCCCTCCTGTGTAAAACGGGGATTAAGCCCGTGACCCCGTGTGGGACACGGACTGCGTCCGACGTCGTATCTATTTAGTGAAGGGCAGCCGTGGCGTAGCTGCTAGGGCACAGGCCTGGGAGTCAAACGGTCATGGATCCGAATCCCATTTTGCCTCGTGTCCGCTGTGTGACCTTGGGCAAGTCGCTTCACTTCTCTGGGCCTCAGTTATCTTATCCGTAAAATGGGGATTAGGACTCTGAGCCTCATGTGGGACGTGGGCTGTGTCCAATCTGATTAGTTTGTATCTTTCCCAGAGCTTAGTACAGTGCCTGGCACATAGTAAGTTCTTAACAAATGCCATAAAAAACCCATCTGGGCCAAATTCTCGGTCTGCCCTCCTGCCCGCCAGGCACTCCTTACCCAGGCTCCCCGTCTGGACCCAAGATTGCCCCCAGTGCCATACTAATAATAATGATGATAATGATGAAAACGGTATTTGTCAAGCACTTAGTACGTGCCGGGCACCGTACTAAGCGCCGGGGCGGATACGAGCAAATCGGGTTGGACCCAGTCCCACTTAGGGTTCACAGTCTCAAGCCCATCTTCCAGGCGAGGTAAAGCGACTTGTCCGAGGTCACCCAGAAGACAAGCGGCAGAGCCGGGATCAGAACCCGTGACCTTCCGACTCCCAGGCCCGCGCTCTGCCCGCTGCGCCGTGCTGCATGTTCTCGAGGGGCAGGACTCACCTTGGCCAGCCGAGCTCTCTTGATGAGATCGTTGAGTTTGCGCAGGGCGGCGTTCCGCGGCAGGCTCTGGATATCCCTGAACAGATCCTGCTCTTCGGCCTCGAACAGCTTACGGTTGTCGGGGATGAGCAGCGGGTGGGACCAGAAGGAGCCGATGTAGACGCGGATGACCTCGGGGGTGTTGACGATCTTGCCCAGGGACCACATGAGGGCCCCGTAGACCCGCATCAGCTGCTGGGTCTCGATCTGGTCGGCTTTGTTGAGCACCACCCGCATCTTGTCCTCGTGGTTCTTGAGGGCCTTGATGACCTCGGAGAACTCATCGGAGATGTCCAGCTTGTGGGCGTCGAACAGCAGGATGATGCGGTCCACCCGCTCGGCGAACCACTCCAGGACGGCCGCGAAATCGTACCCTACGCGGTCGGGGGGGAAGGCAGGGGAGGCTTAGGGGAGGCGGAGACGCGCCGGTGGAGGCTGGGTCTGGTTTATTCATTCGTTCTTTCAGTCGTATTTATCGAGCGCTTACTGCGTGCGGAGCACTGTACTAAGCGCTTGGGAGAGGACACCGAAGCGACAGACAGACAGATTCCCTGCCCACGACGCGCTTACAGTCCGGAGGGGGGGGAAAGGCATTGATACAAATAAATAAATTACAGATAGGTACGCCGAAGATTACCGTTAGGAAGACTTGCAGTGGAGAGCCTGGAAAAAGTCGAGAAATGTGGCAATTGCCACGAAAATACAAACTGTCAACTCGACGGTGCTGACAATGTATGGATCGGAAAGCTGGCCGGTGAAAAGCCAGGACAGAAAGAACGTCAATTGTTTCGACTGTGGTGTCGGAGACGGTTTTTGCGATATCACGGGCTGCCCGAAACACAAACAGATGGACGTTGAAGCAAATTAAATCAAAGTGGTCTTTGGAAGGCCAAATGACTTAGATTAGCATATTCTGGACACATAATCAGGAGGACTGATCCTCTGGAGAAGACACTAATGTTAGGAAAAGTCCAGGGAAAACTTGGAAGGGGCAGACCGGCAGCTGGATGGATAGAGACCGTAACAACGATAACAGAAGAACCATTAGAAAGGTTGCGGATGACGGCAGGAGACCGGACGTTCCGCAGAAAGTACATCCGTGGAGTCGCTGTGAACCGGAAACGGCTCGACGACACTTAATAATGATAATGATAATACTACGTGAGTGATGTGGGGCTTCGAGGGGGGATGAATAAAGGGAGCGGATCAGGGAGACGCGGGAGGGGGTGGGAGAAGAGGAAAGGGAGGGCTTAGGCAGGGAAGGCCTCTTGGAGGAGATGTGCCTTCAAATAAGGCTTTGCAGGGGAAGAGAGTAATTCTGGGTGCTTAGTCAGCGTGGCTCAGTGGAAAGAGCCCGGGCTTGGGAGTCAGAGGTCATGGGTTCGAATCCCGGCTCTGCCACTTGGCAGCTGCGTGACTGTGGGCGAGTCACTTCACTTCTCTGGGCCTCAGTTCCCTCACCTGTCAAATGGGGATGAAGACTGTGAGCCTCACGTGGGACAACCCGATGACCCTGTATCTACCCCAGCGCTTAGAACAGTGCTCTGCACATAGTAAGCGCTTCCCAAATACCAACATTATTATTACTATTATTATTATTAGTCATTTTTCGGTGCGCCTACCCTATACAAAGCTAACGGACGCCTGGATCAAGCCCTCCCTCCGGATGGAAACTCCCTTCCCGCTTCACAGCGGACAGACCACTGCTCTCCCTGTTTTCAAAGCCCTATTGAAATCGGATCCCCTCTTGGAAGTCTTCCATAAATAATCTCCCAACTCCCCACCCTAGTGGCCAGAGCACGGGCCCGGGAGTCAGAAGGACCTGGGTTCTAATTCTGGCTCCACCACTTGTCTACTGCTTGACCCGGGGCAAGTCACTTCACTTCTCTGGGCCTCATCTGCAAAATGGGGATTAAGACTGTGAGCACCATGTCGCAGAACACTGTACTAAGCACTGGGGAGAGTACAACAATAAACAGACACAACGAGCTTACAGCCATTATGAGAAGCAGAGTGGTCTAAGGCGTACGCGCCTAGGCGACAGAGAATCTGGGTTCTAATCCTACCTCCGTCAGTTATCTGCCGGGAGACCTCTGGCTAGTCATTTAACTTCTCTGGGCCTCAGTTCCCTCATCTGTAAACTGTGAGCCCATGTGGGACAAGAACTGTGTCCAACTTGATTAACTTGTACCTACCCCGGCACCTAGTACATTGTCTGGCACATAATAATAACAGTGTTGGTATTGGTTAAGGGCTTACTACGTGCCAAGCACCGTTCTAAGCGCTGGGGTAGATACAGGGTCATCCCGTTGTCCCACGTGAGGCTCGCAGTCTTAATCTCCATTTTACAGATGAGGTGACTGAGGCACCGAGAAGTGAAGTGACTTGCCCACAGTCACGCAGCTGACAGGTGGCGGAGCCGGGATTAGAACCCATGACCTCTGACTCCTAAGCCCGTGCTCTTCCCACTGAGAGACAACGACCAAACAAAAATGAATCATGCAGAAGAGCTGGTGGCGATCTCAAGATTATATCTTTTGTCTCATGACTCAGGTGAGAGAGACCAAGTTTGCTCTTTTCAACTTCCTGGAATTCTCTGGTTCGTTTTCCCCTCAGGGCTGTGAGTCAGTCAACAGGTTTCGGAAGATTCTAGTGAATTCTGACAGAGAAGTTATCGTGGAAGAACTCAGTATTGTCTCACTATGACATTGGCCACTTTTAGGGTGCACCGAGAGTCCAGTGGGAGCAACAAGCTTGGACTTGATTCGTAGGTTTGTATTATTATTATGATCATTGTGATTATCATCATCATTCAAAATATTACATAATAATAGGAGTACTTGCAAAAGCGGGGTGTTTTTGTTTTTACGGTATTTGTTAAGCACTGACCGTATGCCAGGCACTGTACTAAGCGCTGGAGTGGATAAAAGCCAATCAGGTTGGACACGGTCCCTTGTTCCACATGGGGCTTGCAGTTTTAATCCCCATTTTACAGATGAGGGAACTGAGGCACCGAGAAGATCCGAGATGATAGTGTTCTGATCTCTTTGAAACCTGTTTCCTCCCATTAATCATCCCCCTCCCTCTAAAACTCAAGCACCTTTTTTGCTCTTGTGGTTCGTGTAAATACTGATGTACAGAACACTGTCCTTACTGTTGTTTACTGTTGTTCTGGATACCTGAGCCTCTCGGTGTCTTTTATGCATCTCCAAATTCTTTACAAACATTTCCCACAACCTCTTTGGACCGACTCTGCTAAATGGCAGAGCGAAGGATAGATTCTCCTTCGTGCCTGTCTGCTAATTAACGTCGACGAGACCACCCCAAAGCTGGCAGCGGCCACGTACCCAACGGCATGGGGGCAAATGATCTGAAAATATTCCCCATAAAATGAAAACAAACATCATTTTGTGGAAAGAAGCGCATCCAGGAGTTACCGAATCCATGTCTCAGAAACGTGTCTGCTGTGCCATAAAGCGTTTTCTGATCTCTCAACTGGGGGCTTGATGACTCTGAGTCGTTTACGAATACACCGAGTCCCGTTTCCCCGCTCGTGGGGAACAGATGCTATTGGCTTCTGTGTGAGCGGGGTGTTGGAAATAGCCCCTTGTCTTCGCGGCCAAGTAAGAAGTTAATTTAATTACGGTACCCTTTAAGCGCTTACTGGGTGCCAAACACAGTTCCAAGCGCTAAAGTCGACCCATTTAATCAGTTTGGAGACCGTCCCTTTCCCGCATTCATTCATTCATTCATTCGATAGTATTTATTGAGCGCCTACTATGTGCAGAGCACTGTACTAAGCGCTTGGAATGGACAAATCGGTAACAGACAGAGACAGTCCCTGCCCTCTGACGGGCCTACGGTCTAATCGGGGGAGACGGACAGACAAGAACAATAGCAGTAAATGAGGCTCATCATCTAAGTAGGAGGGAGTAGGATTGACATTTTACGGATGAGGTAACTGAGGCACAGAGAAGTTAAGCGATTTGCCCAAGGTCACACAGCAGGCAAGTCATCTGCCTCCCAGGCCCGTGCTCTATCCACCAGGCCACGCTGCTTCCTGGCCTCATTTCGGTCTCTGGGTATTTGCAGGGAGAAGACTGCATTCGGGAGGGTGCATTTGTTCACGGTTACGTCTAGGCTAGTTTGAAATCTCTTTGTCCTCTTCGGTGGAGAGGGCTCGGCCTGAGAGATTCAGTCCTGCAGCTGAGTCTGCTGAATCAGAGGAATTCAGGGTGACGTAAGACCAGTTCTTCCCACGGGTTTTTGCCCAGCTGAGCGGTCACACTGTATCCCCCTAGTTTAGGGCCCAGAGCAGACCGGGGATTAAAGCCAATCCAAACCCCCCCCCGACCCAGAGGTCGGTGGGGGCGAGGCACGGAGAGGGAGGGTAAGCAGGGAGAAACAGGCCATAGCAAAGAAGAATTATTACAGAAAACCCCTCCTGCCCGCTTAATCGATCAATGGGACTTATCGCGAACTTCCTGTACGCGCAGCTCTGTACTATGGGAAAGTATGATGGAAAGGGCCGGAAGACGTGATTACCGCCTATGAGAAGCTGATCGTTTAGACTGTAAGCTCATTACGGGCGGGGAACGCGTCCGCTGATTCTGTGGGCGGGAGGGCGGCGGCGAGATAGATGAGAGCCAGGTACCAGTGAGTAGGTTGGCATTAGAGGAGCGAAGTGAAGGAACTGAAGCACAGAGAAGTTTAAATGACTCCCTGTTACTAGACTCGAATCCCTATCACGAGGCTCACTCACTATCACTCGCATGACATAGTGGACAGAGCGTGGCGCGGGCGATCAGAAGGGCACGGGTCCTAATCCCAGCTCCTCCACTCGTCTGTCGTGTGACTTCGGACAAGTCACTTTACCTCTCTCCGCCTCAGTTACCTCATCTGGAAAACAGGGATTGAGGCTGCGTCCACCCCGATCTGTTCGTTCCCGCCGCAGGGCTTAGTACGGTGCCTGGCACCCAGGAAGCACTGAACGAATACCGTAATCATTATTACGACTCTCCGTCCCCGTCACCAGAATCGACCGCTTCGCCCGGCATCTCATCCTGCAGCTTAAGGACCGGAGCTCGTCCAATCAATCTTGACAGAGGACTCCCCTGTCAGGACGCGAACCTAAAAGGCGACCTCCCGCGCGGACACCGCCTCCCTTCAGCCCGCGGCTGTTCCCCATCGTCAGATGCGGGCGGGACGGTGTGGGGGATGACGGTCTAAAGCCTTCCGGTGGCCGAGCCGGCTCCACCTGAGAGGATCCTTCCCCTGCTTCCGGAAATGTCTCCCACGGAGGCAGCACCTCGGGTCCCAAAGCGACGAGGTGACTACGACGCTTCGCTCTGGCAATCCCGTCCCCCGGAGAGTCGACGGATGAAGCGGAGAGGACGGAGGGGGCCTCTCGGAGAACGGAGGTTCTCATTTTACGGGACACGCAAGACCCCGGCGGGAACACAGGCGATGTTGTTGCCGACCGCTCCTTCCACAGACCTGCTCTGTGCAGACGGTGGTCCAGATGGGCCGGGCAGAGCCACACACGTGGAGACGAGATCGTCTCCCGCTGCCTCCCGGGCTGAGTCATCCCTATTTTTAGCGGCTCACCGACTGCCTTCCTGCCTTCCTGGCACCCAGATGGGACCCTCCTGGAACGGGCAGGGATCGTGCCTTCCAATTGCGTCGTAGCGCCGAGCCCTTAGCGGAGTGCTCCCCGCATGGCAAGCGCTCAGGAAATACGGCTTTGAAGAGGCGGGGGGGTGGTGGTCTGTCGGACATGAGTGGGGACGAAGATCTAACGGTAATAATAATGTTGGTATTTGTTAAGCGCTTACTATGTGCCGAGCACTGTTCTAAGCGCCGGGGTAGGCACGAGGGAATCGGGTCGTCCCACGTGGGGCTCACGGTCTTCGTCCCCATTTTACAGATGAGGGACCTGAGGCACCGAGACGTTGAGTGACTCGCCCAAAGGCACACAGCTGACAAGTGGCCGAGCGGGCATTCGAACCCGTGACCTCTGACTCCAAAGCCCGTGCTCTTTCCACGGAGCCACGCTGCTTCTCGGGTGGGAGGGTGGATTCGTACCGCGCAGGGGTTGCCTCACTAGAAGGAGCGTGGCCTAGTGGATAGAGCACGGCCCTGGGAGTCAGAAGGACCTGGGTTCTAATCCCGTCTCAGCCACTGGTTCATTCATTCATTCAATCGTATTCACTGAGCGCTTACTGTGTGCAGAGCACCGTACTAAACGCTTGGAAAGTACAATCCGGCAACAGATAGAGACAATCCCCGCCCAACGACGTGCTCACAGTCTGGAGGGGGGGGGGGGCTCACGAGGCCGTGTGACCTCGAGCATGTCACCTCACTTCTCTGGTCCTCGGTTACCTCATCTGTAAAATGCCTGGCACATAGTGAGCGCTTCACAAATAATACCCTAAAAATCCAACTCGTTTACGGCACACGGTAAAGGCTCAAAAAAATACCATGAATTGGTGATTGAAAGAGGCCTGTCTACCCCTAGTGAAGAGCTACCTCTTTCGTCTACGTCGGAAGGGCTCAGATACTGGCCGGGGCCGGTTCTCGGCTTCCAGTTCATTCTTTCATTCACTCAATCGTCTTTATTAAGCACTCGCTGCGTGCCCAGCACTGTATTAAGCTCTTGGGAGAGTACGAAACAACGATGGACACATTCCCTGACCACACCTTTTCCAAGCGCTTAGTGATCTGCAACACAGTAGCGCTCGATAAATACGGTCGAATGAATAATAAGAGCTGGGGTGGGAACGAGCGAATCGAGATGGACGCAGTCCCCGTCCTACGTGGGGATCACAGTCCCAGCCCCCATTTGAGAGATGAGATCGATGAGGCACAGAGAAGTGAAGTGCCTTGCCCCGGGTCACACGGCAGACAAACGGCAAAGCTGGGATTAGAACCCGGGACCTTCTGACTCCCAGGCCCGCGATCCATCCGCTACTCCACGTTGCTTCTCCCGCGAGTCAGAGCGGCAGCCCTTGTGTGGGTGCAAACCCCTGAGCGGCAAAACTGAGTCCGCCAAGGGAAGACCCTTCCTCTCACTGAATCAAAAACAGCCAAGCAGCCACGAAGAGCAGAGATGAGAGGGTAGAAGGGATGAGAACAAGGCGGTCAGTGGTATTTTTTGAGCGCTTACTGTGTGTACAGCACTGTACTGGGCGCTTGGGAGACTACAATGTAACAATTAACAGACACGTTTCCCGCTCACAATGAGCTTAAGGTACAGAGGGTGAGAAAGACATTAATATAAACGTCCACTCTGTCCCTCGGGCCACGCTGCTTCTCATCGCTCCAGGTGGGGAGGAGAGAGCTAGGTAGGGGCAGAGAGGGATGGGGAGATGCGGACGGAGTCAGACGATTGGGAAGGAGACAGTTAAGTGAAATGTCCCAGATTTAGCTGTCTCTACCTCCCTAATGTAAAGCATTTTGAAAAGCAGCAGGTCTAAATGGAAAGAACCTGGGGCTGGGAGTCAGAGGTCCTGGGTTCTAATTCCAGTTCTGCCACCTGCCTGCGGTGTGACCTTGGGCAAGTCACTTACATACTTTATGTCTCCGTCCTTCGTCTGTGAAGTGGGGGTTAAATACCCATTCTCCCTCACCTTTTGACTGGCAGCCCCATATAATAATAATAATAATAACAATAATGTTGGTATTTGTTAAGCGCTTACTATGTGCCGAGCACTGTTCTAAGCGCCGGGGTAGGCACGAGGGAATCGGGTCGTCCCACGTGGGGCTCACAGTCTTCGTCCCCATTTTACAGATGAGGGACCTGAGGCACCGAGACGTTGAGTGACTCGCCCAAAGGCACACAGCTGACAAGTGGCCGAGCGGGCATTCGAACCCGTGACCTCTGACTCCCAAGCCCGAGCGCTTTCCACTGAGCCACGCCGCTTCTCTATATGGGACAGGGACTGGATCTGGACCGGACATTTTCTATTTACCCCAGAGTTTAGGGCAGTGCTTGGAAGATACAAAGCGGTTAATAAACACCTCTTCTTCTTAATGGTATTTATTAAGTGCTTACCACGTGCCAGGCAATTTACTAAGTACCGGAGTAGATGCAAGCTAACTAGGTCGGGCACGGTCCCTGTCCCATATAGGGCTCACAGCCTTAATCCCCATTTGTCAGATGTAACTGAGGTAACTGAGGCACGGGGAGGTTAAATGATTTGCCCGAGGTCACACAAAGAAGACCAGTGGTGGACCTGGGATTACAATCCCAGTCTTCGGATTCCCAGGCCTTTGCTCTTTCCACATTAGGCTAAGCTGCTTCTCCACAATGTCACGGTTATTATTCTATTATTATCGTGGGATGACTAAATCCAGATGCAAGCTACATTATCAGGTTTCTGGAACTACCGTCCGGGAAGACGGGTTTCACCAATAGAGTCGTCTTTCTTAGTAAGGAATCCGGGTTTTCCGAAGGCCCCAGATGCCGCCGGTGGAAAGGGCGTGGGCCTGGGAGGCAGAGGACCTGGGTTCTAATCCTGGTTCTGCCACTCGTCTGCCGGGTGACTTGGGGCAAGTCGCTTAACTTCTCTGTGCCTCCGTTACCTCGTCTGGAAAATAGGGGTTAAGATTGCGAGCCCCGTGTGGAACCTGGACCGTGTCCAACCTTTCTCTCACCCAGCTTTCAGCACGTTGTCGCACAGAGTAAGCACTTAGTGGCCTAGTGGAAGCAGCACAGTCCTCCAAGTCGGAAGGACCTGGGTTCTAGTACCAGCTCTGCCACTGATCTGCTGTGTGACCCTGGGCAGGTCACTTCACTTCTCTGGGCAAAACAGCGATTAGGACCGTGAACCCCACGCGGGGACAGGGACTGCGTCCAACCGGATTATGTCCAACCCGATTACCTTGCATCCACCCCAGAGCCCAGACCAGTGCTTGGCACATAGTAAGCGCTTAACAGATACGACTGAGCAAATACCACTTTAAAAAAAACGACTAAAGGAACCGAACGGCCGGTTCGGTTCGACCATTCCCTGCTTCCCGGGGGGAGCCACGTGGTGCCGAGAGACCGTTGCCCACAGGGCAGAAGACGTCAGAGTTTCAACAGTGCCGAGGAGCAGTATCATAATAATAATGATCATAACGTTGGTATTTATTAAGCGCCCGCTATGTGCCGAGCACCGTTCTAAGCGCCGGGGTAGACACGGGGGAATCAGGCCGTCCCAGGTGGGGCTCACAGTCTTCATCCCCATTTTACAGACGAGGGAACTGAGGCACCGAGAGGTTGAGTGACTCGCCCAAAGGCACTCAGCTGACAAGTGGCCGAGCGGGGAGTCGAACCCATGACCTCCGACTCCAAAGCCCGGGCTCTTTCCACTGAGCCGCGCCGCTTCCCGACGGCCGCTCCGAGACCTTGCTCGTTCGGGTGGTGGCAGGTTAGCGAGCGGCTTAGGGCTTCCGGAATCCGGGCAGGCTACCGCTCCACGGTCACCGGTCTCCGGACGGGACGCGCCCGTCCCTCTTACCTCTGCTGATCCTCTGTTTCTCCCCGGACAGGATCCCCGGCGTGTCGATGACGCTGATGCTTTCTAGAACGGGATTGGGCAGCTGGGCGCAGACAAACCTGCAGGAGAGTCAGAAGAAGAAACATCCCATCGCGTTTATTGAGTGCTTACTGTGGGCAAAGTACTCAGCGCCTGGGAAAGTACGACACACGAAACACTGGACTGGCTCGTCTACCCACCCTACTGTACCGGCCGACCCCGAGCACTCAGTACAGTGCTCTGCGCCCGGTAAGTGCCCGAACAAATACCATTGATTGATGACTGATCGACAGGAAGGACTTCTCCTTCCTCCGTGTACCGCCCTTAGAAAGCAGCATCGGTCTTGGGGGATTTTTCCCCACTCCTCCTGAGGGGCAGAGAGATGGGTTTAGGGAGGGGGCGATTTGAGGGGTCCCAGTCTGAGAGGAGCAAGGAGGTGACGAATGCTGAGGGGAGAGGGGAAGAGGGGCTGGTGACCCGTGCTCATCCTCCGACACCTTCAAATAGGAGTGGGATTTGCTAGAGAAGCAGCGTGGCTCAGTGGAAAAGAGCACGGGCTTTGGAGTCGGAGGTCATGGGTTCAAACCCCGGCTCTGCCACTTGTCAGCTGCGTGACTTTGGGCAAGACACTTCACTTCTCGGTGCCTCGGTTCCCTCGTCTGTCAAATGGCGATGAAGACTGTGGGCCCCACGGGGGACAACCTGATTCCCCCGTGTCTACCCCGGCGCTTAGAACGGTGCTCGGCACATAGTAAGCGCTTAACAGATACCAACATTATTATTATTATTATCTTGGCGGTCCTCCTCCGGCGGTCCCGGGGCAGAAGCCTCACCCCCAGCCCCAGGGGAGTCGGGGGGAGGAACGGCGGGTCACAAAAAGAGTCATCACTGAGGCATGTGCAGCGATGGCATTTTCCACTGACACCCCTCTGCCAGTTGCCCTCTCCTCGGGTTTTCACTTGCCCGGGAAGAGTGTGAGAGGAGCTCGGTATTTACCAGCTCCGCTCCGCCCTGACTCTAGGACAGCAACCCCGGGCTTCAGAACCCAGCCCGTCAGCCCCGGCAGCCCGCTAAATAAAATAGGTTTAAACACCCTTGTGGATTCCAGGTGCAGGTTATCTAGACGACGGTCCGGATACAAATTAACAGCAGCCCAGAGGTCTACGATAGCTTAGAGAGCGCTCTTATTTTTCCGCAGCGTATGCACAACTCTCACAGGTATCTTATCCCCCTTCTGTGGATGAGGAAACTCAGTTAAGTGACTCGGATCAAGCGGCGGGGAAGGGACCGGGCTGGAATCGGAACTCAGGTATTCTAACTCCCGGCCCCGTGATCTTTACACTAGGCGCCGTGGCTTTCTGGGCACGGACCCTCCGAAATCACACTGCTAGCACTTAACCCTCCCCTCTAGACTCTAAGCTCATCGTGGGCAGAGGATGTGTCTGCTAATTCTACTGCACTGTCCTCTCCGAAGTGCGTAGCGCAGTGCTGTGCACCTAAAAGCGCTCAATAAATACCACTGACTGATCGGACGATTGCACGGGGGGGAGTGCCAAAAGAGCAGTAGGTCCTGAGGTAGCCCTATTTAATAATAATAATAATAATGTTGGTATTTGTTAAGCGCTTACTGTGTGCCGAGCACCGTTCTAAGCGCCGGGAATCAGGTTGTCCCACGTGGGGCTCACAGTCTTCATCCCCGTTTTCCAGAGGAGGTAACTGAGGCACCGAGAAGTGAAGTGACTCGCCCAAAGTCACACAGCTGACAAGTGGCCGAGCGGGGATTCGAACCCATGACCTCCGACTCCAAAGCCCGGGCTCTTTCCACTGAGCCACGCCGAGTAAGCATTTATTCTGCACAGAGCACTGTAGCAAGAACTTGGGAGAATGCAACACGACAGAGTCGTGTTGTGAAGCAGGGAAGCAGCGTGGCTCGGTGGAAAGAGCCCGGGCTTGGGGGTCAGAGGTCATGAGTTCGAATCCCAGCTCTGCCACCTGTCGCCTGTGTGACTGTGGGCAGGTCACTTCACTTCTCTGGGCCTCAGGGACCTCATCTGGAAAATGGGGATTGACCGTGAGCCTCACGTGAGACGACCTGATTCCCCCGTATCTCCCCCAGCGCTTAGAACGGTGCTCTGCGCATAGTAAGCGCTTAACAAATGCCAAAATTATTATTAGCGTCGGTAGACATGATCCCTGTCCAGAAGGAGCTTACGGACAATGAAACAGATTGGCAGGAGGGGAAATAGTAGAGTGTACGGATATGTACGTAGGTCCTGTGGGACTAGGGTGTGCTTAAGGGGTACACAACTGCTTAAGGGGTACACATCCAAGTGCGCAGTCAACACCGAGGGGAGGGGAGAGAGGGGAGATAAAGGATTTAGTCAGCGAAGGCCTCTTGGAGGTAAGGAGCGGGACAGACTGTCAGAGAAGCAGCGTGGCCTAGTGGAAAGAACATCACGTGGGACAACCCGATGACCCTGTATCTACCCCCGCGCTTAGAACAGTGCTCTGCACATAGTTAGCGCTTAACCAATACCGGCATCATTATGGCCCTGGGTTCTAATCCTGCTACTCGTCCGCTCTGTGATCTTGGGCAAGTCATTTAACTTCTCTGTTCCTTCAGTTCCTTCCTCTAGTAAAAATGGGGATTAAATCCTCTTCCTTCCTACCCAGACTGTGAGCCCCAGGAGGAACAGGAGCTGTGTCCAAACTGATTATCTTGAAGGTACCTCAATGTTTAGGACAGTGCTTGGCACACTTCACCTCTTGACAAATACCATCATTATTATTAGGATTTCACGAAGGGGGAGGGAGTTCCAGGCCCAAGGGACGATGTGGGAAAGGGGTTAACGGAGGGACAGACAAGATCGAGGTACAGTGAGTACGCTGGCGTTAGAGAAGTGGACCGTGATCCTGCTTAAGGTGGTGGCTTGAAGAATTCCTAACTTTTCCTGATGTGGTCCACTATGAATTTAGCCAGCGTCATATTCACGGAAGAGGAAGCCAAAAGGGGGTGGCTGGTGAGCAGCGGGGATTTCCCCAGCACCCTGCTTGTGACCACGGGGAGGAGTGTAGCATTTCAGCGTGGCTCAGTGGAAAGAACCCGGACTGGGGAGTCAGAGGTCATGGGTTCGAATCCCGGCTCTGCCGCTTGGCAGCTGTGTGACTGGGGGCGAGTCACTTCACTTCTCTGGGCCTCAGTTCCCTCATCTGTAAAGTGGGGATTAACCGTGAGCCTCACGTGGGACCACCTGATTACCTTGTATCTCCCCCAGTGCTTAGAACGGTGCTCTGCGCATAGTAAGCGCTTAACAAATACCAACATTATTATTACTATTGTTACTATTGCCAAAGGTTGACACATCTCCCTCTCCCCCTCCCGCCCTTATTCCTACTCCTTCACAACAGGTCTATGCTCCTTAGTTGAGGAACACTCGATCCTGCCACTTGTGAGCCGTGTGACTGTGGGCGAGTCACTTCACGTCTCTGGGCCTCAGTGACCTCATCTGTAAAATGGGGATTAACTGTGAGCCTCACGTGGGACGACCTGATTACCCTGTATCTACCCCAGCGCTCAGAACAGTGCTCCGCACAGAGTAAGCGCTTAACGAATACCAACGTGATGATTATTCTAACAGAAGGCCTGGGTGGTAACGGTCTCTACACCTCTGAGGGAGCTAGATTCCCCCTGGAAATCCAAACGATGCTTTCATTCCCGCAGATTCAGGGTTTATTCATTGGTTTCTAGACTGTAAGTGTGTTGTGAGCAGGGAATCTGTCTGCCAACTAGATGGCTTTGTACTTTCCCAAGTGCTTAGTACAGTATTTTGTACACAGTAAGTGCTTAATAAATGAATGAAGTGCTTAGTACGGCGCTCTGCACACAGAATGCACTCGATAAGTCCCACTGATGATGAAGATGATGAGAAGCAGCATGGTTTAGTGCATAGAGCATAGGCCTGGGACCCAGGAGGACCTGGGTTCTAATCCCAGCTCCACCACATGTCTGCTGTGGGACCTCGGTCAAGTCACTCTGGGCCTCAGTTACCTCATCTATAAAATGGGAATTAAAAGCGTGAGCCCAATATGGGACAGGGACCGTGTCCAACCTGATTAATTTGTATCTACCCCAGGGCTTAGAACTGTGCTTGGTACAAAGTAAGCATGAAACAAGTACTATAATGATGATGATGACGATGATGAAGCAGCGTGGCTCAGTGGAAAGTGCACGGGCTTTGGAGTCCGAGGTCACGAGTTCGAATCCCAGCTCCGCCACCTGTCAGCTGTGTGACTGTGGGCAAGTCACTTAACTTCTCTGGGCCTCAGTGACCTCATCTGTCAAATGGGGATGAAGACTGCGAGCCCCACGTGGGACAACCTGATCCCCCCGTGTCTACCCCAGCGCTTAGAACAGTGCTCTGCACATAGTAAGCGCTTAACAAATACCAACATTATTATTATGGTGGTGGGGGGGGGGTTTCATGGAGTCGGGGCCTAGGCCTCCTGGCCTCCTTCGTCCACTCCCTGTGGGGCAGATACAGAGTAATCGGGTTGGACACAGTCCCCGACCCACGTGGAAATGACGGTCTTAATCCCCATCGTCCACAGGGCTGCCTTAATCATTGGGCAGGAAAACCCATATCTGCAATTCATATTATTATCCGTCTCCCCCTCTAGACGCTAAGCTTACTGTGGGCAGGGGACACGTGTGCCGATTCTGTTATACTGTACTCTCCCAATCGCTTAGTACGGTGCCCTGCACGCAGTAAGGGCACAATAAATACCACCGATTGTTTGACCGATGGGGGTTGGAATGGGTCAAACAGAGAAGCGTGTGGGGTCTCAAAAGCCTCCAAATAGCCTCCTTGACCTCTTTCTGTGCCATCATTTCGTTTCTAAAGTAGGAGACACTGAGCAAAGGCTCACGGGACCAGCTCCAGAGGACAAATATAGGAGAGTAAGACCGGCTAAAACCGGGAAGCTCACACTGGGGCTCACTGTTCTTGCGTTTCTCTACTTCCAAGTGTGGAAGGATCGAAAGGAAAGATTTTTCAGGCTGATAAAAATGATCTTCAGGACAACCGGTAAAGTAAGTTGGTACGATCACCTAGAACCGTTCAATATTGAGGCTAAGGGGCCCGTTTTCCATCGGGATTTAGATCGTTATTTGGGGCCGTATCTGAACTGTCTTCAGGAGAGGTCAGCGGGAACAACGCGCTCTCAGGTAGGACACGAATCCATAAGCGATAAGCGTAAGAAGAGCATTTTGTCTTGGATGGCACTGGCTGGAGACGGGAGCTGTGCTCAACATGTCACAAGCTCAGAAGCAGCGTGGCCCAGTGGATAAAGCACGATCTTGAGAATCAGAGGATCTGGGTTCTAACACCAGCTCCGCCGTTTGTCTGCTGTGTGACGTTGGGCAAGTCACTTCACTTCTGTGGGCCTCAGCTACCTCAGCTGCAAAATGGGGATGAAGACTGTGAGCCCCACAGGCGACAGGGACTGTGTCCAACCCGATTAGCTCGTACCTAGCCCAGGGCTTACGACAGTGCTTGACACATAGTGAGCACTTAACAAACACCATCGTTATTATTATTAGCATCAGGATGATGTTGAACTCGTCCACGGCTACGTGGGGTGCCCCCCGTGACGTTCCCACCAACTGCCGCGTCCCCATCCCCGAAGAGGAAAGGGAGGCGATGTGGAGGGAGAAGCTCTGCCACTTGTCTGCTGTGTGATCACGGGTAAGTCCCTTAACTTCTCTATGCCTCGGTTCCCTCATCTATAAAATGGGGATTAAGACCGTCATTTCCACGTGGGCCGGGGACTGTGTCCAACCCGATTACTCTGTATCTGCCCCACAGCTTAGCACAGTGCCCGGCACATAGCGTACCATAAGAAAAAGAAGCGCCATCTGCCCCACCTGTTCAAGAAGGCGTTGCCGAAGGCATTGAGCTTCCGGAAGGGCTTCTTGGGATCGACCACGAGGGCGTTGCCCGGGATGATTCCGTCCACATCGCCCTGCATGACTGCGATGAAGGAGTCCGTGGTAGGTTCAGGCCCGATCCTCATGCCAGGGAAGTCTTGTTCCAGCAGGTACCTGGCAGGAGCGGAAGGCAATCGTGAGAACAGCATTCTTCCCCGGAAGCCATCGGGCCTCAGCCGGGGCTAGAAGCTGACCGGTCTGGGGGTCGGATCCACCCCCGAATCCCCAGTCGTAATCCTGAAGCCGATTTACCTGGAGGTTAAAAGCAAAACGTAACATCCCCTTCTGTCAGTCAGTCAGTCAGTCAGTCAGTCGTATTTATTGAAGAAGGAGAATGGCATAGCGGATAGAACACGGGCCTGGGAGTAAGAAGGTAATCCCGGCTCTGCCACTTGTCTGTTGATGGCATTTGTTAAATGCTTACTATGTGCCAAGCACTGTTCTAAGCACTGGGGTAGATACAAGGTAATTAGGTTGTCCCACGTGGGGCTCACAGTCTTCATCCCCATTTTACAGATGAGGTAACCGAGGCACAGAGAAGTGAAGTGACTTGCCCAAAGTCACTCAGCCGATCAGTGACGGAGCCGCGATTAGAATCCACAACCTCTGACTCCCAAGCCCGGACTCTCTCCACTAAGCCACGCTGCTCACTTGACTTCTCTGTGCCTCCGTTACCTCACCTGTAAAATGGGGATTGAGAGCGCGAGCCCCATGTGTCCAACCCAATTTGCTTGTATCCACCCCAGCACTTAGTACAAGCACTAAGTGAGTGCTTAACAAATAGTATCATCATTATTATTTTTACCGAGTGCTTACAGCGTTTATTCCTCTAGACTGTAAACTCATTTTGGACAGGGAATATGTCTACTAATTCTGTTATATCGTACTCTCCCAACTGCTTAGTACAGTGCTCCATACTTAGCAAGCACTCGATAAACACCACTGACTGGAAGACTGAGCACTTACGAAAGGCAAAATGCTGTACTAAGCACTTGGGAAAGTACGACGGTCAGTCTATTGTATTTATTGAGCGCTTACTGTATGCAGAAGTAAGACCTAACAGAAGTATGACCTATGTCCCCTGACCACGAGGGACTCAAATTCTAACTGTTAGACAGGTAAACTGAAGCTCCATGAGGACAGGGATGGTGTCTAATTTATCGTACTCCCCCAAGGGCTTCATAAAGCATCCTGTACACCGAAGGCGCTCAGTGAATGGCACTGATTGATAGTTTTAGAATAAATGGAAGTAGAAGGGAGAAAAAGGGCGTAACGGGAAATAATTCAGATATGCCAGGAAGAAATAGCTGAAAAAATAATCAAAGGTAGAAATGAATATATATGTGGGCATTAATGAATCATTGCTGAGGAGAAAAATAAACTACGATATCTAAAATACGTAAATTGGGTTAATGCGGCTAAGGATGTTGTGAATTAACTGGGAAAGGCTTCCTGGAGGAAGTGGGGTATGAGGAGGGCTTTGAAGGGTGTTCTAGTGGATTTGGTGACTGGGACAGGAGGGATTCCCAAGGCGGGAGAACAGAATGAGCAGGAGGTCAGAGGTACTTTCTTTTGACGAACCCGGGCAAGGAAAGGGGGAAAGATAATCGGAAAACTTCCTACATCTTGAGAGACACGTTAATGACTCTGTCCCACCCGGTTAAGTTGTCTCTATCCCAGTGCTTTGTACAGCGTTTGGCACCTAAGACCTTAACAAGCACCACTTGTATTGACGAGTTCCCAAAGCGGGGCTCCACTCACTCTTTAGCGCAATGATTTTTGCCCCAGATAAGTGGAGAGCTCAATTCACGTGGCAGAGTCATTCACAGAGGACTTTTCACTGGCTTGGTGGTGCCTCATTAGCAGACTTGAGCCACTTAGGAAAAATGATCAGAGTAAGGAATTCACCCGAGGTTAGCAGTGCTTGGCCTGCATCACTACCTGGGCCCCAGCGCTTAGTACAGTCCTAAACGCTCAGTACGGTGCTCTGCACACAGTGAGCGCTCAATAAATGCGATCGAATGAATGAACCCAGGCGGGGGTGGATCTCCCTGGGGCACATCTGGTGGGGAGAGGGGCGCTCAGCGGGGTTGATTACGACAATATCAAGGCACGTTTTCCCCGGGGAAGATCCAAACTCTCTGAGGTCCAGGCACGTTACGGTTCATTCATTCAGTAGCATTTATTGAGCGCTTACTATGTGCAGAGCACTGTACTAAGTTCTTGTCTTCGAACTTATTCCACTCTCGGAAGATGGAGCTTCTTCTTTGGGAATAGCGGTCAGCGGGGGCATCGCAGACCCTGCTGGGGGTCAGTCAGTCGGCCAAACATATTTATTGAGCGCTTACTGTGTGCAGGGCATTGTACTAAGTGCTTGGCAGAGTAAAATACAACAGTAAACAGACACATTCCCTGCCGGCAATGGGTTTGCCGTCTAGAATGGGAGGCAGACATTAATAGGAATAAAAAAACAAATTACACATAGGTACATAAGCGCTATGGGGCTGGGAGGGGGTGCCCATATAATAGACTAGATTTTCTCCTAGGGACCAGCCAGAATCCCGTGAACTTGCTTGGCCTATTTAAGAGCGGTCGAAGGGGGCTGGGATCATTTTCTATTGAGACCCCCCCACGGCCCCCGACTCGCTCATCCATAGTTTACATCCCAAGAGCCAGCTCAGTTTATTTTCACCTCACTTTCACTCATTTATTCATTCTGAGTGCTTACTGTGTGCAGAGAACTGTACTAAGCGCTTGGGAGAGTTCAACATAACAGACACTTGCCCTCACTCGGGAAGCCGATACCCGAAGCGAAGTCAGGTAAGAGACGACGATGATGACGACACAGCACATTGCAGAACAAGACCTGAAAAGCACAGGATAGAGCAAGGGGCTGGGAGTCAGAAGGACCTGGGTTCTAATCCTGGTTTCACCATCTGCTGTGTGACCTCGGGCAAGTCATTTCAATTCACTTCTCTGGGCCTCAGTTCCCTCATCTGTAAAACAGGGATTAAGACTTTGAGCCCCACGTGGGACAGGGACTGCGTCCAAACTGATCGGCTTGTAGCTACCCCAGCACTCAGAACAGTGCTTGACACATAGTAAGCGTTTAACAAATGCCATCGTCATCATCATCATCATTATTGCTTGTGCAGGAGAGGAAGGTCACTAAAGCGATTCCTCATTTTGGAAGCTTGCCAGGGTCTCTGAGAGCTTTCGGGAAAGGTCAAATTTCAGGAAAAAAACTAGATCAGGAGAAATGTCGCCATCTCCATAAATAGGAGGATGTAGATGCTACATCAGCTTGCTGATAATACAGAGGATGTGGGATTCTCCTAATGCTACCCTGGGAATCAGCTGAAGAGCGGCGAGGCCTAATGAGAAGCAGTGTGGTCTAGTGGATAGAGCATCGGCCTGGGAGTCAGGAGGACGTGCGTTCTAGTCCCAGCTCTTCCACTTGTCTGCTGTGTGACTTTGGGCAAGTCATTTCATTCATTCAATAGTATTTATTGAGCGCTTACTATGTGCAGAGCACTGTACTAAGCGCTCGGGATGAACAAGTCGGCAACAGATAGAGACGGTCCCTGCCGTTTGACGGGCTCACGGTCTGATCGGGGGAGACGGACAGACGAGAACGATGGCACTAAACAGCGTCGAGGGGAAGAACGTCTCGTAAAAACCGATGGCGACTAAATAGAATCGAGGCGATGTACAATTCATTAACAAAATAAATAGGGTAACGAAAATATATACAGTCGAGCGGACGAGTACGGTGCTGTGGGGAGGGGAAGGGAGAGGTGGAGGAGCGGAGGGAAAAGGGGAAGATGAGGCTTTAGCTGCGGAGAGGTGAAGGGGGGACGGCAGAGGGAGTAGAGGGGGAAGAGGAGCTCAGTCTGGGAAGGCCTCTTGGAGGAGGTGATTTTTAAGTAGGGTTTTGAAGAGGGAAAGAGAATCAGTTTGGCGGAGGTGAGGAGGGAGGGCGTTCCGGGACCGCGGGAGGACGCGACCCGGGGGTCGACGGCGGGATGGGCGAGACCGAGGGACGGCGAGGAGGTGGGCGGCGGAGGAGCGGAGCGTGCGGGGTGGGCGGTAGAAAGAGAGAAGGGAGGAGAGGTAGGAAGGGGCGAGGTGATGGAGAGCCTTGAAGCCTAGGGTGAGGAGTTTCACTTCTCTGGGCCCCAGTTACCTTATCTGTAAAACGGGGATTAAGCCTGTGAGCCACACGTGGGACATGAACTGTGTCCAACTTGACTACCTTGTTTCTAACCCAGTGCTTCGATTAGTGCCTGGCACATAGTAAGCGCTTAACAAATCCCAGAAAAAAAATTAATCAATCCGTAGGGTATTTACTGAGTTCTTACTGTGTAAGAACACTGTACTAGTGCTTGGGAGGGTACACTACCATAGAGTAGGTAGACACACAGGAAAACAGTACGGCCCAGTGGGAAGAGCCCGGCCTTGAAAGTCAGAGAACCTGGGTTCTAATCCCGCCTCTACAAATCGCCTGTCGTGTCGCCTTGGGCAAGGCACTCAACTTTTCTGTGCCTCAGTTTCCTCACCTGTTCTCCCTCCTACTTAGACTGAGAGCCCCATGCCGGAAAGGGCCAGTGTCCAACGTAATTAACTTGTACCTACCCCTGTGCTTAGAACAGCGTTTGGCATATGGAAAGTTCTCAACAAATACCGTTTTTAAAAAGGATCTTACAGACTAGAAGCGGAGACAGGCATTTAATAAATCAGAGATGGCTATGTGGGCTGAGATGTAAATCAAAGAGTACTTAAGGGGTTTAGATCCAAGTGCACAGGGATGCAGAAGGGAGGGGGGAACGAGGAAGTGAGGGCTCAGTCAGGGAAGGCCTCTCGGAGGAGATGTGATTTGGGGATGGCTTTGAAGGTGCGGAGAGTGGCGGACCGTCGGCCGTGAAGGCGTAGGGAGTTACAGGCCGGAGGGAGGATGCGGGCAGGGGGTCGGCGGTGAGAAAGACGGGGCCGAGAGACAGTGAGAGACAGTAGGTTGGCACTAAAGGAACAAAGCGTGCTGTGGGGGATACAGAAGGATTCAGCCGGGTGGTCCCGGAATGGAAAGTCTTGACTAGGTATGGCCGTATCGGGGAGCTAAGCCATTCCCCCCCCATGGTCTCGGAAAGCATTTTGAACCCTCAAGTACGAGCCTGAACGAGGACATGATATGAGGTTTTGCAGTGACTCACAGATCCCTACCCAGTCACTAGCCCCAGGAGCAGGATTTTCCTCACTTTCCAACCAATCGGAACACTGCAGAAAGTAAAACAGCCCTATACACCCATCCAAGGTGACCCGGACAGAAAGAGTTCATGGCTACCTTCCTCACCCCTCCCCGCACCTCTGGACGATTCCTGACTCCATGGATGGTATTTGTTGAGCTCTTACTATGTGCAGAGCACTGTACTAAGCGCTCGCGAGAGTACAATACAACAGAATTAGCAGACTCGTCCTCTTCTCAAAACGAGTTTACGGCCTAGAGGGGGAGACCGACGATCACATAAGTAACTATGTAACTTATAATATATAATTTTAAAGATATGTATAGAAGTGTTATGGAGCTGCGGGCGGTGCGAATAGCGAATGTCCGTTTTTCTATTTCGCTTTAACCGAAAGCGAAATCACCCGGGGCTGGTCTGGCAGAGGGACAACAGAAGGTTCAAACAGTCTTCATCCTCCAGGTTCTGCAGGAAAAAAGAGTCAGGCAGGATTGGAGCAGAGTAGACATTCTGAGCCGGGTAAATTCACGGGAGCCCTGGGGTGCAACACACGGCCCCGGGTCAGGGAAACACAAAGGCCCCACTATTTCTAGAGCAAACACACAAAAGAAAATCTGTTGAGAAATCCCGTACACTGCTTCTTTATGGGAAGCGATAAAAATCGCCTCTGTTCAAAGACAAAAAAATGTTCCCACAGAGTGGTCTAAAGAAAAGAGTGAATTTAAAGCTAGGAGGGTTGCAGAGAGAGAGTCGGGGGGAGAGAGAGAGGGAGAAAGGGAGGAGGGGGGAGGGAGAAAGGACGGTGGCAGAAAGAGTGTTTACAGCCCTCTGAGCACATATCACTTCCTGTCCATTGCTGGAAATGGATGGTCAGGGCTAGGGAGAGAGAAAGCCCGTCCCAGAGAGCTTCCCCCTGCTCTCTACTCTGGTCCCTGCACCCAAATGTAGGAGCAAGCCAAAAGCTCACTTCTCCCTGTCAATTCCGAGTCTCCCATGATCACCACGTGTCATTTAGAGGGCAGGCCGCTACCCGGCGAGCCAAGAGACCAGGATTCTTAGTCCGGGTTCGGTTAGCACCTTGCTGTGTGTCCTGGAGCAATCGGTTAACCCCTCTGAACCTCCTTTTCTCCTTCCATAAAATGGGGACTCGACCTTCCCCTCTCTCAAAGGGCCATGGTGGGGTTAAACTGGACAAAATGCCGTAAACAGAAGCGCTTTGGCATCTCCGGGGGGAAGCTGGCATAGAGCCCTCATCTTCCCATCCCCTCACCAGACTGTAAACTCACTGTGGGCAGGGAACATGTCTCCCAACTGTATGTATTGTATTCTCACAAGCGCTTCAGTACAGTGCTCCGAAGTCCATCAGTCAGTCGATCATATATATTAAGCGCTTACTGTGTGCAGAGCACTGAACTAAGCTTTTGGGAGAGTACTACGTAACGACAAGCAAAAACATTCCCTGCCCAGAACGAGCTTACAGTCCGGATTGGGGAGACTTGCAGGAAGCTCGTTAGGGGCAGGGAACATGCCTGCTGCCTCTGTTGTGTTCTCCCAAGTGCTTAGTACAGTGCTCTGCACACAGTAAGCGTTCAGTAAATTCCACTGATAGACCCCAAATCCAGTTCCTGTTTATTCCCTGCTTTAAAGGGAGCAGATTGGGAGCCCTCCCCGCCACCCCCCACCCTCCCCACAGCCTCATTTTCCAGAGATCAACACTCAAGGCTGACCACTGGCTCATCCCGGCTCTCAACCAATGTCCTAGAACAAAGCTTCTATTAGCACTGTCAGTCTTCCAGCCCCAAGCTCACCAAGCCGCCGACGTCCCCGTGTCCTCGACATCGAGGCCGAGCCCTACCTGAATTCTCGGGACAGACGTCGGATCAAACGACCAGTGCTATTTACGGGTATTGGTATTTCTAGACTGTAAGCTCATCACGGGTGGGGAGAGTGTCCGTTTACTGTTATACCGCGTTCTCCCAAGCGCTCAATAGAGTGCTCTGCACACGGTACTTACGACTGAATGAATGAATGAATGAATGAGGATTGAGTGCTTAGTATGTGCAGAGCACTGTGCTGAGCGCTTGGGAGAGGACGATGCAGCAGAATTTGCAGACACGTTCCATCCCCGTGTTGAGCTTACAATCTAGAGGGGCTCGGCTGCTTAGTCCAGGCCTCCCTGCGTGTCTGGACCTGCTATCCTCTGAGCTCTGTGGGCCACGGACTGACTGGCGCGGCTTGACACCGCCTGGCACTGCCCGGCATAGGGCGGCTCTTCCCCCGGGACCAATGTCAGGGCAGCGTCTCACCAGAAGCGAAGGGTGAGAGGAGTGGGGAGGAAATGAGGGCAGGCGTGGGCGGGGAGAGAACTCACCTCTACCATCTCTGTTATATTCTACTTCCCCGAGAGCCTAGTACAGCGCTCTCCCCCAGTAAGCGCTCAATAAATATAATTGATCGAAAGAGGGCCTGAAGCCTTCTGTTTCTGCTTCTGTCATGCTGCAGAAGGGGAGGGGGAGCGTAACCTCTCCTCCCTGACGGCGTGTCACTGTTGAGTCTGGCACAAGAGGGGCCTGAAAGAGTCAGACTGTGGGGAGACCGACGGAAGCCCAGGATGGAAAATGGAATCGGACTGGACACGGCCTCTTCGGGACGCTGTCGCTTCAGCCCGGCAAGTTGCCACCCCCAGCCGAACCCACGGTCGGTGCCACGGGCGTTACTGGCACGGAGGGCACAGCGGCGCCGCCGTCGCCGCCGGAAGTCTGGGCTTGACCGTGGACCCAGCCAGCCCCCCTCCTCCCGCCACTGTCAAGCTGTCCGGTGCCTTTCGGCCGGCTCCAGGCTGGGAGCAAAACGTCCTTCAGAAATGTACAAATGGCACAGGAGGGATCTGCCCTGAAAGCAGAGAGGGCAGCCTGCAGCTGCTTAAATCTCTTGAGGGAGAGAGAGGGCCGAGAGGGGGAACAGTGCAGTGGGGAGGGGAGAAACAGCAGGAGAGAGCGCCTGCCGCCCTGTCTCTCGGCTCTCTGCCTGACTGCCAGCCTATCCGCCTTCCTGTCTGGGGGGCTAATGAGAATAATGACGTCGGTATTTGTTAAGCGCTTCCTATGTGCAGAGCGCTGTTCTAAGCGCTGGGGTGTAGACGCAGCGGAATCAGGTTGTCCCACGTGGGGCTCACAGTCTTAATCCCCATTTTCCAGATGCGGGAACTGAGGCCCAGAGAAGTGAAGTGACTCGCCCACAGTCACACAGTTGACGAGTGGCAGAGCCGGGATTCGAAGCCATGACCTCGGACTGGAAAGCCCGCGCTCTTTCCACTGAGCCACGCTGCCTGCCCGTCTGCGGGCCTGCCTGCTCGTCTCCCTGCCCCTCTCTCCACCCGCCCGTCTGCCCGGTTGGGGAGGAGTGACTCAGAGCCACTGCACTAGTGACCCTCCAGCCCGACGGAGAACGGTTCCGGGGCCGGTCTCTTGTTCGTATTATTATTCGGGTGGCTGGGCCTTGGGCCGAGGAAGTTATTGGAGGCAGATGCTTCAAGCCCGCTAATTAACTATCAGAAGGATGTCCTTTTCTCCACAGTCCCGGTTCAGCGAGAACGAGGCCCGGCAGGCGGAGCAGAGGACCGTAGACCCACACGGGACAGACCGGGAGAGAGAAAACAGGCCTCCCTCAGGCGCGGCCCAGGAGCGGAATTCAGAGTCATCCCTGAACGGGACGAGTCGACGGGGATGAGGAGGAGGAAAGGTCCATGCGGGAAGGGTGACCCCTGGGAGAGGTGAGGGGGGCTAGCGTCCCTAGCCGATTCCTGGCTTCTGATGGCTCAGAAATGACACTGATAGAGGCTCATTTCCTCCTCCCGCCAGCCCGGGTGCTCTGCACCTCTAGCACTGTGCCCCAATCTCTCATCTATTTCACCGCTGACCCGCATCCCACGTCCTCCCCCTCGCCTGGAACTCTCTCCCCCTCCACGTATGCCAGACCGCTACTCTCTCTACCTTCCAAGCATTATTAAGGTCACATCTCCTTAAGCATTATTAAGGTCACCTCTCACAGGGAAAAGGTCTTCCCGGATTAAGTCCGATCCCTTTCCCTCCTGTGTCATCTACGCTCGGGGATCTGTGACTTTTGGACATCTGATAGTCACTCCGCCCGCCGCTGCGTAGCGCTTTGGCACGTATCTTTAAATTATATATACATCGAGTTACCTGTTTACTTACGTTAATGTCCGCCTCCTCCTCTAGACTTTGACTCGGAACGGGTAGGAAGCGTGTCCGCTAATTCTGTCGTACTCTCCCAAGTGCCGAGTACAGTGCTCTGCACGTAGTGAGCGCTCCATAGATCCAGTGGATCGCTCGATCCTACTCCAGATTACGGGGAGACGCTGCTGCTCTCGGGCACTCTCCAGCCACCCCCGAGAGATGGTTTCCTGCTGAGACATCTTTCCCGGAGATAGTAAAACAGCAGCTCTCTCCCTCTCTCTCTCCCCAGCCTCCCTACCTCCCTCGAGAGAGAGGATTCTCTCGGCTTAGTTAAATCGGGCCCTGCGCGCTCGGCGGAAGAGAGAAAACGAGGGAGTGAGACAACGGCGGCCCATCCCCGCTCTCCGGCTGAGCCCAGACCCTCCCTCGGTATTTCTGTCCAAGTCAGACACTTCCAGCTCTCTGAGGTGGCAGTGAGGTGGGTTCGGTGGTCTGCCGGGGTCCCTTCTGGCAGCGTGGCTCAGTGGAAACAGCCTGGGCTTGGGAGTCATGGGTTCGAATTCCGGCTCCGCCCCTTGTCAGCTGTGTGACGGTGGGCAAGTCCCTTCACTTCTCTGGGCCTCAGTTCCCTCATCTGTAAAACGGGGATTAACCGTGAGCCTCACGTGGGACGACCTGATTATCCCGTATCTCCCCCAGCGCTTAGAACAGGGCTCCGCACATAGTAAGGGCTTAACGAGTACCGACATTTATTTTCCTATTTTTAAAGGGGTCCCCGACAACCCCTCTCTTCCTAGCCTCCGCCGACGGGGTGCCCGGTGCCTCTCGCCACCCAGCGAGTCAGAACGGGCGAGGAGGGAGGGGACGTCAGCGTCAGGTCCAGAGCGAAGCGGGCCGTCACTCTTGGACCAACTAGAGGAGGCGGAACCAAAGGGGAATGTGGAATCCGGTCTGAGTCCATTTCGGGTTCCCAGAGGAAGTCTTTCGGGTCAGCCCAACCAGCCCAACGCCACCCTCGACACCCCAGGGGGAGGCCACGAGAGATGACTCCTCTACTCGGCGCTCTCCCACCATTCCACGTTCACCATCCCATCCATCGATCAATCCGTGGCGGGTGTTTCTTGAACGCTTGCTACGTGTGGAGCGCCGGACTGAGCGCTTGGGAGAGTACAACGCTCCACCACGTGTCTGCTGTGCGACTCTGGGCGAGTCACTTAGCTTCTCTGTGCCTCAGTGACCTCATCTGTAAAAAAACGGGATAAGAGCGTGAGCCCCACGTGGGACGGGAGCCGCGGCCAATCCGACCGGCTCGTATCTACCTCGGCGCTTCCAACGGTGCTTGGCACACAGTGAGCGCTTAACGGATAGTAATAATGATAATAACAACTGCGGTACTTGGTAGGCCCTTACTGTGTGCCAGGCACTGTAGGATACAAGCGAATCGGGTCGGACGGCGCCATACTGTACTCTCCCATTTTACGGATAAGGGAACTGAGGCACAGAGAAGTGAAGTGACCTGCCTAAGGCCACACGCAGCAGACAAGAGGGATTAGAACCTATGGCCTTCTGACTCCCGGGCCCCGCGCTCTAGCCGCCACGCCTCGCTGCTTCCCACCATCATCGTCATCGTTATTACAACGCCACAGAATCGGCAGACGTGTTTCTTGCCCTCGACGAGCTTCCGAGTCCCTCTCCACCCTCCCCCTCGGCTTCCAGGACCGCACAGCCCTAAGGCTGACGGTGGCAGAGACGACCCTGGGACTCGTGACTGGACTGTGGGTCTCCCAGCCGGAACCCCATCTCTTAGCCCATCTAAACTCGAAAAGAAAAAGCCACGGAGGAAGTGCAGACCCTCCAGTAAGAGGGTGGCCGGAGAGACGGAACGGCTCAAAGGACAAAACCATGCGTTGGCAAAACAGAGTCCCTCCCTCTCCTCCAAGAGGCCTTCCCTGACTAAGCCCTCCTTTCCTCTTCTCCCACTCCCTTCCGGGTCCCCCGGCTTGCTCCTTTTATTCTCCCCCCCTCCCCCCCGCCCCCGAGCCCCACAGCGCTTCTGTACGTATCTGTAATCGATTTATTTATGTTAGTATCTATCTCCTCTCCTAGACCGGAAGCTCGTCGTGCGTGGGGAACGTGTCTGTCTACCGTCACGTCGTACTCTCCCGAGCACTCGGGACAGCGCTCCATACACGGTAAGCTGTCAGCCGATACGACTGAACGAAAAATAATGATCGCGGTATTTGTCAAGCGCTCCGAATCGGTGTGGCCCAGTGGAAAGAACCCAGTCCCGGGGGTCTGAGGATCGGGGCTCTACTACCAGCTCCTCCACCTGTCTGCCGGGTGACCTTGGGTAAGCCACATAACTCCTCTCTGCCTCAGTCTCCTCATCTTTAAAATGGGGATTAAGACCGTGAGTCCCACGAGGGACAGGGATTGTGTCCAATCAAGTCATCTTGCATCCACTCTAGCTCTTACTGGAGTCCCTGAAACAGAGTGAACGGTTAACGGACGCCACGAAGAAAGGGCACTCCCTGTGAGCCGAGCGCTGTCGGAGATCCATCTTGATCAGGTTGGATCCAGTCCCCGTCCCACAAGGGGTTTGCAGTCTAAGTAGGAGGGAGTAGGGTCCGATCTCCACCTCGCAGACGGGTTAACCGAGGCACAGGGAAATTGAGCGATCTGCCCAAGGCCGCGGAGCGGACGCGTCCCCGACCCTAGAACTGCCGACCCGCCGCGTAACTTCCCGGTGCCTCGGTCTCCCCCCCGCGATGAGCGGAAGCAGGACGACCACCTCCCGCTCCGACCGCCCCCTCCCAAGAGCGGCAGCGGGGGTCGGCCGCGACGCGCGACCCCGGGATCTCGTCGGGGGCGGCGACCCCCCGAGAGAGGCAGGAACGTCCCCGGGCCCTCACCTGATGAAGGTGGTCTTCCCGGTGGAATACTGTCCCACCAACAGGACCATGGGCTTGTTGTCAAAGTCCGCGTCCTCCAGGGCCGGCGAGTGGAACTCGTGGAACCTGTAGTGCTCTTCCAAGGGGAGCAGCTTGGTTCTGTAGAGTTTTCTGAGCCCCTCGCTCACCGTCTGGAAGACCTCTGGGTCCTTCCTCCTCCGGTCATCGTGGCCAAGCCAACTGAACATCTCGGTGTGGGTCTGGCCCTTCCGTCGACCGGCCTCGCCGCCCGCTCGCCGTCGAGGCCCCGGCCGCCCCGCCCGGTCCTGTCCTTCCAGAAGGGTCGGGGTCGGTCGCCCCGACGTCCCACCCCGTTCTCGGCCGGCCGGCCCGGGGGGACCGAAGACGGGGTCCCGCTCTCACCTGTCCGGATCTCCCCGGCCCCGGGGGGGGGACGACACTTAAAAGATCCTACTACTGGGCCTCTCACCTGGGAATTTTTCCCAGGCCCCGGCAGAGCTCACTGCTGCTGCTTCTCTGCCGGATTCACGGTCCCCAAGACGCATCCGGCTCCGGCCCTCCCTTTCTCCCTCGAAGCTCGATAAATACTGTCCGATGAAAACCGCCCCCCGAAGGCCAAGGCCCGGGAGAAATCTGGGAGAAATCTCTCGGGCCCCCGGGGAGAGGAGAGAGGAGAAATCCTCCCAATCCTCGCTGGGATTCGCTTCCCCGCTCCGGGGGAAATGGTGCGGCAGGGCCGGCTCTTCTCGATCTCCGCGCGCAGGAGCGAGCCTGCAAATCAATGACCCAAGGATGGCCGTCGCCCCACCTGGCTCTGTC
Source organism: Ornithorhynchus anatinus (assembly GCF_004115215.2). NCBI lineage: Eukaryota > Metazoa > Chordata > Mammalia > Monotremata > Ornithorhynchidae > Ornithorhynchus > Ornithorhynchus anatinus. The sequence goes on from NC_041736.1 coordinate 37,869,530, forward strand.
CGGAGGTGGGGGGTCCCGGCGGCCGTGGGATGGCGGGGGGGGGGGGGGGCGATCCTCCGGCCCCGCGTCTCCCTCGACGCCCACCCCCTCCCGGCCCGAGGAGCCTCGTCCGGGTGGGCGCTGCCGAGCGCTTTCGAGGCGGGTGGCCCGGGGCCTTGGTGGCCCGGGAGGTGGCCGCGCTCCTGGCCCGGGAGGGGCTCAGAGGGGCGCGGCCGGACGGGAAGCGGCCGTGGCCGGGGGAGGACGACGAGGACGAGGAGGACGAGGAGGACGAGGAGGAGCAGGAGCAGGAGCAGGGGAGGAGGAGGAGGCAGGGGGCGGCGTGCCGAGCGGCGGGCGGGTGCGGGTTGCAGCCCGCTGCGGCTGAACGCCTGGTGGGGCCCGGGCGGCCGGGAGGCGCAGCGCCCTCTGCGGGCGGCACCCGGCAGCGCGCCTGGCGCCCGGGGCCGCCCCCCCCCCCCCCCCCCCGATTTGCTCCTTCTTCCCCTCGCCCTTGCTCCCCTCTCTCCAGCCTGCTCCTCTCCCTCCCTTTCTTCTTCCTTCCTTCCCTCCCTCTCTCCCTCCCTCTTCTTCCCTCTCTCTGTCCGTCGTTCCCCTCCGTCCCTCTTTCCTTCCCTCTCTCCATCCTTCCCCCTCCCTTTCTTCCTCCCTCCTTCCTTTCTTCTCTCTCCATCCTTCCCCTCTCCCTCCCTTTCTTCTTCCTTCCTTCCCTCCCTCTCTCCCTCCTTCTTCTTCCCTCTCTCTCTCTCCGTCGTTCCCCCTCCCTCTCTTTCCTTTCCTCTCTCCATCCTTCCCCTCTCCCTTTCTTCTTCCCTCCTTCCTTTCTTCTCTTTCTCCATCTTTCCCCTCTCCCTTTCTTTTTCCTTCCCTCTCTTCATCCTTCCCCTCTCCCCTTCTTCTTCCTTCCCTCTCTCCATCCTTCCCCTCTCCTTCTTCTTCCTTCCCTCTCTCCATTCTTCCCCCTCCCTTTCTTTTTCCTTCCCTGCCTCCCTCCATGCGCCCCCTCCATTTCTTCCTTCCCTTCCTCCCTCCTTCCTTCCCTTCCTCCCCTCTCTCCCTCCTTCCCTTCTCCCTTCATTTTCCTTACCTTTCTCCATCCTTCCCCTCTCTCTTGCTTCTTCTTTCCCTCCCTCCCTCCTTTCTTCCCTCTCTCCATCCTTCTCCCCCTTTGCTTCTTCCTTCCCTCCCTCTATTCTTTCCTTCCCTCTCTTTCTTTGGGCCTTTTTAACGGTCTTTGTTGAACACTCACTATGTGCCAGGCACTGTCTCCCCCCCTCCTATTATTCCTCCCTCCTGTCTTCCTTTCTTCCCTCTCACCATCCTTCCCCCCTCTTTCTTCTTCTTTCCTTCCTTCCCTCCCTCCCTCCCTCTTTTCTTCCCTCTCTCCACCTTAATCCTCTCTTTCTACTTCCTTCCCTTCTTCTCTCCCTCCCTCCTTCCCTCCCTTTTTCCCTCTCTCTATTCTTCCCCTCTCCCTCCCTTTCTTCTTCCTTCCCTCACTCCCTCCCACCTTCCTTCTTTCTTCTCTCGATCCTTTCCCCTTCTTCCCTTTCTTCTTTCCCTTTCTTTTACCCTTTTTCTTTATGGCGTTTC